>NC_068317.1:15736713-16058713 GCF_025860055.1 Xyrauchen texanus | reverse complement strand
GTGAAAGAAGTTTGTTTGAAATCTTTGAAAATGTATTAAAAATGTAAAAATCACATGTTCAGAAGTATTCACAGCCTTTGCCATGACACTCAAACTTGAGCTCCGGTGCATCCTGTTTCCACTGATCATCTTTGAGATGTTTCTATAACTTGATTGGAGTTCACCTGTGGTAAATTCAGTTGATTGGACATGATTTGGAAAGGCACACACCTGTCTATATAAGGTCCCACAGTTAACAGTGTATGTCAGAGGACAAACCAAGCCATGAAGTTTGAAGCTGGTTGGATTGTTTGTAGAATTGTTTGTAGAATTGTTTGTAGAATTGTTTGTAGAATTATGAGGAAAATAATTAATTTAATCCATTTTGGAATAAGGCCATAACATAACATAATGTGGAAAAAGTGAAGCGCTGTGAAAACTTTCCGGATGCACTATGTACCGTACGTCCACTTATATTACAACTACAACTTCTGATTGAAGTGATTTTAGTGGAGCGTGCATGACATCACTTCTTTAAAATGAATTACATTATGAGAGGATGACCTCGAGATAGCTATGTAATACACAAGCATCCAAACACCACAGGGGGGATATCATTAATCTCATATTAATAAAGAGATCAAACTGAATTATGGATGTCCACAGTGGGTGGGGCTGCATTTAAAAGCAACAAAGGTTAAGTGTGAAATCAATGGCTACAAATGAACATAAATTCAGGAGAGAGAGAGGGGGAGAGAGATTAATGCAAAATAGGGAAGAAATGAGAAAGAGAGAACAGCCTCAAAATCAGTTTCCCACAAAGCATGATTGTTGAGTCATGCTTTAACACCACAGAAGCTTTTGCAAAACTTTTACCAGCTCATTACGATTATGGGCTCTGATGGATGTGTGCAATTATGAACCACATTGCAGCATCATTCAACATCCACGGCTCCCTGCGTGAACACAAATGCCAGTGGTGATATCATCATCAAGACAACAAGATGATGCATTGTCTACAAAGAAAACAGTTTTTCTCATTGAGCCCAAGGGCTCCTTGGTGAATTTATTGCACCTCAAAGCTTTGTTAACTCACCATGAGCTCTGATGTACATATGTACCGCTAGAAGCCATTGGGAACTTCAAAAGCTGGAGACAGAATAGTAAAGCACTGTGAGTGGGGATTTTCCTTTTCCAAAGCCCACATCTCTCTCAGCTGAAGTATGAGAGGGTAATTGAATTGTCTTCTGAAGCTTGACCTATGAACCAGACCGTAACCAGTGAGGGTGAAATTAATAATAGGAATGCATGGCAGCATCCCCTGCCAGTGTGAATCTGATGGCAGGGGACCATTGAGACTCATCCCTCATAATAAATGGATATGAGATCAAACAATCATTGTTTGGAAAGTTCTTCCAAATGTTTACATTCTGTCATCATTAACTCATCCTCGTGTTGAACCAAAGTCGTTTGACTGATGTGGAACACAAAAGGTGATGTTAGGCAGAATGACAACCATTTACTTTTATTGTTTGGAGAAAAAATGCAATGAAAGTGAATGGTGACTATAAGTACCATTTTCCATAAATGAATAATTCACCCAAAAATTAAATTTCTCTCATCATTTACTCATCCCCATGACATCCCAGATGTGTATGACTTTCTTTCTTCTGCTGAACACAAATTAAGATTTTTAGAAGAATTTTTCAACTCTGCAGTTCCATACAATGCAAGTGAATGGGTGCCAAAATTTTTAAGCTCTAAAATTCAAATAAAGGCAAAATAAAAGTACCCAGATGACTCTGGTGGTTAAATCCATATGCGATTTGATAGGTGTGGGTGAGAAACAGAACAATATTTAAGTCCTTTTTTTACTATGATTTATCCTGCCTGATCAGTCAATTCCCACTTTACTTTCACTTTCACTTTCTCCTTCTGTTTTTGGTGATTCACATCCTTCTTGCATATTGCCCCCAACTGGGCAGGGTGGAGAATTTATGACAAAAATGCCTTAAATATTGATCTGTTTCTCACCCACACCTTTCATATCATGTCTACTTGTATTCTCCCTTTATGTGGATTTTGTAGTTTAACATTTTTTTAAACCTATTAACCATTGTATGGACCTAAAGAGCAGAGATATTCTTATAAAAATCTTAATTTGAGTTCTGCTGAAGAAAGCAAGCCAAATGTCTTTTTTGAACGTAATGAGGGTGTGTAAATGATGACAGAATTTTCATTATTAGGTGAACTATTACTTTTAACTGGACATCCGCATAGACTGATATTAGGAAATGTGTGAGCAAAAATAAATAAATAAATAAAATAAAAACAAGAACAGGAAAGAAAGTTGAGACAAGTAATGAATCTGAATTGAAGATGCTCAGCAACACTTTGAAAAGGTGTCAGACCATAGTGAAAGAACTTATAATAAAGCCAATAACAAAAGCATGATGCCAGTGATACACTGTAAAAATTGGTAACATGCAGTTAAGGAAATTTAAACTTTCTTTTCCCACTTTTGAAGTCAGGTTGATTTAGTCAAATTGAATAATAGATAGACTTAATTTAAGTGTTATCACTAGAAGAATTTTTGGTTACCTGTCAATTTTTTTTTACAGTGCAACATTTAGCAGTGCCCTTTGACCTCTTTGTTGTTGTTGAGTGTTTTGAGTAAGGAATACTCATGGAGAATGTGGAGGGGGTAATCTGTCAACAAGCCTTTTCCTCTCTTTCCTTCTCCATCACAAACAGTTGGTACCATGAAGACACAATCAGGGGGCAGCAGATGTCAGTGAGACCGCCTTTGTTTCCAGCGCAGCCCATTCTCTCCACACTGGACCACCTCATTGCAGTAGTCCATTGTCATTAATTTGCTGTTGGGGGATGTTCACACTCCTCCTCTCCTGTCTATGGCCATCATTTAGTAAATGCACACGCTAAGGTCTCAGTTTGGGAGGGATTGCCCTGCCTTTCTTTTGCGCTTCTGTTTGCTCTGCTTAAGTTTTTTAGAAGTTCTTGATAAACAAACCAAGTTGATATTTCTCTTCATCTATCTTTCTTGTTTAGCATTTTATCAACCACAGGGTTGGCTATACACTGTATGTAAGTGTGGCACATACGTATTTAAGTGTGTGTTTGTTTGTTTTGCAATAAATAAATAAATACATAAATAAATAATAATTGTATATATATATATATATATATATATATATATATATATATATCCATGTGTTTGATCATTTTCCATATATATATGGAAAATGATCAAACACATGGATCAGATGTCAATATTTGTTCGTTCACTTCCTCTGCATCAGAATGATACAATCAGTGCACTGTTTTATTTTACAGTTCTTGCCGTTTTTAATTGGTTGGTATTTCTGTCTGTGCAAGAGAGTGGAAGAGAATAAAACAGAGCTGTTGTCTGTTCTCTGTCTGTTTTGTCTTCTTTAAAAGGTGGAAACTTTAATTTATTGTCTGTCAATTTTAAAGGTTGTTATCCTTGTATTAGAGGATATCAGTACGACTGTAAGACTTCAAGTATTGAAATTATTTTTAATAAACAATACATAGCTAAATATGTCTGCGCGATCGAACGAATTTCGTTACATTTGAATTGTATTTACTTCTAATCAACGAAATAATGAGAGTGTTGCACTTTTTTAAATCCTTGTAGATAACATATTTCAGGTGATGCAGAAAATGAGCAATTACACACAACACAAACAAAATGTTTTTAAATTTGTTTTTTAAATGTTTGTTTTTTTACATTTACATATAGGCCTACATTTTTGCGTTGTAGAGAAAACAAAAACGGTTGTCTCTAAAGGAAATACGAGTACAGTTATCACAAATATTTCTGATTTATAACATTTTAATTTTCAGTTTGCAAAAGATATAACAGCAATTACAGATCACGATAAAGCTTGTGTGCAATTATAAAAGAAGAACAACGATAGGACATTGCAGGTAATAATAATAATAATAATATTAATAATAATATCGATGACGATGATAATAATAATAATAATAATAATAATAACAATAATAATAATAAATACATGGTAGGGCCTATGTCAAGCAGCTCGTGATTACATTATGATGCTTTGCTTTGAGCTAAATTAAAAAGTAAAAAAGAGGGAAAAAAAGCGTATTTTTTTTTTTAGACAAACACACTTTAATAAATAACAATAACATAAAAACAAAACATTAAAGCATCAATATTTATATAGGGGCCAAATAACTACATAAAATATACAATACCAACTAACATGGATCAGGGTGAATATTGCGAACGGTGACGTCACATTTGGATCCAGTTTTGTGGCATTAGTTCCAGGGTCTGTACTCGGACGGGATGGTGGTCATTCCGGGAAAAGAGAAATTGTCTCCTTGCTGTTTCTGTGAGTGTAAAGAATCCTTACTGCTGGCGAAGAGTGTGTTCTCGTCTCCAGGAAGAAGAACTGAGCTTTCCAATAGCGGTCGCTCTGATGGGAAAGAATCGTAGCTATTTCATACATTTAGACTGTTGCCCAAAATAAATATGGAGTAGCCTAGATTGTTTTTATAACTGCCACGTAGGCCTATGCCTATTAGTTCAACAAATAAAGATAGCATAAATATATATTAGGCTACTAGCCACTGTAAAGCTGTCTATCATTGTGGAGTTTCAATGGCTAGATTCTTTCGTTTTCAATTTTCAACATTTTTCTCAGTTTCAAGCTATCCCGACCTCTCTTGACATGCAGGCTTAAACCTCTTAAAATGTCATTGTACTTACTTTTATGAGTCTTCGTGTGATGTTTTAACTCTTGGGCGTCTTGGAAAGTAGTTCCACACACATCACAGGAGAAGGATTTGTCTTTGGCGTGTGTTCGCCGGACGTGGCTGTCGTGGGCCGCATGAGAGGCGAACGCTTTCCCGCAGTGTTTACACTTGAACGGCCGCTCACCGGAGTGCTGCCTGATGTGCGTGCGGAGGATGCTGGAGGCAGTGAAAGCCTGTGACAATAACAAATACATTTGAATTCTGCAGAGTAATTCTGGCATTACACAAGCTCTTGATGACACATAGGCTACAGAGGCTATACTTTAATTTATATAGGCTATAAAAGGGGATCTATGCCGTTGACTTCTATTATTTTTAAATAAACCTTAAAATATATAGATACACACAGTAGATATTGCCTATATATATAGACACACACCATCAGCCACAACATTAAAACCGCCTGCCTAATATTGTGTAGATCCCAGTCATGCAGCCAAAACAATGCCAACCTGCATCTCAGAATAGCATTCTGATATGATATTCTTCTCACCACAATTGTACATAGTGGTTACCGTAGACTTTGTTAGTGCCAAACAGTCTAGCCATTCTCTGTTGACCTCTCTCATCAACAAGGCATTTCTTTCCACAGAACTGCCTGTATTTCTGTAACTGCTGATCTCCTGGGATTTTCATGCACAACAGTCTAGAATTTACTCAAATATTGCAAAAAACATCCAGTTAGTGGCAGTTCTGTGGACAGAAACACCTAGTTGATGAGAGACAATCAACAGAGAATGGCCAGACTGGTTTGAACTGACAACGTCTACAGTAACTCAGATAACCACTCTGTACAATTGAAAAGAAAGAATGCTATTCTGTGATGCGGGTTGGAGCTGTTTTGGCTACACAAAATTAGGCAGGTGATTTTAATGTTGTGGCTGATCAGTGTATATAATATTTCTGAACTAAACAAAAATATCAGTTTTCCTAAATGATGGGTTATATCATATAGGCAGAACTGTCCGCAAACAGTACAGAAGGAATGACTTGACCATTGATAAAGGCTCTTATCGCACATGTAAGTCACCCTTGGAGAACAGAAGACTGCGAGAATTCAAAACAAAGCGACAGACAATCTTTTGTCTCTTTAAGAGTTATAAATTAAAGCATAATCCCCATGCACAATAGACTGGATGTGCATCTGGCATTAATTAGCATGCAAGTGTCCTCTCAGAGTGAGTCCAGCGCTGGGACAGAGGCTATTTGAGCGCTCAAACACACCATGAAATTAGTCAAATCCTTAAAGCTATACTTTACTAGCAATGCATCTGTTCAAGGCACTGAGCATTAGTCACCTTGTTACAGTAAACACATTTGTAAGGCCGCTCTCCTGAGTGCACGCGCATGTGTTTGTTCAAACTAGAGGACTGCGAGAAACTTTTGCCGCATACGGAGCACTAAAGAGGGGGGAAAGAAGGAGAAGATTTTTATTGACTTGGTAAAAAGCATGGTTTACATTGCTAACACAATAAATTAATTTATTATATTAATAATATTAATAAACGCAATAATTATGTTCTCATTTAAACTATTTAAAATAATACAAAAACACACACATGAATGTCAAAATTATGTCATATCTGGATTTATTTTCTTTTCTTTTTATCCGTTTTCTGTTATAGGGATGCGTTTTGAGCAGCTATTTTAAAATGGAGCTGTTCTTCCAGAAGATTCCTATCATTCTTTACCTTATGTGGTCTGTGTTTCTCGTGCACATGGAGAATGTGAATCCGAAGTCGGTCTCTTTTCTCGAATGACCTGTTGCAGAGGTGGCAGGGGAATTTTCTGTCGCCCTGATCCACACAGCGCGTGTATTTCAGGTGTTTGTCTCTGTAGTACTTATAAGCGAACACTTTTCCACAGCGATCACACTTAAAACCCTCTCCAGAGTCTGAAACAAAAATAGAGATGAGCACGTAAAGGAATTTGCAATTACCTACATTTTGGCACAACACATATTGCAAATGCTCCAGAAAGACAATATCACATGTGTCTAATTCTAAATCATATATTTAAAAAGATATAGTTTGTAGATCACATAAATATGTCTATAAAAATATATTAAGAGCACTGTTAAAGTGTGGATGCTTGGGCACAGTTTTGTATTTGTCACTCACCTTCAGGTGGGAGCGCCTCATTATCGTCAATGAAATCTTTGAGGGTGAGAGGAATTCCCAAAAACTGCACATAGCAGTCTCCGTACCAGACCAACAGCTCTTGGCCTGGTAGGATCTCTTTACAGGCCTCGTAGTAAATCTGGCCTTGGCACTGAACCGCAATCAGGTTCTGTTCTTCTGGAAAGCGCGCACACTTCACCAAGCACATCCAGTTCCCTGGAGCGCCTCTTCCATCCACAAAGTGACTCAAGCGCCCATTCTCAAAGATCTTATTAGAAAAAAATATTTTAATTGTGATTAAATTATTCATTTAAATCAGAGAATAAGAAACAAGCTGTGTTTAATCTCACTAAATGTTTCAGACAAGTTTTATAGGCTATACAAATACAATTTGAAGTTTTATTTACCTCCCACATGAGCGTGTTGTCATCGAAGGTTTTGATCTCACTTGTGTTCACTAGTTTCCCCTGAAACGGTCCAAACCTGAAGCCTTTTGGGATTGTGCCTTTATCTGCAAATATTCCATAATGGGAAAGGCTTCCACAATTGGTTTGGAGAATCGATAAGCCTAAAAAATAAATAAAAAAAACATAAACTCGACAGAGAGACAGATAGACAGATAGACAGACAGACAGACAGACAGACAGACAGACAGACAGATAGACAGACAGATAGATAGATAGATAGATAGATAGATAGATAGATAGTTAGATAGATAGATAGATAGATAGATAGACAGACAGACAGACAGACAGACAGACAGACAGACAGACTTACCTTCTGGGAGCTCAAGAGCTCCAGTGCCAGTCGGGAGAAGATGACGATCAGCTAATAAACATTATAAGAACTGAGAGTTACAAACGGAATTCTGAATATAAACAATGAAATAATATTTTACTTTACTAGATTATCAATGTGTAAATGGTCTGTTGCCATACTATACCTGTACTGGGAGGAAATGACACTCCAGAGATGGCATGTCCAACAGTTTGCCCTTGTTTTTTGGAATATCCATACAGCACAGTGAAGAGGTCTTCCTCAGTAAAACTGTGGGTGTGAGTCTGTTCGGGCGCCGGGTCTGTGGCCTGCAGGTACATGAAACTGTCCTTAGCCGGAGAGGATGAAGCTGAGGAGGTCTTTACACTGGACGGGCTGCTGAACTCCGACAGAGTGCCAGTGCTCTGCTCTTCATGTTTGGAGAACATGGTGTGTGGGGGCTGCACGTGCTGAAAATATGGCACGCTGGACACATTGAGGATTTGTTCGTGGAACACGGTCTGGTGGGTGTTGTGGCTGAAAAAAGACGGAGTCCCGGTGAAGTGAAACGGCATGATTGCCTGCGCGTCCGTCACCATGCGGCCCAGAGACTTGAGCGGATGGAAGATGCTGTGCGCGCTCTTGAGGACGTCTGTGTAGTGCGCGACGGGATGAGATGGGTACAGCGCGAGACTCTTGTCTCTCACTGCGGGGTGACTGGAGAGAGACACCGACATAATCACGGCCGATGGGGGGGATCTGTTATTTCAGTACCCTTGAGGGCGTTTTTATTCTTCAGTCAAGAATATTGTCCCGTTTTGTCCAAAAACAACTGTGAAATGAATGAAACACCATTAGGAATGCACTGATAATGGCTGTGCATTTAGGTCAAAACTATTTAACTTGTGAAAAATCTGCATCACAGATTGAACCACTAATATGACCTAAGTGGAACCCTGCAATTGTTTCAATAAGAGGCTATTTCTGCTGCACGATCTAACCTTTACCATTAGTTTAGTTGGTGTAACGCAATGTATTCAGGTTATTTCAGTGATGTTAAATACTAGTTTGTACTGAATTAATTTAGATGTTGACAAACCAGTTAATTTAATTATGAATACAACTTTTTTAGGTTGACATTTTTTTTCAGTGTATACATTTTAGGCTGACAAGTTTTAATGCACTGTAAAAAAATAATAATAATATTTTTTGCATAGTAACTTAAATGCAACCTACTTCAGTGTGGTTTATTCACGTCAAAACATCAAGTCTTAAGATTTGCTGAATCAAGATTGGCCTATTCATCTCGCATGAAAACAATAACAATTTAAAGGATCAGGTAGAAATCTTATTTTTCTTTTCTTCAGGTAACAACTGTAAGTTTTCACGTTTTGCAGTGTATGTTTCGGCACCAGGATTCCACCAACCGAGATAAAAAAATGACTTAAGGTTGCCTTTAACAGATACAAACAGAATGACTACTCATCGAAAAGTTTTCATCACAGTCCTACTTTTTCTAATTGTTCATTTTCTAAACTGTGATTGTCTAGATCACTAGAATAAACTGTGACGAGAGCGCGCACTGGCAGCCACTAACAGAGACTAATTAGGGTCACACTATTTAAGAACAGAGGGTCAGTAAGAAAGGTCACCATTAATGAAGCCTCTTTTAAAAAGATCTAAAGGTGTCATGCTCCATATATTTCTCACCTCAGCTGGTTATTGCGCACGAAGGGTTATAATACATTTAACGCACTTTTTTTTAACCCTCAAATGAGTTTATAATGCCATCAAAACGGTTACAAACATTGCTCATTGGATTAAAAAAAAAATGCTATCACCATGTAGTGATGTCTTTCAGTCCTGAAATTCTCCTCTTCGGTTTGGGGAACCGTTGACTTCAGCTCACAACGACTCAAGACTCAAGAGCGATGAAATGCGCTGTTGTTTGTGTGAAGCATGAGACAGGTCTGAAGACATATGGTTGAGTGGAGGAAAGCTATAAGAGAGGGGATGCCTTTCCCGGATCTGTGCTGTCATTGGCCAGTCATGGGTTCATCCTCAGGGAATTGCACTTTAACACGTTCTTGGCACCACCCGAGCCTCCACTCATAGCTCTCTTTCATATGCGCCACAAGTTCTCTAATGTGTTAACTACTAGAGGCGGACTATTACCGTGACCTAACGTGGAGAATGCGATAGAGGCACGAGGGCTAATCTAAGAGGCTATTTCTGAAAATGACAGCGATCCAAAGCGTATGCATTAAAGTAAAGGTATTAACCGAGTGCACATTACAAAATGCAGATCTTAAATCAAGCTTCTACGTAAACACATTGAGTGAATCGTGAAAACGAAATTCTCTCTTGACAGTTGTGATTTGTTCCTGCAGTAAAATTAAACACGGAACGAAAAACGTCACAGTAACAGTAACGGCCTAGAAGTCTTGCGCTTAAAACATCTACGATAGGCCTAAAAATAATAATCATAATCACCATCAGATAACAGTAATAACAATAACATAATACTATAAACAATAATGCAATTATAACGTAATGTTGTATTATTATTATTAATATTAATAGGGCCTAATATAATAAATTGGTTTTGTTGTGGTTTTAAGACAAATGTACTATTATTACTGATAAATAATAAGACAACCAAATATTTAACCGAAGTTAGAAGGAATGTAAGAATAACATATTAGCATAATAATTATTATTAATAATAAGATTATTAATGCTATATAGCCTATATTATTGTCATAATAATAATAAGGTTATTAATGTTAGAGCTATTATTAGGCTATTGTTTTTGTTTGTATTAATAGCAATAATTCTAATAAGGCCTAATATAGTAAATTGGTTTTGTTGTGGTTTTAAGACAAATGTATTATTACTGATAAATAATAAGACAACCAAATATTTAACCGAAGTTATAAGGAATGTAAGAATTACATATTAGCCTAATAATTATTAATAATAATAAGATTATTAATGTTATATATATATTATTGTCATAATTAATCATAATAATTATTATTATTAATTCTAATAGGGCCTAATAAAATAAACTGGGTTTGTTGTGGATTTAAGATTAATTATTATAACTGAGAAACAAGACAAACAAATATTTAACCGAAGTAAAAAAAAAAATGTATAATAATAATAATAATAATTCGCTCATATAATAGTATTTAATTATTATAATAAAGTGTTCTTACTTTAACTTTAGCTTGCATCAGATTTATATTAAGAGGATAAACTAAACAATTTAGTCAATGTTGATATGCAGAAAGGGGGCTTAAACTGATATATTTTCCGGGTCTCTTAAATGATATATTTGAATATTCTTCAGCAACAGACTGAAGAAGGGTTTTGTCTTTACAGCTATAGGATCCTTTTTGTTGTTTTTTTTTTTAAGTCACACAAATGTGTTTTTTGAGCGTCTGTTTCACTATTCTGAACTTTGCAAACCAAAACAGCTTTTCTAAACCTTGAATTAAATTTTTCTAAAAGTTAACAAAAAGTCGATTTACAAACATGACCATCAGTAAGGAAAAAAAATTATAAAAAATATAAATAAAATAAAAAAATCAGTCATGATTTTAAATGTTGCAATAACAGAATTCTTTATTTACAATTCAATTTGATTCAACATCAAATAGCATCAGCAAAGCCATAATAGTTGACAACTTGCATAACTGTATTTAAATTTTTCTGGGTATATCTAACTTTGCATAAAAGGCTCACACTAAGATTACACACATCGATGCGGATGAACAGGGCTGTTTCATGTAACCACAACTGGAAAAAATACATCTCAGGAGCACGCAACACTGTAAGCTTCCTCCAAAAGTCCTTATAAATTACATATTGCTTCGATTTCCCATTGCATCATCTTGATTCTCACACATAACTGAGTGGGTAAAATCAGGACTGTACAAATAATAAAACCCACAACTGATCACAGACAAAACATGGAAAATGAGCAATATTGAAGAGATGAGGAGAAAGACAGGTATATGGTAGGTATCCGGCAAGAGGCATAGATGAGCAGTAATGAATTGGGTGGATCCTGTCAATGATTCACTATACAAATATAATACAGACATCTTTTGTAATATACAAGACAGTAAAACAGATCTAAGGCAATATGCTAAGTTTTAGCATTTCAAGGTCCTTGCATTTAGCTCTAAGAAATTGGCAGACTATACAAAAAGACATTGAAAGTCTCAGAAAAAAAAAAAATCAAAAATCAAAGGTAAGGTAAAGACAAATCATTTTAGGAAATTCAATCATAGCTGTTACAATTCAATTTATCTCTTTATTTGAGGACAAATGGCTCTTTTGTACTAGTACAGATAAAAACACTAAAAAAAAAACTCTGCATCACCTTCACATCATGGCTTATATTTAGTTTAAAATCTTGACAATCTTTGGACTTTGCAGAGGGTAGTGGTACGTGTGCGACTGGCTATTCTCCAATATGGTTTCTGGATGTCAGTCCTCGTCCAAGGCATCCAACATTCGTCAAAATTCAGCTCAAAATAGCTTGTGGAATGCATGCCAAACAGAATTTGTTTTGTTCTCAGATGTCAAACTGATGACAAATGCATTGAGGATGATCAATAAATCAAGTCTTTTTTTACTCCACATGAGAATGCAGATCCTTCCGTTAAATCGGCAGGTGTGTATCTAAAACTTCCAAAAACTTTAGAATGGTGGGCAGAGTGAAAACTTCACCCCAAACGATGTGAAATCAAACTGGTTTTTACAGTGTTCAAAAGGAAATGTGTAAGCTATGCCAAAACACCAGGTATATTCGTACACAACCACGGCACCTTCAGCGTATAATGACAGAGCTGGGTCATTGCAAAATTAATTTGCTGCTGGTACATACATTATATACTGGAGAAAAAAAAAACACATGTACTTTAACACCAGCTTAAACACAAAGATGACATGGCGATATTTTCAGCGAAAGCAAAGGCTGACAATCTAACCCCGATATAACCTGTGTGCAGACATGGGACAAGAACAAAATGAAAGTGGCATGTGTAAGTCTCAATCAATTAAAAGGCAAGGAAATTTGGCTTTGTCCTCGAATAGAAAGCATGAAGGACTGTTTTGTGTACATTACAGTTTTAAGAGTGTATTGTTCACATGTATGTAGTGATGAAATCTGGAAATATGTGAATTGAGGGTCAAAGCAAACAATCTGACTGTTGATCCCGGGGATGCCGAATCCGTTTGAGGACCAGAGGTACAGTGTGTTTGATTGTAATTGCCATGTTAAACATCAATGCTGCTTTATTTTTGGCTACACCACAACTAAAACCTACTCGTCACTGATGAACATGTAGATTTGGACATCTTTCAATTTGAGTTTTTCTCAAAATATGAACCACAATTAAAAAAGTATCTGTATTTAATACTGAGTTTGAACCGGGGAGCAAAAATATGTCTCCTGAAAAATCCTGTACAAAAATTACAAAACAAAGGAGGAAAAAAACAAACAAATCTCAAGTAATATTTATTGCTTGTTGTCTTTTCTTACACACACCGAATTCTGGTTGTACCTAGCATCTTGCATGAAGCACATCACTCCACACAACAAAGACAGCATGATTCAGTGTTGAGTTTATGGCTGTGTTGGGTTCCTCCGGTGGGGCTCTTGGCTAAAGGCTTAGAAGCAAGCAAGTATCTGTACACTGTACACACAGCACCCTCCCAAAGACCCACCCAGGAAAAGAAGGACCACCGCTACCCAGCTCCCCCTCCTCAGTACCATAAGAAACAGCACACGCTCCCTGCCTAGCTCATTTTCCCATCAAGTGAAAGCACATGCTTGAGAAACGGCGCCCTTGTCCCTGAAACAGTTAAGACTGGACTTTGGGGGGAGGAGGAGGAGGAGGGGAAAAGTTATTTGAAAATCAAAAAATAAATATATGACCCCCCCCATTATCGGTATTTACAATTTACCAGCATTTCATTTTACTAACGGAAACAAGTTTAAAATCACATTTTCTGTGAAACTACTGGACCGAGTAAAATAAAACCCATAGGTATGATGAACAATTTCTTATGCAGAGGCAATATGCACTCTCACTGCCATGAGTTGATGCTTTATAAAGAAATCTACACTGTTAAAAAAGAAACTATACATTAGAATAAAACTTAATTTAATACACAATAAACCTCTAAATTAAGTCTAACTTTACAAACCGTCATCTGAACTCTCATAATCTACGTAGAAGCCATTTCAATCTTTATTTGTAGAATAAAAAAAAAAAAGAAAAAAAAAAAAAGGCAAAACGGCTGAATTTTAGAGCGTATAAACGCAGTCTTCTTGCCTATTTTGGAACGTCAGGAAAGGAGTTAGACCGAAGATGGGTGGGTTAAAGAATGTCTTTTAAGAACAGCCTAAAGTCCAGAAGAAATCGAGAGAGAAAGGAGAGAAAAAGAGGGAGGAATACATTCATGGGAGACAAGGATTCCGTTGCCACTGTCACTGAGTCTTTTCAGGGGAGACCTAAGTCACACTACGGTGAATGCAACAGAGCAGACTGACAGTAAGGGCTTGCAGTGTGTTTGACAGAGGGGGAGAGCTCTAGGTCCAGAAGATCCGTGTCAGTGATTGTGTGTGAGAGAGAGAGAGAGAGAGAGAGAGAGTCCATCCCTCTGAGCTCCGGAACCCCTGATGCATCCTCTATAGATGTCCAGTAGAGGGCAGGAGACAGGACCTCTAAAGACCCGTCCGACCTCTGATAGCAGCTTAAATAGCACAGCATCACTCCACAAACTCTACTTGATCACGCTGCAGCTGAAAATCACTCATGAAAAGTCATCAGACACTCCGTTTACTGCACTGGGACGTCACCTGCCCCGGGTCAACAATACTTCTGCTGTGAGAGAGAAAGAAGAAAAAAATGGTCTTAGATTGATAGTGACCAATGGTCAATGCATACATAAAACCAAAGACATAACTGGGTGTTTCTACAAGGAATTTTATGTCCCAGGGGTTGAATTTGATAATAACTAACAGGCCTCAACTTTTTTGTTACACTGAGGTGAGATTAAAGATAAAGTTTACCCAAAAATGAAGATTCTCTCATCATTTACTCGCCCTCATGCAGTCCCAGATGTGCATGACTTTCGTCTGCAGAACACAAATGAAGATTTTTAGAAGAATATTTCAGCTCTGTAGGTCCATACAATGCAAGTGAATGGTGACCAAAACTCAGAAGCTCCAAAAAGCATATAAAGGCAGCATAAAAGTAATCCATATGACTCCAGTAGTTAAATCCATGAGTTCGGAAGTGATATGATAGGTGTGGGTGAGAAACAGATCAATATTTAAGTCATTTTTAACCCCTATAAATCCACTTTCACACATTCCTCCTATGCACGGTCACAAGAGTGTTTCTGTTTTTTGCCTCTCCACCTACTGGGCTGTTGTGCAAATATGATTTGTTTATACTTTTCCTCTGCTTTAGCTCTCCATTTTAATGAACTCTTCTCCTTGCTTAGCAGGAGGTGATATGCATTAAGCATGTGAATTGCCAAAAACAGAAGAACTCTCATAAATGTGCACTGGAGGGATGTATGAAAGTATATTTATAAGAAAAAAAAGACTTATTTCTCATCCACAACTATCATATCATTAGTAAAGACATGGATTTAACCACTGAAGTCGTCTGAATTAAAGCTTTTATGCTTTTTGGAGCTTCAAAATTCTGGTCACCATTCACTTGCATTGTTTGGACCTACAAAGCTGAAATATAACAAAATCTTAATTTGTGTTTTGCAGATGAAAGAAAGTCATACACATCTGAGATAGCATGAGAGTGCGTAAATGATGAGAGAATGTTCATTTTAGGGTGAACTATCTCTTTAAAAACTGTCTTGGAAAATGTTTGCCATGCCTTCATAATTTTTGCTACCTTTTAAGTGCCTTTTTTATGGATAGCTTTTATTGTTTTACCCAGTACAAGATTACGAAGAACAATGAAAATCTAAATTGAGCAAAATAATCATGCAATATATAAATAAACCTTCAAATATGAAAAATCATAATAAGAATCAATGAAAATATAATTTTATTAAAATAATCTGTGTAATTTTGTTTTACACAATTTACAACTGTGCCTCTATTGTGCCTTCATTTGCTTCATTCTCAACCAATATGAGACATTTGATGAGTGAAGCAAACACAGAAATCGAGATAAACATGAAATGTGATGTATTTTGAGCATTGTTGTATGTAATTTCCAATCAAATTATGCAAGAAGTGTGAAAATATTATTAAAATGTATGTAGTATTCTGGGTTGAAAAAAACGTTTTAAAATGTTATTTCCATCATCATAATTTCCACCATAGAAAACAACCAAACACAATACATCATTTGGAATGTGATGAGAATGAAATTGTGGTAGAAAGGTTGTTTCAGGAGGAATTATGTTTCAGAAGTTTCTTGCTATGCATATATGTATAATGTTGGGAATTACTGGAGAAATTAAATAAACTAGTGAGAGTTTCAAAGGTCTATTTTAAGGAAGTTTATTTTCTAATCATCAACAGGGCCAAAAGAGCCCATAGTTGAAGAAACCTTCAAGTATACATCTGCCCACACACTTGCACCCTCTCCTTACACCCACCAAACACTGCAATAAATCTTGAAAGGTGAAGCACTTTTTAAAAGCACTAATAACCAGCTTCATCTAACCTTCACTAAGAATGTGTCGTAATGCCAAACTTTGTGTTGCCATGAAGAGATAATTACAGCAAAGAAACAGAAAGCAATAATTCATTACATCTTCACTAATGGCAAAATGCTAAATTATTAAAAGACTAGTGACTATATACACAGCCTGCGAATAAATCAGCGGACTAAGATTTTACGGGCCTATGCACTTATAACAATTTGAAGTGCACACAATCAAACCAATGCAACTTGGTTAAATATTCATACTATTTAATGAAGCATAAAAGCTGCAGCAGGCTGTGTAAAGCATAACAAATATTTACTATGTAACTGGCAAAAGAGTGTATCACTTAAAAAATAAGGAATATTTTAAAGGAAAATGTAATGAAGAAATATTTGTTTGTATTAAAGCAAATCAAAGCAAAAAAAAAAAAAAGGAAGTTACAATGGAAGTATATGGGGCAACCATTAACTGTAAACTTGCCCCATACACTTGCATTAGAAGTACATAAATGCCAACATTGTGAATTGTTTTTTTGCTGTTACTAACTGCCACAGATGCCTTCGATACATCTTAACTTGTACTTATCCAGCCATACCTCTTTAAATAATGTGACAATACCAGAAAGATGTTGATAATGCTTCTTAATGTGCCAAGTAACTACAACTTCAATTCAAAAAAGTTGTGAAAAGTGCTAATAAAAGCAAAGAAGAGTGATTTGTAAATTATATTCACTCTTTGCTATATTGAAAGCACTACAACAACACATTTTATGATGTTTTAACATGTGACTTTCATTGTTTTTTTTTTTTTTTAAATATAGAGTAATTTCAAATCAGATGATTGCAACACGCTCCAAAAAAGTTGGGACAGGGGCAGTTTAAGACTAATAACAATTTGACTAGTTGAAATAACAAGGTGTTGTGAAACAGGAGATGTTAAACAGGTGAGGCAATCGTATCATAGTACTGTATACTGTATAAGCACACTCCAAAAACAGCCTAGTCCTTCAAGAGCAAGGGTCATTTGAGACTTGTCAATTTGCCAACAGATGCTTCAGCAAATAATCAATCACTGAAAACAATGTTCCCCAAAGACAAATTGGAAGGATTTGGGGCATTTCACCCTCTGCAGTGAAAAATATAGTTAAAAGATTCAAGGAATCAGGTCAAATTTCAGTGCTTAAAGGGCAAGAAAAAAACCACTTCTGAATGCAGGTGATCTCTGATTCCTCAGACATCACTGTCTTAAAAACATCATTCTTCTGTAATGGATATCATGAACATGGTCTTGGGATTACATTAGTAAACCATTGTTGGTCAACAACATTCACCGCAGCATCCACAGATGCAAGTTAAGACTTTACTATGCAAAGCAGAAGCCGTACATCAACACTGTCCAGAAGCGCTGCTGACTTCTCTGGGCTCTGGGCTCCAAAGGTTTTGAAAAACACAGACATCATGTTATCCGGGCCAAAGAGGAAAAGAGCTTTCCAAGCTGTTATTAGCGTCAGGTCCAAAGCCAGTGTCTGTATGGGCCAGGGGTGTGTCAGTGCCCATGGCATGGGTAACTCACACATCAGTGAGGGCACCATTAATGCAGACAGATATGTTCAAATTTTGGAGCAACATATACTGCCATCCAGCACCTTCTTTCCAGGGACATCCCTGCATTTTCCAGCAGGACAACTTCAAACTACATACCGGATTTCAAGTGCATGGCTGTGTGAGCAGAGAGTGCGGGTGCTCCTGCAGTCCTGACCTGTCTCCAATTGAGAAAGAGTCAATACGGCAATGAAGACCCCGTACAATTGTGCAACTAAAGACCTGCATTATGGAAGATTGGGGGAAAATTTCACTTTTTTTTATTAATTTTTTTTATTAAGTTTTTTGCAGACATATAAAGGGTGTTACAACAGATGTAAAATGAAACAAAGTGTCTGAAAGAAAATCAAGAAAAATCAACAGAACAGTTCCACACATCAATATAGACCCCCACCAATCAGCCCTCCCACTCCACCCCACCCCTAAAGCCACTTGTAGCTCTCACAAGTAGATAAAAAAATAAAAAATAATAATAATAATAAAAAATAATAATAATAGTAGTAGTAATACAAAAATAAATAAATATAAATAATAAAATAAGATAAATAAATTATACGCATACAAAAGTTGTCATAAGACACACAGTAAACAAAAGAATAAAAGTCTCCCCCCTCCCCACAGAAGTCTAATCAGGAGGTCCTGACATCTCAATAAGGCCTTCAATAGTAGTAAGTACAGGGCTCCAAGATTTATGAAATGATCTCAGCGAACCTTTAAGAGAATGTCAGATTTTTTCAAGGTGGATGCATTGCAATACCTCTCTTATCCAGTCGTCATGTGATGGAGGAGAAGCATGCTTCCATTTAAGGAGGCTGGCACGCCTGGCCAGCAAAGTAGTAAAGGCAATGACGCAGTGCGCTGTAGCTGGTATACATGGGATTGGGGAAAGGCCGAACAGGACAGTCAAGGAATTAGGGACAAAAGTGTAATTGAGGGCCTGTGAGAGAGTTCTGAAAATGTCAGACCAATAGTCTGATAGCACCGGGCATGACCAGAACATGTGAAGATGATCGGCTGGGGATTGTTTGCATCTGTTACAGGCATCACTTCTGTTAGGAAACAATTTAGCCAGTCTGGCATTAGTGAAATGGGCTCTGTGAAGCACTTTACATTGTATTAGGCCATGTCTAGCACAAATAGATGAAGAGTGAACTAAACTGAGAATGTTTTTCCACTGGTCATCGGAAATGTCAATGCCCAAATCTTGCTTCCAGGTTATCTTAAGGGAGTCAATCGGAGAAGGGGTTAAGGAGATTATTTTACCATAAATGGTTGAAATCAGTCGTCTTTGACCAGAGTCGAAGGTGAGAATTGAATCAATTTCTGATTCGGGTGGACGATTGGGAAAATGGGGAAATAACTTTTGAATAAAGTGCCTCACTTGAAAAAAATGAAAAAGATGACTATTAGGAAGGTTAAATTTAGCTGATAAGGAAGAGAAGGGTAGAGAGACCCTTTGCTGCCCAAATATCAAAGAAGCTGTCTGCAAGGGATGGGGAAAATAAGTGATTATTTGAAATTGGCATATGAATCGATGCTCTATTTAGACCAAATTGTTTTCTGAATTGATGCCAAATCTTAATAGTATTAATAACTATTGGATTGCTCGAGATTTTGTGTACCCCAAGGGGAAGCTGGGAGCAGATATTAGAAAGTAAATAACGAGAGGAAGATATCTCTATATGCACCCAGGGCGGACTAGAGGCACAACCTTCAAGGCCAACCCAATATAGTAATTTATGGATGTTACATGCCCAAAAGTTGTATCGAAAATTTGGCAGAGCTAAGCCCCCTTCAGATTTGGGAAGCTGAAGAACTGACTTCCTGATGCGAAATTTCACTTTTTAAAGTTAAACTTGTGTTTTCAGTGCCCAAATGCATAATAAGTGTTATTAGAAGAAATGTTGATGTTTCACAGTGGTAAACACTCGACTGTCCCAATTTTTTGGAGCGTGTTGCAATAATCTGATTTGAAATTACTGTACATAAAAAGAAACAAACAAAAAAAAAAAAGCTATGAAATTCACAGGTTAAGACATCATATAATGTTTAGCTGTAGTGCTTTCAATATAGCAAAGGGTGAATACTATTTACAAATCACTCATTTTTGTTTTTATTAGCATTTTTCATACTGACCCAACTTTTTCAGAATTGGGGTTGTAGATATTAAGATTTGGTTTGATTTAATTATGGTAATGTAGGAATGTGCGTGTGAGTAAAGGTCTGAAGGTATAAACCTAAGGTGACTCAGAGACTCATAGCCCAGTGTCTGATACAAGCACTCAAAGTCTATAAGGTCTACAAATATGCAGCTCAAACGGGCACTAATTGCCAGTGACTAATTACATCACTGGTCTGTCATGTCCAGTTTTGCATCATCCCTCTCATCAGCAAAGTTACACAGGGCTAATTAGAGTAAATTATTCAAGAGCTAGTTGCAGAGTTGACTATGCTATTTGGTGACCTCAGACACTTACGATCTGACCATTAGACATTATATGTTTCAGTAAATAAATGCATCCAATAAATCTACACTATCACTTTGACTATATTCCTGGGTGGAACATTGAGGAATTTAAATGTGCTTCATTAGCAATGAAAAGTTTGAGAGTTTGACAAGCATTGGAAAGCAGATAGCTCAACTAGCTTTTAAACCTTCTAGTTCACTTGAGTGTGTTTGGAAGGGTGGAGCTCAAATGATTTACTAAAAGGCTATAAACATTCACACATTTCAAAGAATTATCTCAGTATGCTCTTATA
Source organism: Xyrauchen texanus (assembly GCF_025860055.1). Lineage (NCBI taxonomy): Eukaryota > Metazoa > Chordata > Actinopteri > Cypriniformes > Catostomidae > Xyrauchen > Xyrauchen texanus. Next base: position 16,037,958 of record NC_068317.1, on the reverse strand, counting down.
AAGGTAAATATGTTAATGCACTTTGAGAAGTGGATGCAATCTTGGAATTTTATGAAAATTAAGACAATGAAAGTACAGCTGTATGGCTAAAATGCTTTGATAAAACAAGGCAACAATTTTAAGGGGTCGTTCACACGGAGCTACTGTTTGTGTCAATCTGCACTGTTTTTCAATAGATTTTCTATGTAAACATGTGATAGACAGATGTCATTGACTGTGGCCCTGTGTCTTTCTGAACAATACCACTGGTGGATATCTAACCTGTTCGGAGCCCATGTTGGACATCCCCCCCGCAGGTCCAGAGTTCATGCTCATCTGGTTGCCCATTTGGGCCATGTTGCTCGAGTTGGGGGTCATGAGGTTCATGCCATTACCGTTGTACATGTTGTTGTTGGCCTGCTGGCCAAACTGAGGTGGCGACTGCTGAGTGAACATACTACGGAAGGAAGCAGAAAAAGGTATTGACACACTTCTTACAACCAGGAAGTCTACATTACCCGAAATACAGGTAATTACTACTGTAAATAAAAGTTCAGATTTGAGGTATGACTCTAAAAGGTATTCAAAGACAAAATAACTCACACCTTTCAAAGTTCAAAATTACAAGAAAAAGTTAGAGCAATATACATATATATACATACATACACTGTATATAATACTGGTAATACAGGCAACTGGTGCTGATGCTGTGTGTGATGTTAGTGATTATATCTGCACCTGTTGGCATTCATGTTTCCCTGTGTCCAGCCATTCATATCAGGGGAGGACTGGAAAGAGGTGTTGCCCTGCGCCTGTTGCATCATGGGACTCTGGGCGTGGCCCATCCTGGGAGACATCAGGGGGCTCTGAGGGGTGGCGGCACCACCGAACCCACCATCCGACTGCTGACTCATACCTGACACACAGACGTACACATGTGCACACACATGCAGACATGAGTGGTCTAAATTTGGCTTGAAACATACATTTATCACAGAATACTGGAACATGTATAAACACGTTATTACTTGTACAGCATTTATTCCACACACACTCTCAGTCACACATCACTCACATTTACACTCTTTTGAGATTTATTCATTATATGAATCCATAAACTGATAGTTAAATTGATGATAATTAAATTTAGGGATGTCAATTGATACAATTGAAAAATACTTTCCTTATTTTATTGCATCTTGCATAACAAAATATAACAAACTAAAATATTTTGTAAATACATTTGATATATTTTAAATATAAAATAATTTTGCCATTAATAATACATTTTAGTTCAATAAATTCAGGATAATTACTGGGTTTGGCAATTTTTGCTGTTTACTCATCTAACTGCGTACTATAATACCGATTCTATATGTCTCAAAACACTTAATACGATGCAAATCTGCAAAATTCTTATCTGAAACATTTTCTGCCTGTCAATCATTTTGCATTCAGGTTCGCTGACATGTGGTTTGCTGATATGTGTTTGGAGGGCGGGTTTTAAAGAGCTTTGTAGAGATTTTGCAGAGAGCAGCATGAAACTTTTAGAATGTAAAATTGAAAAATCCACTAAAACAATTAACACCGTAAAATATTTTTCCAATTGAACATATGCATTAACATGTTCATTTTGACAGCCCTAATAATAAATATAATTATCTATAAGCACACATTCACAGCTACACACTCGTCTCAACACAATTAATGAAAATCATTACATTTCCAAACTAATTAGCTGATCATAATTTTAGAAAAAGCAGAAATCATTCTGTGAAGTGTTTCCTTTCCATAATCAAAAGTGAGGAATCAGGAGGGACTGATGTACAGTGGGACAATAGAGGGTTTAGAGGTGTTATAAGCAGGCAGTAGGGCAGAGTTACACATGCAGGTTAGTGTTAGTGGCTAGGACAGCCAGAGGAGGAGGGGTGGGTGGGGAGTGGGCGTGGTTGGGGTCTGGGTCACCGCATAATTGGTTTAAAAATCAACTGCTCCGCTTCCACTGATCACCATCAGCCAATTAGTCTAGGCAAGACAGACACTGACATATGACACACAGCACAGGCAAAGACATAGGCACAATTATCAAGAATTGAACAGATTGTATGATTTGATTAAATAATGGCTCTGTCATCTATTTAAGTGAAAATCTATAGATCTATAGTCATTACATGGACTTATTTTAATGTGGTGCAAATATCAAGTGACTTTTCTGCCCTCTAGTGTCATTATTGCTCCTTTCTGCTACTTGTTATCTCTCAAGGGCATTGCAGTAGTAGGTATTTATATAATGTTACATGAATTCCATAAAGTGCTAAAATTATCTATTACCACACAGTACTTGGCTAAACAACTACAGGCAGACATTAAAAAGCCCAAATCATCACTGACACAGAAGCGTATAACTTAGTTAATATTGTAAATATGAAGATCGCAAGATATGAAAGGGTTTGCCCTTGAACTTAATGTCAATATCTAACACTAAACGGATCTCATACTGTTAAAATGAATCCCAATGAATGCTAATTTAACCACTATTCCCCCAGAATTGAAAATATCTGCATCTAAAAAATAAAAATAAAACGTTAAATGTACAGGTGAAACTCGAAAAATTAGAATATCGTGCAAAAGTTCATTAATTTCAGTAATTCAACTTAAAAGGTGAAACTAATATATTATATAGACTCATTACAAGCAAAGTAAGATATTTCAAGCCTTTATTTGATATAATTTTGATGATTATAGCTTACAGCTTATGAAAACCCCAAATTCAGAATCTCAGAAAATTAGAATATTACATGAAATCAATAAAAAAAAGGATTTTAAATACAGAAATGTCGGCCCTCTGAAAAGTATAATCATGCATATGTACTCAGTACTTGGTTTGGGCCCCTTTTGCATTAATTACTGCCTCAATGCGGCGTGGCATGGATGCTATCAGCCTGTGGCACTGCTGAGCTGTTATGGAAGACCAAGATGCTTCAATAGTGGCCTTCAGCTCTTCTGCATTGTTTGGTCTCATGTCTCTCATCTTTCTCTTGAATGCCCCATAGATTCTCTATGGGTTCAGGTCAGGTGAGTTTGCTGGCCAATCAAGCACAGTAATACCATGGTCATTGAACCAGGTTTTGGTACTTTTGGCAGTGTGGGCAGGTGCCAAGTCCTGCTGGAAAATGAAGTCAGCATCTCCATAAAGCTTGTCTGCTGAAGGAAGCATGAAGTGCTCTAAAATGTCCCGGTAGACGGCTGCGTTGACTCTGGACTTAATAAAGCACAGTGGACCAACACCAGCCGATAACATGGCTCCCCAAACCAACACAGACTGTGGAAACTTCACACTGGACTTCAAGCATCTTGGATTGTGTGCCTCTCCATTCTTCCTCCAGACTCTGGGACCTTGGTTTCCAAATGAGATGCAAAATTTGCTCTCATCAGAAAAGAGGACTTTGGACCACTGAGCAACAGACCAGTTCTTTTTTCTTTAGCCCAGGTAAGACGTTTGACATTTGAAGCCCATGTCCAGGACCCGTCTGTGTGTGGTGGCTCTTGATGCAGTAACTCCAGCCTCAGTCCACTCCTTGTGAAGCTCCCCACACATTTGAATGGCCTTTTCCTGACAATCCTCTCCAGGCTACGGTCATCCCTGCTGCTTGTGCACCTTTTTCTTCCACACTTTTCCCTTCCACTTAACTTTCTATTAATGTGCTTTGATACAGCACTTTGAGAACATCCAACTTCTTTTGCAATTACCTTTTGAGGCTTTCCCTCCTTGTGGAGGGTGTCAATGATGGTTTTCTGCACAACTGTCAGGTCAGCAGTCTTCCCCATGATTGTGAATTCAACTGAACCAGACTGAGAGACCATTTAAAGGCTCAGGAACCCTTTGCAGGTGTTTAGCTGATTAGAGTGTGACACTTTGAGCCTACAATACTGAACCTTTTCACAATATTCTAATTTTCTGAGATTCTGAATTTGGGGTTTTCATAAGCTGTAAGCCATAATCATCAAAATTATATCAAATAAAGGCTTGAAATATCTTACTTTGCTTGTAATGAGTCTATATAATATATTAGTTTCACCTTTTAAGTTGAGTTACTGAAATTAATGAAGTTTTGCACGATATTCTAATTTTTCGAGTTTCACCTGTATATCTATATCTCTATATGTGTGTGTTTATGTGTATGTATATATATATATATATATATATATATATATATATATATATATATATATAGTCTACAGTACTTTCAGTACAATTAAAATATTTTTTGCACTGTAACATTATGAAAATTAAGCACATTTCCACAAATTGAATTCCTAATTCTTAATGCGAAAAAATATTATTCACCCCAAATTCCTATTAATTTAATGCAAAAACCTCACTTATTATTGTAAAACAGTAATGCAAATCATATAAAATCAACATTTTCTTTCAGTTATTAAAATAACATATTCCATAAAACTAATAATATGATATATACTTACAATTATACATTAATATAATATATAGTAATATGTTTTCATAATATTAGGCTACAAAAAAACTAGGAATGTCACAATGCCAATAAACAAAATTTCTTAAATATAGGCTTGATTTTGTCAATGATTTTTGTTTTTGTTAATTCTTTTGACAGTTTTCTGAGATTGACTGCATTAATTGCTTAATCGACAATTACCATGATTTTTATAATTAGATGCAACTAAAAGTTGCTCATCTAGTACTTTTGAGAGATTAATTTTGCATAACACAGCTGACCTATACCTAAACTACCACATTACTAATTAAACCATATTAACTGACCATAAACATTTTTTATTTTTCACTGCATGGTCAAATCACTCAAGTTAAGCCTGTAGTGTTGCCGACTGCAGGTGCGTGAGTGTGTGTAAGCACATGACACACAGACATAGAGAAAGGGCAGGCAGTACCTGAGCTGGGGAACTGAAAGGCACTGTGCTGCATTTGTGGGCTCATAACAGCCCCAAACTGTCCGCTCAGACTGCCCAGCATCACCTGGTTAGCTAGACTCATCTGAGAGCCATGCATGGTGCTGTGGGAGAGGAGCTGGGGGGCGGGAAGGTTGGGGGAACCGGGGGAGAAGGGGCTGGTTGAGGGGGGCGGAGAGGCCAGTCCTGTACCGTAGTTGGGCGGATAGGGGAACTGCTGGGGGTTGGCCTGGGGGATCCGTGGGTTGTTCATGCCAGCAGCGGCCATGTTGGGCGGCAGGCTGAGGCCCTGGGCTCGCATGACCATGCTGCGCTGCTGTTGCTGCTGCTGCTGCTGCTGCTGCTGCTGCTCGATGCTGGTCCAGCTGACGTTGGCGTATGTGATTGCTCAGCATCTCTCTCTGCTGCTGGGCCAGCATCTGTGCATTGATTGTCCCCTGGGAGACAAAGATTGTTTCACATGTGTTTCAGACAAGCTGAGGTCAACATTTGTGCAGAAGGGAGCATGGAGGAAGGGAGGATGTGGTCTGATGTACCTGATTTGGAACGTTGGGTCGTAGAGGTAGGTTCATGTTTGACACTCCAGTCATCTGATTCATCATAGGCTGCCGATTCTGTGGGAAATAGACAGATATAGACACCAATCAGACATTAAAAGGCCACGTTTAAAAATAGGAATGGTTGTAAAGTGTAGCATCTCTAATTTCGTTGATCTGCGGCTTTAAAAAATGAATTTCACGCATCAGTGTGCTGATAAACATGATGTTCACATGTTGAAATTAGGACTGCGTTCCCTCAAAAGTTGAAAAAACATGTTCTCTTACGAGAGGTTCTCTCGTATTGCGTAAGCTAGCTTACGCTACAGGAAAGATTCATCTTTTCTGAGATATTGAAGCCAAAAAATTATCCTTAATTTTTGTATCCATTGTCAACGCAGTGCGGCAGCTGCAGACCTTGAGCGGGCTAGCTAGCGAGCTCATAGGTTGCTCTGCGGCAACTGCTGCAGCCTATAGACGAGCTTGGGCGAACTCGCATCCAATGAGAGGCGTCCGCGCGCTCACTGCAACAAAGCCCGCCAAAATGGGCGTGACTAGAGTGCATATAAGCGTAGTTCGTAGGCTGGAACCCTGATTTTCATCTCTTCAGCGAAGCTCTTCGCATCTCTGAACTGGAAGCCGCGTCGCCGTTCGAGGGGCATCAAGCAAGCGTGGACAGCGCCGAAGAAGCCGGCCGTCTTCGCCACCTTCAGCCGTCCTGCGAGCTACGCCATCCGGCGACGTATCCTTTTAAAGCAAGCTAGTTCTTATGAACTTTACAAAAGAGTACGAGCGTCTTTTTAAAGATGCCTCGCTCCACTTGCGCCTCATGCCGCGCCCCTCTCAGCACCGGAGACCGCCACGTCATCTGCGCTCTCTGCCTGGGACTGGGGCATGCAGAGCTCCCCCTCGCTGAAGGCGGATGCGATCTCTGTGAGGAGCTTCCGATGTCGACCCTGCGGGCTTGACTCGAAGCACTCAGGACCGAAGCCGCCCGCCGCCTTCCATTCAGCCGCGCAGTAAAAAGCGCCGCTCTCAAAGGCTGCCGGAACCAGTGGTAGAAGCGATTGCCTCGCCGGAGCCCCTCCCTCGAGCATCGCCATCACCCTCCCCGCCCACTCGGGACGCGCAGTTGCGGCCGAGCGGCTGCTCTGCTGCCATCTCGGACGAAGAAGCGGAGGATAAGGGCTGTTCCATCATGGCTTCGGACAGCGAGGAGTGGTCAGGCTCACACGCCTCCTCCTCGGCCCAGGAATCCAGCAGGACCAGCGCCGAGTCGAAGGGGAACTAACGCGACTCCTCACACAGGTTGTCGACCGCCTCGGGCTCGAGTGGTCACCGCCCCTGAACAGGCTCCCAACAGACTCCACGCCGCACCTTTGCCCGCCCTCCGCGAGATGGCGGTCTAAGCTGGTGCTCCCGTCTAAGGCCTGCAGAACTACTTCTGCCTGTGTTGGCCGCGCCTATACCGCCGCCGGCCAAGCCGCATCTGCTCTGCATTCCATGGCCGTCTTACAGACAGAGGCTGTTTCAGATCTGACTAGCCGACTTGGGAGAAGCTGAACGCACTACGCGCGCTCTCTCTGTCCGGTCTCTTCGGTTCCGCAGTGAGTGGCATTGTTGACCGTTTCCGAGCCCAAGCCATGAATCTCTTTCTGCCTCGTCGCGCTAGCTCCTCTGCAGGCCGCCCACGTGACCAGCCTCCTGCACGAACCTCTTCACAGCGCCCAGCTCAACAAGCCAGACTTCTCAGCGTCGACAGGGCGGCCGCCCTCGATCAGCGCTCAGACAGCCGCCCCCTGCGGGCCTCGGCCTAAGATTGTACTGAAACCTGAGCAACCGAAGTCCTCCTAGCGTTGTTGAGAAAGCGGCGGCTCAGTCCCGCCACGGCCGGACCACCGTCAAAGCTTCGCCCCTGTCAGTCCCCTTCTCTCAGGCTACTGCAGTGGTGGATTCAGCAGCCAACAAGCCGGTGATACTACCCGTTTGCCTGCACTCAAACGCCGTTTTCACGGCGACCCAAAGAAATCTTGTAAAGAGTAAACATGCCTTATGTGTAGAAATTGTGCCCACAATCCAGTGCTCACCCCTACACACAAGCATTACACATCCCGTGTCCCTATCAGAGCACACACACATAAGCGGTTACGACCCGCTCGAGTGTTAGAGTTAATAACGCGCCCACGAGCCCGTCGCGCGCTCCCTCCTCTGCCCGCTCTGTCACACGGCCAGCTGTATGTAAGTCCCGTACGCCCCTGTCAGTCCCCTTCTCTCAGGCTACTGCAGTGGTGGATTCAGCAGCCAACAAGCCGGTGATATTACCCGCTTGCCTGCACTCAAACGGCGTTTCCACGGCGACCCAAAATAAAGCCTTATGTGTAGAAAATGTGCCCACGATTCAGTGCTCACCCCTACACACAAGCATTACACGTCCCGTGTCCCTATCAGAGCACACTCACATAAAGCGGTTACGACCGCTCGAGTGTTAGGGTTAATAAACGCACCCACGAATCCGTCGCGCGCCCATTCTCTGGCCGCTCTGTCACCACGACCAGCCTTATGTGTAGAAAATGTGCCCACAATCTAGTGTTCAGCTCTACACACAAGCATTACACGTTCCGTGTCCCCATCAGAGCACACTCAAAAGCGGTTACGAACCACTCGAGTGTTAGAGTCAATAAATGCGCTCACGAATACGCCCGCTCTGTCACACAGCCAGCAAACACTTCTCTGTATGTAAGTCCCGTGCCCGTGGCTATGCTTGCGCATCACTTAACAGACGTGACTCTTTCCCCATTCACCTCAATCGGAAGTCACTCACAGAACAGCCTGTCCATGCTGTCTGCGAGCAGTCCAGCATAAGCACAGTAAGCGCTCACACATTCTGTTCAGCTGCTGTGTGCGGCAATCAGAGCGATTTGGCCATTCACCCTCTAACATTACGCTTCAAAGCGTGGGAAGACATTCCAGGGATATCCGAATGGGTGTTAAGCACAATAAAACAGGGCTATTTGCTACAGTTCGATCGCCGTCCTCCTTGCTTCAGAGCCGGCTCGAAACTACTTTGAACACGGAAGCAGCGTGCATGCTTTGTTCAGAAATAGCAAACCTTCTGTGCAAAAGGGCCATAGAGAGAGTGCCGCCTCCCTGAGCTGAGTCGGGGTTTTACAGCCGTTATTTTCTTGTCCCCAAGAAAGACGGCGGCCTCAGACCAATATTAGATCTCAGGGTTTTGAACAAAGCGCTTGCAAAAGACCGTTCAAAATGCTTACAACCAGCAAACTCCTCGCGCATGTGCGCCAGGGGACTGGTTTATTTCTCTCGATCTGAAAAATGCATACTTTCAGATTCAGATAAATCCCGTCACAGGCCATTCTTGAGATTCGCCCGACGGCCAGGTTTATCAATACACCGTCCTTCCGTTCAGCCTGTCCTTAGCACCCCGTACTTTCACGAAGTGCATGGACGCTGGCGCTCGCACCCCTGCGGAGTCAGGGTTTGCGAATTCTGAACTATTTGGACGATTGGCTGATTTTGGCACAATCACATACAGAGCTTCTGTCTCACAGGACAGTTCTCCTCAGTCATCTGAACAGTTTGGGCCTTGCAGTCAATTGGACCAAGAGCTCACTACAGCCCAGTCAGGCAATTTCCTTCCTTGGAATAGAACTAGACTCAGTGGCAATGACGGCTCGCTTATCTACACAGCGCGCCGTGTGCAGCGACTAGCAGCGTCATTTCAGATGAACAGCCTCACACCTCTGAAGAAATTTCAGAGAGTGCTAGGCTACATGGCCTCAGCTGCAGCAGTACTTCAGCTGGGTTTACTGCACATCGCCCGCTTCAGCATTGGCTAAACACCGCGCGTCTCGCCGGGCTTGGGCCACAGGCCGCCAGCCCATCAAGGTGACTCAGACCTGTATTTCAGCTCTGCAGCCCTGGACAGTGGCCGAATGGTATCAGCGGGAGTGACAATGGGAGCTGTATCTCGCCGAAAAGTCATCTCGACAGACGCATCCAACACGGGTTGGGGCGCGGTCTCGCGAGGGCTCTCCGGTTTTCGGCCTATGGTCAGTTCAGGAAAAGCTCCTTCACATAAATTGTCTGGAAATGATAGCGGTCGAGTACGCGCGCGTGCGCTTTCTCCCGGTCATTCAGGGTCACCACGTCCTGGTCCGTTCGGACAACAGATCTGTGGTATCCTACCTAAACCGTCAGGGCGGTGTCAGATCCAGGAACCTCTTCCATCTGACGAAACGCATACTGAGTTGGTCCCAGTGCCACCTGCGCTCGCTGAGGGCGACGCACGTGCCAGGCCACCTGAACGACGGCCCGGACAGACTGTCCAGAGACAATATTCCCCAGGGGAATGGTCCCTGCACGCTCAAACAGTCCAGACGTTATGGCACCTATTCGGCAGAACGGAGATAGACCTCTTTAGCGTCCAAAGAGAACTCTCACTGCCCAATATTTTTCTCAAAGCGAGGACGCGCTGGCCCAGGACTGGCCCAGACGCCCGCTTTATGCCTTCCCTCCCGTCTCGCTATTGCCACAGGTAATGCAGAGGATCAGGAAACAGCGTCACTCGGTGCTCCTCATAGCCCCGCGTTGGGAGAATCAGACATGGTTCCCGGAGCTTACGCAGCTGTCACTGACAGCGCCGTGGCCCATCCCAGTGAGAGCAGATTTCCTCTCTCAAGCTCGCGGCACAATTTGGCATCCCCACCCAGAGCGCTGGGCACTGCATGCGTGGGTGATCAACGACTACCCGTCGCTCTGCCAGAAGGAGTAATAAACACCATCATACACGCTAGAGCCCCCTTCCACGAGAAGACTCTATGCGTCAAAATGGTCTGTGTTCTCAAAATGGCGCACCGACCGAGACCTGGACCCGTGGACATGTGGGGTGTCGTCGCTGCTCGTATTTCTACAAGAGCTGCTGGATAAGAGCAGATCCCCATCCACGCTCAAAGTGTATGTGGCGGCCGTTGCGGCGTTCAGCTGAACCCTGCACGGCCAGTCATGGGGTAAAAGCGAGCTGGTCATCCGCTTCCTCAGGGGAGCTAGAAGGATGAACCCCCGCGCCCCCATCGGTTCCTATCTGGGATCTTTCTATAGTTCTCGAAACTATGAAAGCCCCCCCCTTTCGAACCACTTCAATCCGTGGATTTGAAATACCTTTCACTCAAAACCATTTTTCTGACTGCCCTGTCATCAGTCAAACGTGTGGGAGACCTTCAGGCGCTGTCTGTCAGCGCTGCGTGTCTTGAGTTTGGACCAAGTGACTCCAAGGTCATTTTAAAGCCTAGACACGGCTATGTTCCCAAGGTGATCGGTACTCCTTTCAGAGCACAGGTCATTTCCCTATCGGCGCTGCCAGCACCCGTTAGCGAACGCGACGCCAATCTCCTTTGCCCGGTCAGAGCACTGAGATTGTATAATGCGCGCTCCGCCACTTTCAGACGCTCTGAGCAGCTTTTCGTTTCATTCGGAGGGCGCACCAAAGGTCTCGCGCCTCGAAACAGACACTATCTAGATGGATAGTGGACGCTATTGCTGCTGCATACGCGTCAAAAGACCTGCCATGCCCGTTGGGCATTAGGGCTCACTCCACTAGAGGCATGGCATCCTCGTGGGCATGGTCCAGCGGGATTTCCATTCACGACATATGTGTGGCAGCGGGATGGACTTCCCCCTCCACCTTTGTCAGATTTTACAATATGGAAGTGCCCGCTCTGCAGGCAAAACTACTAGCGGTTTAATACGCTACAGCTCCCCTGGTGAGCTGCACTGATGGGACACATTCCACACAGACCGGCACTGCCGCTCTGTCGTTCCCTTCCCACTATGTGCTTATGTATTACACAATCAATGACCCGCATTCTTATTTCCCCACTCATAAGGGCTCCCACGGGTCCCCCCTTAATTCCCTGGGGCTCATACAATGGATGCTTGGCGCGCACGGCGTTGACAATGGGTTCCGGTAGCGTAAGCTAGCTTATGCAATACGAGAGAACCTCTCGTAAGAGAACGTATCGGTTACCTAACGTAACCTCGGTTCTCTCTAGATGAGGGAACGAGTATTGCGTAGCCGGCCGTGCTCGCGCCATGAGCGACTTTTCGCTTCAGTCAATGAAAACCAGGGTTCCAGCCTACGAACTACGCTTATATGCACTCTAGTCACGCCCATTTTGGCGGGCTTTGTTGCAGTGAGCGCGCGGACGCCTCTCATTGGATGCGAGTTCGCCCAAGCTCGTCTATAGGCTGCAGCAGTTGCCGCAGAGCAACCTATGAGCTCGATAGCTAGCCCGATCAAGGTCTGCAGCTGCCGCACTGCGTTGACAATGGATACAAAAATTAAGGATAATTTTTTGCTTCAATATCTCAGAAAAGATGAATCTTTCCCGTAGCGTAAGCTAGCTTACGCAATACTCGTTCCCTCATCTAGAGAGAACCGAGGTTACGTTAGGTAACCGATACGTTATTTATTTAGATTTTAGGTATTGTTTTATTTGATCATCACTGTACAATATGGTTCTATTCATTAACATTAGTAAATGCATTCCTAAATATTTATTATACACTTTCACATTGAGAACAAATGTATTCATGCAAAAGCTGAAAAGTTTTGCTTTCATAGGCTTTATATGGTGTTAGCATGATAATAAGGAGCATTTTGAACAGTTCTGAGACCAGTGCAGACAGACAGCACACTGTATGTTTTAAGTCATTCACTAAATAGGGAGCAAGGGTGCATCCTATAGCTTTCTATGCAGCTAAGTGCACTCCTAAAATTTGACCAAAAGTTCAGTTTCATGCTGCAGATGATTTTTGGACCACTCAACATGTTTGGCAGACATGGGACATAGATAAGAAGTACATAGATTCAGAATTTTTTAATGTATCATTTTATTTTAACATGGTTGGTAGTCATTGGATGATGCTGGCCATTACTTTTAATAATAATTATTAATTCAGCTTTATAGAAAATTAGCTGTAATGTCTATAACGTCTCAAAAACATGAATAACCAACACTCCTGGACACATAATAAACTATTTGATGATCTAACTTTCTACAGCTTGGCAATAATTAAGATTTCACAATTTAGTCCTGCTGTTCACATATGTGGAAAACTATTTGTTCTAGAATATTATAAATGTTTATTTTTTTGCTTGTTTATTAGGTTCTACTAGTTACAAAGCAAAAATGCAAATGGAAAATGCACACAGCAGTCATGCGGGGGTCTTAGGAGGTTAATAGAACATTTTGATAAATAATATAATGAAGTAAAGCTGTAGTTACTCTGCTAGGACACTTGTATGAACTTTCACTAAAAATAACTATATGAAGTAAATGCAAAAGTAGCTCAGAAATGTGAAGTTAGTTCTTGAAAATAGTATAATTTGTTCTAAATGCAACTTATTTGGATATTTTGTTATCTATACAATGGATTTCATGCATTTAAGTGTCCAAATACTTTTTGGGGCCCACTGCATCATTACTAAGCTATACAGAATAATTATAAAAAATACAATATTTTTTTAAAAATCGACTTTGAATAACCCTTTCTAATCTATTTTATAATATTTTCATCAACCCTCACAAATTATGATATCAAATAATCAGAAACCAAACATCAACTGAGGATGACCCATAAGTAAACCCAAAATGAGGTCAATGAACAATTCCTGAAATGTCCAGCAGGAGGCAGCTAACCACATACAGCACTATTTATACTAGGAGCATGTGACTTATAAGAACCATAGGTTTTAGCTTTATGCATTTATATGAATACTATTAAGAAAGCGAACAACAATTAACATTGAACAACCTTAAAAACGTTTTTCAGATACAGATATTCTGTTTTTCAAGAATATTACATTTTAATTCAGCTAAACTGAGCCCATCACTGAGCTTAATAGTGGCAGTTCCCTCAGCCTAACAATCGCCACACTCCAGATTTTACAGTTTTTACTTATGTGTGACAGTATAAACTGTACCTGCTGTGCTTGTAGCCTGTGCTGAAGCTGCAGTCTGAGTGTATTGGGTTGGTTGGGTACGACACCGGTGGGCCTGAGACCTGGTCTGGCCTGCATGCGGAGCATAGGATGCCCCAGCCTCTGCCCCATCTGCCCTGTCATGCTATGGAAGTTGGGGTCCTGCATGGGCGCATATCCACCCTGCTGCAAGTGGGCCTGGGAGGCAGCGTACTGCTGTTGGCCATACATGGGGGGCTTCTGATCCATCATCATGCCGGGGTCCTGACCTGGGAACTGATCCTGCTCCACCGGCTGGGCCTGAACACACACAGGTGAGGATACATCCTTAAACATTAAAAGATCAATTATAGATGTGTTTTTTTATTTTTATATTCTCTTGTGTTGGCAGATAGGATGTTCCAAGCTTCTTGAAGAATTTGTCACAGTTCTTCTATCTATTTAGGATGTCTCAATTGCTTCTGTCACTTTATGTAAACTCAGACTGACACAATGTTCAGTGGGGGCCTTGTGGGGGCCATGACATCTGTTGCAGGGTTCCCTGTTCTTCTATTCTAATCTATTCTATTTGCAAAAGTAATGTCTGGGAGTCTAACATTTATATTTCCTAATGACACAGTAAAGAGGAAGATATAAATAACCATCTTAATGTTTTTTTAAGCATCTTATGTGCCTAAAATTGTGCACAGTACTGTATTTATACATGTAAACAGGGCCCAAATTGTTGTTAAACATCAAATAATGTAAGGTGGGGTGGAAGAACAGTCCCGTACCCGTACAACCATAGCAGGGATGCCCAGTGCACGGTCAATCTCCTCCAGGCCGTCAAAATCTTTAAGGGCAGTGTAGAGCTGGCTGAGGAGAGCCCCCTCATCGGCAGGACCCTCAGTGGCTGGAGGACACAGAACGTCCTCCTGAGGACTTCTGTACATGGAACTGACAGAGATGAGAACATGACTGATGGAGCACACAATAATGTGGACAAATATTTTACATCGGAGTGTTTATCTGTGTGTGTGTGTGTGTGTGTGTGTGTGTGTGTGTCAGGTTATCAGGACAAATTCAACATATACCCAGCACACACCTTATTTGTACCAATAAAGTGGAGGGTCTAACAATAGTGACAATAATAAATGCTGTTTACCTGCTCTGGTTCCCAAATGGCACCGGCTCTATCGGCAGCACACTGTCTGGCCAAGGAGCCGTCTGATTGGGCGGTGCCTGTTGCTGGGGAAACTGGTGGCCAGCCATGCCAATGTCCATGTTTGACTGAGCTGAGGAGGGAGCAGCATAACAAAACACAATTAAAACAGTAGAAAACAACAGTGGGATGATCTTTGTTAAGCTTAATTTGTGAAGAAGTCTGATCAACGAGTGCACTACTCTCAGTCTCAGACAGCACCCATCAAATCTATTTTTGCGTGCACTAGGAGTCTGTTTCTCAGAACCAAAGAAAGCTTACTTGTCCCAGACATAAAAGCAAATTACAAAGAAATTCCCCTCTAAAATACTTTTCTACTCCACACTTCCTCTGAGGATCAGAATCTATTGGACTCGTTTCCATAGTAAGTCTCCATTTACCATTGGGCATCATCTGGGACTGAAGCATCTGTCTAGGTCCAGGCTGGCTGTTGGGTCTCATGGGCATGCCCGTGCTAGAGTTGGGCACCAAGCGAGCATGGAGCACCCCCTGCTGGAGAGAGTGCTGGCCAGGGGGAGCAGCTGCAGCGGGCGAGGCTGCACCACTCGTGGGACCAGGACCCTGTGCACCCCAGCCGTCCTGCTGCATACCTACACGAGGACCATTATTACCCATGACTCCTGTAAGATAAAAAGAAGAAACATAAAATGGCATTAGCAACTCATTTCATTTCTATAATGTGACATATTTCAGAGTAAAACAGAATGTTCAGTAGAAACTAATGTATCCATCAGGATATTACTGGAGCGCAACAAGTTGGCTCTGATATTACTGGTTAATATTATTTTTCTCCGCCTTCGTGGACCTGATCATGCCAACAGTAATGTTGTTTCAGAGGCAGAGAAAGTAATTAATTTTATGAAAATAAAACTACTTTAATAATGTATACTGATTAATTGTCATATTCTGTTGCCTACTGATGTGTGCCTGACGAAGTTAATTTAGATCGAAACACTATTGCATTCAATCAATGAAAGGGAATAATATAACATGCATGGAACAACCTTTTCTGTTAGTTTACAAATTAATTGTGTAAGTAAAAACGTAAATAGGGTCTATTTGCATATCATGTTGTCTTTAAAATGACTGAGTTAAAGTAACATTCTGAGTTCAAAACAATTTAAACTCAATCAACAGCATTTGTGGCACAATGTTGATTAGCACAAAACATAATTTCAGCTCACAGCTGCTTTATTAAAACAATTAAGACATTTACAATGGAGGTGAACAGGTTCAGTCCAGAAACACTAAAATACAATTGTTTAAAAAGTTTAGCCATAGTTAGTTAACATGATTTTCTGGTGATAAAATGTCTTACTAACCTTATCTGTGTAAAGTTATAAATAATACAAGGTTTTGTTGACATAATAACAAAATTGTAATATTGTATATAACTTTAGACATATAAGGTTAGTAAATTATTTTTATCACACTAAATTCATGTTAACACATACAATGTTTATGTCTTGTAACTATACTTTTATGTATTTAAAAGTTTTTGGACTGGCCCCATGCATTTCCAATTTTCCATAATTTATTTGGACAACATTCAAATGCTTTTAATTTAGCTTAACTTGTATCGAACCCGACATATTTCTTTAAAGCTCTGAAAAGCATCTGCGCCATGCTGTCAATTACAAATATAATTTTGACTAGAACCTCAGTTTAGAAAAACAAACAAAACAATATGTCCAAAATTGCATTTACATTGGAATTGGAAGACCCTATAGACTTCCATTGTAAGTGCATTTCTTTAAACTAATTTGTTGTTTGTTTATACAAACTGAGGCTCCATTGTAAGTGCATAATAGTAAGCACATTTTTTGTTTGCTTTTGCAATTTAGCATTATAATGCACTACCAGGGGCACCACAGTACAGTGTAAGTAAAACCATAAACCAAATAAACCACTAGCAGAATAATGATTTAATTTACAATACCGTGCTACTTGAAAGGCAGACAACCTCTATGCACATAAACAGACCAGAGCCCTGCAATTATTTCCTAAGGTTATGAGTCATTCATAACTAGTCTATCACCTTACGCACATCTGCATGTCAGCGAGTGCAATCCATCCCACACAAACGCAAGTGCATGGAAAACGCACTTTAGGGGCTTGCTTTAGATATGACTCAACACATTGCCCATGCTGGTTTACAAGTTTGCCTTTCTATTGGCTAACAATGCCATGCTTGACTGTGCACTTCTGATAACACTGAAACTCTGCTTTGCACATGGTCTGGAACTTTCCTCTCATAGTAGGTGTTAATAGTGGGGGAAGCCTTAGCATTTAGTGAAACGTCTGCAAACACTAAGCACTGCACTCATCTGTTTTTAATTTTAGATGGTAAGAACACCTGTCCCAAACGGATACTAAATTAGGTGATGTGCATGTAAGTGGATTCCCTCTCATAAAAGGGATAGTACAAGCATGACATAAAGTTACTCCTAAGGTTAATGAATCACTTTTATTTTTGCCAATTTTTGCCAATTGCTTTGCCATGACACTGTAACGAGAGATCAAAGGTCAAAATGTTAGAGAGAGTTCACAGACAATCTTACAATTTAGATATCACCCACTTCAATGCAAAATACAACCCCTCTGATAATACAGATCAGGGGTGAGAACCGAGAATCAGTTCTTAGGTGGATTTGCCTGTTTCTAAACAATTCCAGATCTGTATGATTTTAATGACTTATTGTTTATTTAACAATTCTTGAATGCATGTTTTTTCCCTCCAATGTGAACAGAATACATACTGAAATACTTTGTGTTTTCACTTTAAAGCATGAAACAGTGTGACCAGTGAGAAAAGTTCCAAATTGCATAAAGACTGCGTATAATATATCCTGTTACATTTCCACAAATATCACCCACTCCCATCATTTGAGTCGGAAGTAGTTCTTGAAGAAACACATGATTTGTTATATTTCAATAAATCAGCTTTCTGTCTGGTGTGGTTACAACAATATTGAGCTGAACATGTTCAAAACAGTGGAGATGATAGTGGACTTCAGGAGAAATCCCCCTGCACCCCCACCATCCTGAACAGCACTGAGGCAGCAGTGGAGTCATTCAGGTTCCTGGGCTCTACCATCTCTCAGGATCTGAAGTGGGACAACCACATAGACTCCATTGTGAAGAAAGGCTCAGCAGAGGTTGTATTTCCTTCACCAGCTGAGGAAGTTCAACTTGCTACATCTGCTGACACAGTTTGTCTCAGCCGTCATTGAGTCTGTCCTGTGCACATCTATAACTATCTGCTTTGGTTCAGCCACCAAATCAGACAGAAGTAACAATAACAAACAGTCAGGACTGCGGAGAAGATTATTGGTGCACCCCTGCACACCCTCCAAGACCTGTACATATCCAGAGTGAGTAAACGTGCAGGTAGAATCACTCAGGACCCCACACTCCCTGCCCAATCCCTCTTTGAACTGGCAATAAAGAGCACTGAGAACAGTTTTTATCCTCAGGTCATTTCCCACATGAATAATTAAACTGCCTCAGGACTTCCCCATAGTGCAATAATATAAATACATATCTAATGTGCATATGTAAATTCACATATTCAATAACTGTAACTGTAATTAACTTTAATAACAATAACTGTACATACCACTACCTTGCACATACATTACTATTTGCGCATGTACATACGCCATTCTGTTATATGTCCTATTATTTGTATGTCTATTTATACTCTTACCTTGTTTTACCTTTACTATAGCTGTGATAACAAAGAAAATAAAAATACATGTTGCTTTCTGGTTGTTTGTAGACACCACTGAAAACTGTCCATTACTAACATACATTGACTACACACGTAATTATAAAAAGTTTGAGGGAAGCTTGTATGAGTTTTCTGTAAGTTCCACTGATACTGTTTTAGAGAGTGGCCTAAACAATTAATAATGTCTTACTTGTCAAACAAAAAAGAAGCAACATCAGCATCACTAATCAGGTCTTTCTCCATCATCAAATCTTTCAACCTTGTGTATGCCGTGCCGGTGTACAGCTACTGAATCTCCTGTTGTCTCCGCTTATAAAGCACGATAATATGTATGTTCCATGGTATTCTTTTTGCTCTTCGCATCACCAAACAACACTGCGCTAAGCATAGCCAATGCAATTCATTTGTTAATGTGTAAAACATTTCAAATGAGCCCCAAATTACTGAATGCATCTTTTATGTATTAATAGTTACAGTATATTTTATCCAATTATTGGATAACATCTATGCATCAAAATTTCTTGGAAAGTCATAAAGGTCTGTGTCAAATATCTTTCTGCAGAAGTGCATTTCCTATTTCATCCTCAAAAGTAAAAATCATAAATGGAACCTTTAAGAAATTGGAATACTAACGACACTCAGGAATCGGAACCAGAATTGTTAATTGTTATTCCTTCCCTTTCCTATCCCACATACAGATTTTTCTTTATTTGTTTGTTGCCGTATGTCCACTCGACCATAGTGATAACTGTCCATCTGAAACACCAGTTCCGGACACATGATCCAAAAGCGTATATTAGTCAGTGAGTCCATAGCAATACATAGATGTGATTCAAATTCTTGTTCATGGTGCACATTGAGGTGGGTGAGAAACAGATCAATACTTATGTCCTTTTTTACTATAAATTCTCCTCCCTGCCTAGTAATGAAGGATGCACATCACCAAAAACACAAGAAGAAGAATATGAAAGTGGATACTGATAGTAATAAAGGACTTAAATATTGATCTGTTTCTCACCCACACCTATCATATCGCTTTTGAAGATGTGGATTTAACTAATATTCTACAAAATGTCTTTATTTGTGTTCAGCAGAAGAAAGAAAGTCATACACTGGAATGACATGAGGGTGAATAAATGATAAAAGAATTTTCATTTTTGGGTTATCTATCCCTTTGAGTTTTTTTTTTTTTTAATCGCACATGCAAATGTTGATGGATCATCAGTGGATTTGAAACATTGTATGTTTTCCCCAAATAAGCTCACCTGCATTGACCATGTTGGGCTGATTACGCATGACGCTGTGGTTTCCCATGATGCCTTGCTGCTGCATGAGTGTGTAGGGGCTGTTGTTCCTCATCAGCGGGTATTGACCTGGAGCGCCTTTAGCTGGCATGTTCATATCCAAAGACACACTTCTCACCGGAGGACCTCTGCCTGGCTGACCTGGCCGCGGACCACCAAAATCTATGCAAACATACAAAGTAAATGTCTGGTTAATGACAAAATTCGCAGTAAAGAAATACTAAATGCTAAAGAGCCCAATGATAAGATCCAGCACAAACAGCCATATTTTTCAGAATGCTTTTTGGATTGACTATAATAATTAGTGTTGAAAATGTCTGTGAATGATTCTGTAAAATGTGTTCACTGTAATCATGGGCTTTAATCGTGAAAGCACGTAAAACCATTCGTAACTAAATCACCTCATTGAACTGAATGCAACAATTTATGTATGAATGAAATTATGTATGATTTCAGAAATGCATGATTCATGATTTAAGCCCTATATGTGTAAACAAACACACTTTCTAAGTTGCAATCAGGAGTGCTCTGGTAGGATTATGGCATGAGAGCTGGTTACAGGTGACGTACAGCTTGTCCAAAAGGTGGTCGAGTGCATAAAACACATCTCACAAACACAAGACACAGCTCAAACTGAGAATACATAACATTGGCCCTAATCTTATTACATGAGAGTTCAAGAGGGTGTGTGTGTGTGTGTGTGTGTAAATGTAAGCAGTAAGGCAATTACAGCACTATATGTATACCAGCTGGCGCTACACCTGACGTGAGAGAGGTCTATCCCTACACTTGTTCAACATGCAACAGTGTAGCTGTGTGACATTAGTTTTGTATAATAACAAGTAAAAGCAAAATATATTCGGAAATACCCAGAGAACTTTGCGTTCACAAAGCACGGTGTAAGGGCAATAGCACGGGGTTGCGGACATCAGAGAGGTGTCTGCTTGTGTGTGTGTGTGTGTGTGTGTTACTCACTCTGTTGGCCCACAGCCTGTAGTGCTCTCTGTTGCTGGAGGCTCATGCCAGTGGCTCCACCCTCTCCGGTCATCTGCAGGATGTCATTGATGATTGACTGCTTGTCCACGGCAGCAGGCAGTGAAACGGGCCGAGGCTCGGAGAACACACCCGTCTGACTGTTCTGTAGATCATCTAGGATATCGTCCAGCTCACTCGACTGCAAACACACACACACACACACACACAGAGCAATTTCATTAGCTTACAAATATATATTTAGCAACTGAATTTGTTTAAAAAATTAAATGCAAGTCATCATCAGTCTATCAAGATATATGCAATCTAACAAGATATATGAAGAAATGTGCTTGTGAAGGTCAGAATTTCTTCTACTGCAACACTACTTTATCACACTTTTTCCCAATTTGTTTTGTCTTAAAGAGTTAGTTCACCCAAAAATTTAAATACTCTCATTACTTACACACAAGCATGCCATCCCAGATATGTATGACCGTCTTTCTTCTGCAGAACACAAATTAGGATTTTTAGAAGAATAGCCCTATTGGTCCTCACAATGCAAGAGTGAGTGGAGACCAGAACTTTGAATGTCCAAAACGGAAATAAAGGCAGCATAAAAGTAATCAATACGACTCCAGTGATTAAATCCATGTCTTCTGAAGTGATATGATAGGTGTGGGTGAGATGCAGATCTTTGTTTTCAATCAATCACCACCTTTGACCAGACACAGCCAGCAGATGGCTGAATGTGAAAGTGTAGATTTTTAGTAAAAAAGGACATAAATATTGATCTGTTTCACACCCACACAAATCATCTTGCTTCAGACATGGATTTAATCACTGGAGTCGTATTGATTACTTTTATGCTGCCTTTATTTCACTTTTGGACCTACAAAGTTCTGGTCATCATTCACTTGCATTGTGAGGACCAACAGAGCTATTCTTCTAAAAATCTTCATTTGTGTTCTGCAGAAGAAAGAAAGTTACACATCTGGGATGGCATGAGGGTGAGTAAATGATGAGAGAATTTACATTTTTGGGTGAATTATCTCTTTATAGGTGCTATGGGTGATTTTAGTGTTCTGAAGCTTTCACATGACTGAGCCGTTGAATTAGCCACGCCCCCTAATTCCAAAACCCTGCCTTCCAAAGATAATTTTGAGACCAAAACTAAGTAAAAGAGCAGCATTGTTTGTTCCTGTGGCTGTCAAAATCAACAGTGGCAAAATAGCACCCTCAATCGACAACATTATTAATCATAGTCTCAATGATCCGCTTCAAATACAAGGCTTTGAGAAGGAGCAAAATGATTGACAGGTGAAAAGTGCCAATGTCACATTTTTGTTTGCCATTTACAAAGTCTACAGCTGTTACAGAGACTGGGGTGAGATATCTCAAGACACTTATTTCATTAATATCTTTATGGGAGTAGGGATATTTTTTGCACACTTATCCATGAAAAAAAAAAATCACTTACAGCACCTTTAAGTAGCCCAACAGCCCCTACACCAAACCAGAAATAAGTTCCTTTTAACTCAAATTATACTGGATTTTATTTTGCATTATAATCGAGTGTGTTTACATGCCAACCAATTTGCTGATAACTACCAAAAATCAACTTGTTCAAAAAAATCCCACTATGCCAAAAAACAAAACAAAAACAAAACGTTTCATAAGATTTGAAATGATCTGATTATTCTCTGCATTTGACATCAAACTGTAAACAGTCAAGCTCAAAACACTTGTGCACATTGGATAAGCTGTTAAGAATGCCGGTGAAGGTGTTTAAATGCCATGTGAAATCAGGGTAATGGGAAAAAATCTGCCCGTGTCAATCAGTTTTTACTTAAACTGTTGCATATAAACATGAATCACCATTATTACAAATCACAAATTAGCTTCGTCATTAATAAGACACTTAAAGTATTTGTCTAATCATAAGTTTCGGCAAGGCCAATCGTAAATAAACTTTCACAGAGAATGAACTAACAG
Source organism: Xyrauchen texanus (assembly GCF_025860055.1). Taxonomy (NCBI): domain Eukaryota; kingdom Metazoa; phylum Chordata; class Actinopteri; order Cypriniformes; family Catostomidae; genus Xyrauchen; species Xyrauchen texanus. The sequence goes on along the minus strand of NC_068317.1, from coordinate 16,015,292 downwards.
CAAATGTATTCATAAATAAAGTCCATATGGGTTGTTTGATAACAGCACTCATTTTAAACGTTTATATAATGAAATGTAATCATCATCGAAGCTTAACAAGTAAGAAATAATCACCTACCCTTGCAAGTCACGCAAGTCTCAACCAAACGAACTGACAAAACTTATACATACCATTTCGTTTTTTCTTGTGACTTTCTATTATATTAATAGTTATTAATATTGTTATTTATTTATTCAGGCCTTCAATTTTAAGTTGTTATTTATAATTTACATGACAAATCAAAATCTTTTCCAGTACCAAGTACCCCTGCAGGAAAAAACCAAAAACACACACATGACCATTTCAACTTGTATATAAGATACTAATACATCATATCATACACAAAGCCATTTTCGTTTGCATTCCTCTATAGTCACAAGGGTTTGGTATCTCAAAGTCTTGAGAATTTAGACCTCAGCAGGAAAACGCCAGAGAGGACGAAGTCTACAACACACCCCTCTCACATGTATAAACACACACACACACACACACACACACACACACACACACACACACACACACACACACACACACACACACACACACACACACACAGGGCTGGAATCTAGGACACATTTCACATGGAGTTAAAGGAGGCTAGCTGAACACTACTCCATTTGCCATGGTTCGGTTACCATCTTTAAATCCTAGATTGCTTCTCTAATACAAGATCACCGAAATGCATGCATACACATATACACATTTACGGTTCAGAATGCAGCTTGACTTTAAATGCATCATCGACATGATTTCAAATCCTTTCATCTCCTTCTATACCTTTACAAAGTATTTATTACCTTAGACATCAAAACATGCACTTGGCGATAGTGCAATTAATCTCTAAAGCTGGGGTGTCAAACTCAATTTCCACCCAGGCCACATCATTGTTTTGTGTGCCCTCAAAGGGCTAGTTGAATATGTGGCACCAGCACCTGATTTGGTAGCATGTTCATGCAGTTACCAAAATGACTGCATATTTTGTGCATTGAAATTCTGCTTTGACAGTAAGCATTGATTTGAGTCTGAGATGCAGATTCATCATATATAAATTATGATATAAACAGTTGGTCAGTAAGATGTTTCACTCACCTGCCATCCCAAGTTTCTGAAATTAGCTTGAGAGCCACATGAAACGAGGTGGCGCCTTGAGTTTGACTCCTGTGTTCTAATTGCATCTGCATCACATTTAAAATATCTGCCCTGATGCATTGCAACTTTGTCTCAACAACAGGCTAAGTTGGACTTTGTCTGGCAGGGCTTAAACCAGAGCACCCATTTAATAAAGACACTTTCCTGCAGCACAGGCAGATCAATCCTGTAGACTCAAAAGATTCAAATGAGCAGACTCAAATATTCTTATGAGCAAATTCCGTTTATCTTAAAATCGATGCTGTCTTTACTATAAATAAAAGCTAAATCAAATATGTGGTACAAAAGCACACAACAGTTAACTGTATAAACATACAGACATTAGGTTAAAGCCAGTGTTGAAACTTTTATAAACAATTTTAACTTATTTGTGCCACCACAAGGGGGCAGCACACATGGCGTCTCTATTACAACGAAGCAGACACAAAAGGGCAGTGCAATAACCTGATGAATAATTTCGAATATTAGATGGTGACATCTTCCTAGTTAAGGAGAAATCTTAATTAAGCAATCTTACAATACAATCTTTCCTGTAAAATGAGACAATTGACAATAGTGTCAATTCAAATTTCAAACATTCAAAAATCTGTTTTATTTGTTTACAAATCAACCAAAGCAGAGTGGCTTTTTAAAGGGATAGTTCACTCAAAAATAAATTTTCTCACGTTCATGTCATTCCAAACATTCAAATCTACTGTGAAACACAAGAGGAGATGTTAGGTGGAATGATAGCCTCAGTCACCACTCACTTTAACTGTATATAAAAAAAAGATGCAATGAAAGTGAAAGGTGAATGAAACCAGCATACTGCCAATCAACTACGTTTCAGAAGAAAATCATACAGGTTTGAAACGGCATGAGGGTGAGTAAATGAAGATTTATGAGTGAACTATCCCTTTAAGGGTCAAAGTTTGAATGCTGTATATAATTCTGTATTTTGTCATGATGCTACATCTCTGCAGCCTAATAAAGCCATCTGTCTCTTTGCCATTGATTTGTGAGTCAGTGCAGTGTGGAGGAAAAGGGCTGCACAAACAGGATGTGAGCAGAGAGGAGGAACTGCTTAATGAGGTCACTCTCCTTCTGTAGCGCTTGGACACTCTCTCCCACTCTCTTTCTTTCACATACACACACACACACACACACACACACACACACACACACACACACACACACACACACACACACACACACACACACTCCTCTTTTCATCCCTCTATCTCACATGCGCCATTTCAACCATCTCCTTCACTTCCTCTTTCCAATTATCACTCTCTCTCTCTCTCTCTTCCTTTCTCCTGTGGATTGTCAATGTATATTTGCTGAGTCCAGAAAAGAAGGTGGCCGAGCATTAGCAGAGGTTCTCTATATTGCACTGAGCTGCACCTACACGGATCACTGGCTCACCGCTCCGTGGGAGAGCTGACATCAGCACAGTGTCGAGCCAATGGTAGAAAAGATCCTGTGTGGAGATCTATGAGACCTGCGTTTCTCAACACTGGAGCACTTACAGTAACACAATCTGACATCCATATTCCACAATAATTTACACTTTTGGACGGTTAATTTGGAGGTGTATTTGAGAGTCTGCAGGGTGAAATAGTTAGTAAATTATTTATTTATTGTTAAATGCTATCAAAATAAATGTATTTCATATTGTATCAAACAAATGTACATTTATTATCATATTTTGTTTTTTAAAGATATATAAAAAAAGTGTTAATTATTTCTACTATGCAAAAATGCAGGCATGTGCGATTTTTTTAGACATTTCATACTTTCTCCTATCACAACTTAATACACAGAGACATCAATAAGTAAGTCATCCCTAGCAATTCCTCCAAAAATGTAATCACTGAATAAAATGTAATACATCGCTCTGTTTATGAGAATTACGACTAACCTGAAATAGTAACATTGGCTCAAGCAATGGCTTGAGTTTGAGAAGTGACTATCTGTTTTTCCAAGAAAAAAGAAAGAAAGAAAAAAAATAGCCCATTGCAATAGCAATTTATTGCAAGGTCCATTGCAATAAATTACAGACTTCACTTTTAAGAAATGCTGTGAATGCTAAACTTGCTGCTGAAATACAAACACAAGGAGAAACTGCAAAAAATAAAACATTAAAGAGTGTGTAACTTTTTCTGTCTTAAAATACTTTCTCCTATCCCACCTAAACATGTAGAGACAGCTGTAAGTAAGCCATTCATAGGTTAAATCTCTTGAAATCTGTGGTGTTATATAAATGGCACTGTTTGCTTTGAGCCGCCCGTCCAACCAGAGACAACAACGACTCAAAATAGCACAAGTTGGGGGCTGGACTACCTATTTTTTTGATCAACTGTATACAGAAACAAATGTATACAGAGAGCTGTTTGAAAACAATGTTTATTTTTGGAATTCCATTCTGTGGCACTAGTGGTACTGGTAACTGTCGTCTTTCCCAGTGAGTTTTGTCTTTAAGTCAACTACTGACATGGTGGAGCAACAGTTTGAAAAGAAAATTGTTGATCAAGTAAGTTTTTATAGTTGTTTTAATAGTAAGTTTTTTTTTCAATATATTTATATAGCAACTTAAGAGATAATTCACCCAAAAATGAAAATCTCTCATCATTTACTCACCCTCATGCCATCCCAGATGCGTAAAACTTTAGCTCAGCTCTGTAGGTCCATTCATTGCAAGTGAATGGGTGCCAGAACTCTGTATTAGAGGTCTGCACAGGCCTTAAAATGAAACCCGAACCGTACCCGAGACCATGTGCCGACCCTACCCGGCACGAAACATACCGTCAGATATGCCCGAAACCAACCACAACCCGAAATTGCTCGCTATCTTCATAATTTCTTCTCCTAGCAAGTACTGTTACAATAGGCAATATTTTTATGTAAGCATATAGGCAACATTTGTAACAGTATTGAAACAGTAAACATACAGTTTTAACGAGGCACGGCAGCCCCTCAGTACACTAGAGCAGAATGGAAAAAAACATTCCCGTTTATGCGCTGAAACTTTGCTTGGTGCAGAACAATCTGGAATTATATGAAACAATGCAACAGTCCCATCTATGAAGCCTGAACTTATTCAGAACGTTGAATCTTTGTGAAACATGCGCTACAATCTAGAAGAATGAAATAGAATGAATGAGAAACAGATAAAAATTCTTGTCTTTTTTCCACCATTGACAAGCTCTGACCAGTAGGTGGTGATATGCATGAAGACTGTGAATTGCCAAAAAACAAAAGAATAATGTAAAAGTGAAAGTGGAGATTTATGGTAAAAAAGGACCCTAACCTATTATACTGCTTCAGAAGACATTCATTTAGACACTGGAGTCTTATGGATTACTTATATGCTGACTTTGTGATTTTTGAAGTTTCAAAGTTCTGGTCACCATTCACTTGCATTGTATGGACATACAGAGCTGAAATAATACTTCTAAAAATCTTCATTTGTGTTCTGCAGAAAAAAGTCAGTCATACACATCCGGGATGGCATGAGGGCGAGTAAATGATGAGACTTTTCATTTTGGGGTGAACTATCTCTTTAACGGAATAATAACACTTCCAGTTTTAAGGTGCACACAGTAATATTTTAGCAGGCTCTTACTCGTCCCATCGGTCCCAGTAGTACTTGTTGTTTTGGACTCTATACTGGCACCTGTTCTGGACAATGAAAGTTTGTTTACTAAGTGCTGCCACTTTACACCGAAAATGTTTGTTTATCTTCTTTTTAGTGTTTTTATTTGTCTCATACTACACACATCCCTATAATGGACATTCTTGTATTCAATCCAAACTAATTTTCATTAGTTGTTGCTGTCTGGACCGTGACCGGGCAGCTGTGACTCGCGAGCTCTCTGCTGGCTGAAACACTTGAAATGTCTTGTGTTTGCCGTTTGAGCCGTGAGAGCTGCAGGTCATAGCGGTTTGTTTCATTATTCTAGCAGGGACCTCTTTTTTTTGGACAGTTAATCTTTCCTCTTGTACTCATTCTGTTCAGACTGTCTGGTGGATCACACTCCTGCTAATCAATACCATACCAAAACTCTGGACTTTACTGTTGACTTGGGCTCCGTTGTTGATTGTAGTGAGAATATTGTGTTTTATTTTATTGTTTGGTTTGTTTACATGCAATTTTATGTTTTGAAAATTGGCTAAAAGCACTATATAAATTTAAACATGTTATTATTATTATTATTATCATTATTAGTGGTAGTAAATTCAATTGCATGACAAAGTGTCATGTGCTGTCAATACAACAATGCCCATGAGGTGGCGACCTGCTCCATGTAAAATTAAACAGCTTTTTGGGGGTTTCTGATATGACTTAAGTCTTCATATCTCATGTGAGTGTACATAATTTAACATTTTTACAACATTTAAAAATAAAAATCATGGCTTTATATTTAAAACTTGTTTAATTAGCAAAAATGTACTTAAGGCACAGACTGAGGTTTGTTACCACCACAGTAACACAAGAATGCCTGTTTAGCAAGTTCAACCAAACCACACGTTGGCCATGCACTTACATTTGCATGTGTGTACCTGCATAAAGTATATTTCTGGCCTTAGAGTCTGTAACAAAGCAGAAATATGCAATATTTAAGGTAGTGATTCTAATTTAATAATACAAAAAAAATACATACATATAGCCTAAATGTTAAATATGGTGCATTTTATATGTTAAATGTCGCCCCTTATTTATAGGAATAGAATGAAGATGACAGAAAATTATAAAAAAGAAGGGGGAACATCGTCGAGAAATAAAGCGAGTCGAATTCAAACTGCATTAAAGGCATGGCTCAATGTATCATAGCACATACACTAACCGCATAAAGCCACATCGCTATTTTTGTCCTCGTGGTAGCATAGTGACTCGAGGACGAATCTCAGTTGCCTCCTTATCATGTGGCTTGTTGAGCGCGATACCATGGAGACATAGCACGTTTGGAGACTTCACGCTATTCTCCGCGGCATCCATGCACAACTCACCACACGCCCCACGAGAGCGAGAACCACATTCTACCGACCATGAGGAGGTTACCCCATGTGACTCTACCCTCCCTAGCAACCGGGCCAATTTGGTTGCTTAGGAGACCTGGCATGCCCTTGATTCGAACTTGCAACTCCAGGGGTGGTAGTCAGCGTCTTTACTCGCTGAGCTACCCAAGCCCCCCACAAAGAATGCTTGAGTCGTTAGCGCAAGTGGAGTAAATGAGATATCTTAAAGCTAGTTTGCAGTGGCAAGGGGCTTTTAGCCATGTAGACAGGAACAGGACTGCTGGGGTAAGAGAGGTTACAGGGTTAATTGGTACACAGAGGAACTACCAATGAAGCGGCAGTGTCAGGGTGGGGACAGCTGTCTGCACTGTGTGTGCAACTGAGGAATGAAGTACGGCTGCTGATTAGAGCTCTCTGAAGGGGGGGGGGGGGTAGGAAGGGCACAGGAGAGACACCCTATCCTGAGTCATGCTTCCTGTTGCAGAGACACACATGTAACTCTGCAAGCACAACTATGCAAACACACACACACACACACACACACACACACACACACACTGCATAAAATACACATCTATAGAAGCAGACTAAAGACAAACCAGTGTGGCCACAAATAGAAACAATAAAACCCTTTGCTGTAAACTAGTGAGCGTGTACGGAAGCTCTGTTCTAAAACCTAGTTAGCAGCCCTGCTGTACACTACCTACATAGCCAGCTACCTTGTCAAGTGTTTTGGAATGCTCTACATAGACAGCATCTCTATTGCCAAACAAATTTGATGTTAGCATGTAGCTAAGCTAATAACACAAAACCAACTGTCCTGTACGTCCCCTGGTTGGACAGCAAAGCCCCCTACATAGTTTTGCTACATAGCTAGAGAGAGATGAAAACTAGGAAATACAGGATATGAGAGAGACTGAATGATCAAGAGAGAGAGAGACAGACAGACTAGTGAACAGTGCGACTGAAGCCACAGCTGCCTGGGTGACAACGATATGTGCATCTGGGTCATTTCTATCACCTGCCATATAAACTGCATTATTTAAAGGCATGCTGTCCGGAGCCAATGATGGTCTTCAATTTGCAAGCAGACTGTGTAAGGTGAAAAAATAACCCGGACTCCACACGCTCAGAGCCACAGAGACTCCTTGAGTTCTGCTCACTCTATCATGACCTTTAATACAAATCCCTGTTTCACTTCATCCTCAGCTGGGCTCATATCACACCAGTCTGACAGAGGTCACTGTGGCACTCTCTCTAGTGCCATAACTACAATAGGCATTTACTTTCTAAGGCAGTTTCCTAACCATCATGGAATCACAGTGACTGATTTGAAGCACTCTTCATTGGTAGTAACTCTATTAATGGCCACCCACATTCTACACAGGTCAAGATTGTTCATGCACATTTGCTGGACCAGCCATAAAAATAGGGATGTTGTTTTTTTCGCTTTATTTTTTGTGTGCATAATTAGCACTAAATGTGATTTGAAATAAGAACAGAGGAACTGGACTAAAATGAAAAATAGAAGTTACAATTTAGTCCCTTTTAAGGCAAGTCAGTCCACTCAGCGGCCGTCTTTTGACCACTCCCGCGCAGGCTGGGCAGCTACTTTCTATGTAAACAAGTGGCATAAACGTATTGCTCCTATCTATGTGAAGTGAAAGACAGAAATCTCTAAAACGGTTGGTGAAGATTATGACCAATAAACCTTTAGCAGCAAAATCTGACAAAAATAGACCTTATTCACAGTAGTGCCATCTTTCAATTTTAATGGGAATAAAAACAAGGCTGTGATGGATAGACATACAGTCTCTTCAATGGCATACATAGTATAAAGCTTTATTAGGCTCCTAGATCCCATCTGATTTTCCACAACTCATGTTGTTTGTTTTATGTCTACTGAATGTTCTTGAAAATATATTTTTTCAATGTTTTGTCTGCGGAATGATCCAAAAACACTTTATTGTGCAGTACAGCCCATTGAAGAGTTTGTACATCCATCCCTCACAGCCTCATTGTCATTCCCATCAAAAATAAAAAATGCTGTTGCTATGAATAAGGTCTATGGAATCATAAATTTGTCGTCTTTGGCTTAGATCACGCTAAAAAAAGCTTTTTTCAGGCTGGTTTAGCTAACGCATATGCGCATTCTCGAGTTGACGGACTACAATGTCTGAATCTAAAAAGTGATTAGCTCTTTTACACGTAAGGCAGGACTTATATTTCTATAATCGTTGGCTGATCAATTTCTTATTTTAATACCAATGGTCCGTCTCTATGAAATCAGTCTCTACTGCCGAGTGACCTGACTTGTCTTAAAGAGGCTTGACGTTAGCATGTTGCCAAGCAAACAATTCTGCACATACATAGCACACACACACACACACACACACACACACACACACACACACACACACACACACACACACACACACACACACACACACACATATACTACCATATTACTTGTACTTTTCTGCAGTATTGTAGAGTGCACAGTAGAGGTCTGCTACCCGAACCAAACAAACCAGTTTCAGCCCAGGATTAGGTACATTTTCTCAAGTATAACTTGAAAACAGGTGGCACAAAGATTCAGCATCCTGAAAAAGTTCTGGTTGCGAAGAAGACTTTATGTGACTGTTACACTGCTACACATGATTCCAGATTGAATTTTACCCATTGCTTTTTTCCTTTGGTGTGATGAGGATAAAGATAAAACTGTTTATGTTTACTGCTACAATATGGTTACAAATGATGCCTATGCCGCTTAAATAAAATAAGGCATATTGCAACACATTTATTTGCTTAAGAAATTTTAAAGAGTGGGAGTGATTTTGGGTACAGGCCGGGTTTGGGCTTCGGCTTAAGGTATGTGCAGACCTCCAGTGTGCACTATGCAAATTTTCTATTAGCATGGAGTGCCTGAATGCCCAGCCACATTTGCCAAATCTAGTGTGATGAATTAACTTGAAGTAACATCAACAGCGCGTCTTGAGCACACCTAAAATGCTGTCTACGTAGGCAGCTCACTCAGGATTGGAACAGAGCCTCTCTTTCTCTCTCTCTCCTCTTTGCTATCCCTTTAATGTTTTCTTCACTCCCCACACACTTCCTCCTACTCTTTTCTTTCTCCCTCATTCTCAATAATTCCATTTTTTCCCCACTCTAAATCCTCTGGTTTTCAGTGAGTCTGAGTATCTCCTGCATCACTCTTCCTGTCCTGCTGTGGCATCCCTGCTCCGGACATCACTGTACTTCATGTTCTCAATGGCTGTCGCAGAGATTGTGATGCCAGGGGTTCCTATCTAGCGGAACTCTGGGTCTTTTCCTGGTAATGAGTGGAGGTGAGGTCATTATGCTAACTACAGTAGACCGCTGCTTTCATTTGAAAACTATGACTCAATTTGTGGCAATCAACCGGCTTTTCAAAGGGGCTCTGGAGTCCCCATGAACACAAACACACATACAGGATAATCTCTCTATTCTGATGCCTTGCCCCAGACACTTTTCTCACTTTACCGCCTCTGTGCCAGGCCTGATTGGTGCCAGCTCTGTAGGACATGTGCCAACCGCTATGCCAGATGAGATGCACTGAGATGCTTTTTTCAAATGTCACAGAGCTGCTACTAAGAAAGACCAGCCAGTTTCCCACATACACAACTTCTTGTGTCAGAAGAGCCGAGAGTAGGAGAGCAGAAGTTGCTCACTCTCACTTTCTTTCTATTGCTTTCTCTCTCGCTCTAGCTGGTTGAGTCATTTATATCCCTGCTGTTACCATACAGCCTCAATCTGGGGCTTCATTGGCCGGTTTATACATTTGCTGTTTCTCCACTTTCACACTCAGATAGAGAGAAACGGAGACAAAAAAAATAGGAAAATTAGGAAAATGAAAAATAGACAGTAAGTGAGTTCACACTTCATTAGTACAGAAACAAACACAAAAGCAGGAGATAAGAATGTTTAAATGTGGTGGTGGTATCTGTCGTCATATCGGTTATTTTGTGTGAGGCTGATTAGTTTTAGAATCTGCAATACATCTCATGATGATGCAAAACATCCAGTACATGTGTTCACTGATGGAGAAATATATTTTCAGGACTCCACCAACAAACTTTTCAAAACAGTCCATGCTATTTTACAAAAATTGAAATATTTAGATAAAAAAGAAAAATCAGTAACAGTGAAGATTTTACATTCAGTATATAAAGTAAACATGAAATGGAATTTGCAACCCATTTTTCAGGATGTGGTGGTTGAAGATCAAGTTCACCCTCTGGGCATCTGTGTATCCCAATAGCCACACTGCTTTTTTAAATATATTGTAATTTACAATAATTGCCACAACCTTTATTAACTGGCATTAAATTACCTGGTTAACCATTGGGGAGATTACCAAAAATAATCAATAAACAAAGCCTAAATAGACATTTGGCTATTGGTTAAAGGCAACCAATTGTCTGTGAGGCCTTGGTAACATCAAGGAGACAATGACATAGGATTGACTCAGCAAAGAATAAACTGCTATCAACCGCAATCCACTGATAAAACTTCACTGATCACTGCTTGAGTCACTCATTCTCTTAAACCAGAATACTTAATTTAGTACAATAATTTACTGCCAACTAAAGCTGTTGATGGACTAACTGTAGGGGTCGCTGCACTTATGTGCACCCAGGATGTCAATTCAGGTTGGATTTTAAAAACACGGAATCATTCATCTTAAAGTAACAACCAAAATCCTTTAGTTTTAAACATTGCCTACCAAAACAATTGACTTGGTTTACTCAATTAATACATTACTTGCATTACAACATTATTTTTGTAAAGTTGAGCTCTCTGAAACAATGCGTATTGTGAAAAGTGCTACACAAATTAAAATAATATGACTTGAAATTATTAGAGATTATGAAGACTACGATTAATGTGTGCACCAATAAATCTTGCACAAATAGACCAGTAATGGCATGAAGAAAGTAAATAGAGTACATTTTTATTTCATGGTGACTTTAAGGCTGATGACATCACTTACCGGATCCACTCGGTCGTACCCGCCATCGGTTTTCTCAGATTTAATTCCGGGCATCTTACTGCCCTCAACCTTTATCTCTCCAGGCTCCATCTTGATGACTTTGTCCCTGAGAACGTTATCATCTTTATCCAGTAGGTAGCGCAGCAGGGCATTGTCCTTCTTCTTAGGGCTGATGGGCTCCTGTTTAATGACCAAATCTGCCACATTTGCCCCTCCACCCACAGAATCCTGACCCAGCTCCTTTCCTGTGGCCTCGGCTGTGATTTTGGCCAGATCGACGGGTGATGAGCTGTTCTGCAGCAGCCTATGAAGAATCTTGTGCTTCTCCTTAAGGGTGGTAGCATGTGACCCGGCTCCTGCTCCAGTTTGTAGGCCTATGCCACCATTCCCAGGGCCACCGGTGGGGTCCTTACAGCTGGGATCTCCGCCAGCCCCTGGAGGAGGTGAGGTGGACTCGATTGGCTCAGTTTTAGTGGTGAGGAGCTGTAGGAGTTTAGTATGGCCTTTGTTGTCACGTAGACGGTTTTGTGGGTCACTCCCGTCAAGGTTGTTAAACTGGCAGAGGTTGCCCTTTTCATCTCTTGGCTGTTTAATACCTTCGTCCTGCCCTGCAACACCTGGCTCTGATTGGCCCTGCTCTCCGAACGATTCAGAGGCTCCCAATTTGTTCAGTAGGTGAGGACTGACACCCATTCCAGCTGGTGACCCCAACTTCCTGTCGGGTGAGCCAAGTGACTGGCCAAGGCTCACGCCATGGCACTCGCTCAGTGCCTGTAGGGCATTAAGGGAAATGCTTGTGTAACCATGGTTACCACCTGCCCCACCGTTGCCACCCGTACTGCTAGAACACATGCTTACTGGTGAATGCAGGCTGCCTACTGGGGAGAATTGGGGCGGAGGCAAGCGGGGCGAGCTCGCCACTCCAGGACTGGCACGGTGGCGTGGAGATAGCATGCCCGGACTGCCCTGAGATGGGCTACTCAGCTTCAGTGGATAGCCACTGCCCTGAGGGGTGGCTGCCTGCATGGTTGCCGAGTGGCTTATAGTCCCCGGGCAGCCGAAACGGTGGCCCTGCATGGGGCCAATGGCGCCGGGCTCCTTCTGGCCACCAGGGGAGGGGAAGGTGGATGTGTTGCTGCTGACAGTGGCGTCCTGCCCCTGGGGGCCCACGGCTGATCCAGCTGTGTTGGGGGAGCTCATGGCGTTCATAGGTTTGCCCATAGCCTGAGCAGCTCCAAGATCAGGGGTCATGCCACAGACAGTCTGCTCCCTGCAATAAGTAAAATTAAATATGCATTATTAAACCTAAACAAGTCACCAGAGGATTATCTGAAGAATAGAATTTAAGTAACAATTCAAAACATCACTTTACAGACAAAAACCAAACCCAAGGATTACAAGGATAAAGCATTACAAACATAAAGCATGCTAATGCTAAGGCAAGCATCACTATAACTGTTGCTAATAGTAAGGGTGTAGATTTCAACAAACCCCTAATCCCCATAAATTTTAAACTTCGGTGTGTAATTCATCCTGGACTATTTACGCTACGGAATTAACAATAATTTCAATTGTGTGACTTGTTGAGCAGAGCTGTGCAATTACTTTTCTATGCAATCAAACTTTGCTTAGTTATTGGGTGTATGAATAAATGGTTGAATACCTTTATTGAAAACTGAAAATTTAGCCTTGCAAAGGTTGACAACCACATTATCATTGAAACTTGGGTATGGGGTCTTTTCTGAAATTTTGCCAGTAAGCAGCCACCAAGTAACCACCCATAACACCCTAAAAACCATCCAGCAACCATCCAAAACACCTTAACAAATAGCAATGCCTTGGCAACCACTCCAACAGTTGCAACTTGGAAGCACCACTCATAAAAGTGAAGATGTAGTTAACATTTTTGGAAAAAAAAGAAGAAGTAATAATACAGAGAGAATCAAAGACAGAAGAGGAGGAGGGAGAGAGGAAGCAAGACGAAAAGAATAAAAGAAAGCAGAAAACAATGGGACATTTTATTCAAGTCGGGCAATGTCAGTCTCACCAGGATGGCATGTGCAATTGTTGACTATGCAGTTTTAATTGGGATTCAAGTAATTAATATCAATTTCCAAGCAAAACAGAGTAAATTCTATTGAAACCATTTCATTACAGTAATCCAATACAGTTATTTGTTAAATTAATCTCATAGAAAGGAAAAGGTTCACCCAGTGCTCCTAACAAGGAATCAGAGATTAATGCTCCAGAGAAATTTCAGGAATGGCTTAATTAACTAGTGTATATGAGCTAAAAAGTAAAAAAAAAAAAAAAAAAAAGGAACTAATTGTTATTAAAGAAAAAACAGCAGTGCCCATCCAACAAAACAAGCCATTGGACAGGGAAAACACAGTGCTATGCTGTTCTATCACTCTCGAATGACTAAAATCACCTCAGGGTGATTTTAGCAAGCTTTTAGCAAGCTACATGCTAAAAATGTGCTCTGCAAGTCTTATTCTGTTAAATGCATAGAGCTGCCTTTGTTAAGAGCATTCATGATGAATCAATGGTCAGGCTATACTGAGTGTTTTTGTGCTAGAGATGCAGTTCTTTAAGACAAACCACCCCCCGCTGTGAGCTCACTCTGAGTTTAATGTTTATCTGTGCTCGACACCCCAGACTAACACTGACGCTATTGTCTCAGAAAGCAAGGCTGCGTTCCTCCCTCGCATGCTGTGAGAGACATATGAATCTGTGTTCACAACAGCCTGCTGTGGTTCCAGGCTTTCCTTACACCACAACTGATTCGTTTCTATAGGATACTGTGATCTCTGATTGCACCCATGATTATCTTGGAGAAAAAGGAATATTTCACCCCAAAGTTAAAATTCTGTCACCATTTGTGTAGAGTCACATGGGGTAACATCCTCGTGGTCGCTATAATGTGGTTCTCGCTCTCTGTGGGGCGCTGGTGAGTGGATGCCGCGGAGAATAGGGTGAAGTCTTCACACGCACTAGGTCTCCATGGTAACGCACTCAACAAGCCACGTGATAGATGCGCGGATTGACCATCTCAGATGCGGAGGCAACTGAGGTTCGTCCTCCACCATCTGGATAGAGGCGAGTCACAACGCCACCACGAGGACTTACAGCACATTGGGAATTGGGCATTCCAAATTGGGGAGAAATGTTTCACTTCAACTTATTAACTTATTAACTGCTGGAGTGGTGGTGGTAATACACTCTGCCACTCACCTTTTTCTTAAACTCAAAATTCAAAAATAAAATTCAAGTAAAAGTGTACAAGAGCAAAATAATGCATTCTGATGTCTAGCATTCAATAAAAAAATTAAAAGATCACCCAGCCACCCTTTCTTAGAGCTATTGAAAGAATACAGTAACTATTGTAAACTTGGGGGCTTTAAGCTAATACAGAAAGTGCTTTTCCAACAAAAAATAAATAATGAAAATAAACATTCAGAATTCAACATTTATGTTGAACATAGGGCTAGCTTACTGAAAAAAAGCATCTGCATTCACATGCAAATAACAACTTACACTCTGACACTTTCCTTTCACCTTAAGAATACTGTGTGTGTGTGTGTGTGTGTGTGTGTGTGAGTGTGTGTGTGTGTGTGTGTGTGCCGGGTGGTGCCTCTTCAGGTGCTGGTGCATTGCCGTGGTGCTAGAATAGAAGGTCATCTCCATTTTGCAAAGATGACATATGACGGAATTGTTTCCTTTTAAATTAAAGAATTCCCATACTTTAGAGGAACGAGTGCATGCCGCCTTGCACTTCTGATAGTCTGAGGAGCCACTCGTGTTGCTACTACTCTCCGGCACTTTGCGTCGACGTATTTTTTGCGTCGACGTCATCGATCACGTCGATGCGTTGTCCCAGCCCTAGTCACAGTGTAAAGATCTTTGGAAACCGCTAAGTTTAAAAAAGCGCTATATAAGTGCAGAACATAAATTGCACTTTTTCATGGTTTTTAAAGTTTGAAAGCTCTTTCTTCTCATGCTTTGTAACAGCATGGAAAAGAGCAATCAGTACATTCTCTACAGGTGGATGATGAACACAGTTAGAGGTTGAGGAGAATCCTGTTCACTATGTAAAGCGCTTTGAGTGTAGTGGCAGAAAATCACTATACAAGTTAACGTTCGTTCATTCATTCATTCTTCAAAATTTCTCCTGTGTTCCACTGAAGATGCCAAGTTAGAAACGTGAGGGTGAAACATGAGGGTGAATAAAGGCTTGTCAGAACTGGAAAACAAGTTTCAACCAGCTGCTCACAAATGTAGAACCAAATAATATGTTAAACAGAGGGGTCAGATATAACAACACGTAGACTATCAGTGAAACGTTTAGACACTCCTACTCGTAATCAAATGTTTATAAGATCATGAGAAACATAAACTGAGTCAAGTGTGCCCAAACCTTTGACTGGAAGTGTACTTATGCAGGTAGGTAGTTCATACAGACACAACCACCAACAAATTAAAACACACCATTGCATTTATGCTAAAAACGTAGAATCAAACATAAACAGAGACAGCACAACTCTAGTGCAGGCACATGTGTGGTTGGGTAGTGGGTACCTCTGTAAGATGTGCAGGGACATGTAAAGCTGCGGCTCATTGGTGGCAGGTGAGCGAACCAGTTTGCTCTTGGTGTGAGCAGAGACGATGGTCCCGTCAGACAAGGAAAACCGATAGATGGGACTGAAGGCCTGTCCGTGCCTTAACACTAAACACAAACACACATTAAAAAGCATTTTGAGAAACACTGCAACATACATCTGCATAAAAAATCCAAACTGTGTGTATAACCTTTTGACCAATGAATTTCGGTGATACACCAATGAAGAGCAAGTCTGAATAAGCAAGTGTGTGTGTGCAAATGAGATTTGAGAGCTACGGGGGAGGGGATAATTTTAGTGAACAAAGACTTAAATCCCGTGTTTGTTCCTCACACAAAGCTATTTATTATATGCAAGAGTGCAAGAGTAGTATGAACTACTTTTATTGTTTCAGCCACTTCCTGGTATTAATGTATGGAGAGAAAAAAGCACCATCAACATTCTGCTAAACTTCTCCTCAAGTGTCAGAAGTCATAGGGGTGAGTATATGACAGTGTAGGGTAATCTATTCCTTTAAACACAGTACACAGAACATTTTTAATTCTCCATAATTTACTCACCCTCATGCCATTCCAGTTGTGACTCTTTCTTCAGCAGAACACAAACAATGATTTTTGGAAGAATGTCTCAGCTCTGTTGGTCCATTCAATGCAAGTGAATGGTGACCAGAACTATGAAGCTCTACGAAGCACATAAAGGCACCCAAAACATAATCCAGAAGAGTCCAGTGGTTTGATCCATATCCTTTAGAAGCAATATGATAGGTGTGGACGAGAAACAGATCAATATTCAAGTCCTTTTTTACTATAAATCTCCACTTTCACTTTTGTTTTTTTGTCGATTCGCATTCTTAATTCATATCGCCACCTGCTGGTCAGGGGTGGAGGTTTATAGTAGATCTTTTTCTCACCCACACCTATCATAGCACTTCAGATGATATGGATTAAATCACTGGAGTCATATGGATCACTTTTATGTGCTTTTTGGCACATAAAGTTCAGGCACCATTCAGTGGCATTGTATGGCCCTAAAGAGCTGAAATATTCCTCTTAAAATCTTCATTTGTGTTCTGCAAAATAAAGAAAGTCATACACATCTTGGATGGCATGAGGGTGAGTAAATGAAGGTGGCAAAAGGCTTGAGCCAATCTGCCAGCATATTCAAGAAAGAAACAGAGGCAAAAAAAAAGACAAAAAATTTAGGCCAAAGGCTGTATTTATGTAAGAACCTGATGAATACTATTGACTTATAAGCTGGTTAATAGGAGATTCAGTACCTTCTTGCTGATGCCGCTTGGCGAATGACATGTCTCCATCGTTCTGCAGGTGAAAGCGCTGAATGCATCTCCTCACCAAATCTTCCCAGCCTGGCTTCATAGACGCTCGTAACAGACTGGTGTCCAGTGAGGTGATCTTACCTACAAAAACACACAAAGAAATGACACAACAAGATGTTAGAATTACTTTAACTAGACAGAAGCACCTGGTCTCTTTCTTGCAACAAATGCATAAATATTTAAGGTTGGCTTTCATATAAAAACAACAAAAATAACACAAAACATGACAGTTAAGTACCAGCTTCTATAATTATCCTGAATTACAATAAAGAGCAAACTGGTGGTTTCCTTTAACTGCCCACATCAGATTGTGACAAGAAGTGTGGTTGGTTTGACTGTAAAGACTCTGAATGTGATATCACTGTTGGCACATGACTGAATGAAACCTGTTTTATAACATTTTCAAGAGTAGATTGGCATGCTAGCTTGAAGGCCGCATTCAAATTCTGAGCCCAGACAGAGATGTCTCCCCTAAATTAATGACAAAACCTTTCAAAAGGTTTACACAGTAAAACTGTCCATCAAATCCAGTTAGTAAAAGCAGCCTTTTAAGGTTTAAGTGAGTCTGTTGTTTTAAACAAGGGGCTGTTCGCTCAGATAACCGCAAACCGTGATGTGAACACCCTTTGAAGAGTGTAATCGGAGAGGGAGGACGTTGGCATGGTTACCTTGGAGGTCTTGGCGGGTGGTGAAGCTCTCGTGCGTTGGGAGCATGGGTCTCTCTTTCATTGGTACTCGCCGTGCTACGCAGATCAGACATGACTGGAAATCTATAACGAGAGAGAAAGAAATGACAACACAATCATGTCAGACCACTGAAAACACATTATTAAAGGTGACATGAAATCACAATTGACCTTTTTCTTGTGCTTTCTTAAAGGGATAGTTCACACAAAAATGAAAATTCTATAGTCATTCACTCACCCTCATAATGTTGCAAAACCATTTGACTTTCTTAAGTGGAACACAAAAGGAGATGTTAAGCATGATTTGTTAGCCTATTTTACCATTCACTGCATCTTTTTTCCATTCAATGGAAGTGAATGGTGACTGAGGCTAACATTCTGCCCATGCCTCCTTTTGTGTTTCACAAAAGAAAGCCATTCAGGTTTGCAACAACATAAGGGTGAGAAAATGATGCCAGAATTTTCATTTTTGGGAGAACTATCCATTTGTGCATGTTCCAGATCTAATTGTGAATAATTCATGTTATTGCACAGATAAGAACATCTGTGCCTTTCTAAAAATACATTAAAATGAAATTGCTTACTACGTCTCTAAAAATTGGTTAAATTCTGGTATTACCCATGAAAAAATGTATCATTGAAAATCCAGTTTAATTTGAAAATATGTCACATTACGGAAGTAAAATGGGTTGTGAACTGCAATTGATGTCGACTTTGCACTGTGTGCGTGTGTGTGTGTGTGTGCCGAATGGGTGGAGCAGAGTGGAGCGTGGGGTGATATGATGGAATGTGACCTTTCAGTTGTGTATCATTGTGGAGGTTGACCCTGCTGTGCTGCTTCCATGGAGACAAAGTTAGAGAAGTCATCCCTCATCCACCCACAATAAGATCATACATGAGAACTTGAATCATAACATTACCATCATGTCTGACACATACATAATCAGATATAATAAATAGACTGGTGGACAGACACTAGCTCTACATAACAACAACATTCATTTGAGTAACACTTCAGGTAATAGAAATACACATGTACACAAACTCCATAATAAACTACAACAGCACTACCAATTTTAAGCAGTAACTAATTAGCATTTACACGCAGCTGCACCAAATGATTAAATATTATGTATGCTCATTATGTACAGAGTAACACTAACTGTAACATCACAGCAATATGGATGCTCTGAAGTGTGACTAAATTTTGCGAGTGGTACTAGTTTGTACCCACATGCAAACTCTCCACGCCTATTGACACCAAGTCAGAAATGTTGGCTTAAAAAAACATGCACAAAAAGAATTGAAAACAAGATTTTTTTTGGTGCTTCCCGACACTTGCCACCAAGATGCTAAGGTGTTGCTATGTTCTTGCTAAAATAGTCGGGTGTCTGGTGGAAAAAGGTGTCTGGTGGTTACTTTCTGCCAGAATCAAAAAGCCCACCCACAAGTTTTTTATTTTCTGGTCCCTAGATATGAATTTTGTTCCTCACTCATGGTGCGTTCAGACCAGAGGTATCGACAGCGTCAAATTGACCAGAAGTCATTCATTTTCTATGGCAGCCAGCATCTATCGGTGGCGAGAAGCAGCGTGGCCTTGGGCTGCACGTCTAGGGCGGTGTGTGCGGCAAGTTCAAGTGCGGGCAACATTATGGTAATGAGCTTTGACGTGGTTCGGCGGCAACCTATTGGAGTATAGAAGTGCTCCACTCTAGCGAAGTCTAGAAAACACAACAGTGTAAACTTTGGTTCCCACCAAACATTAGTTTCGAAGACAAAATAAGAAACTGAAACTGATTATTGCCATGGTGGGTTTTCCAGTAATTTATGATCTGTCCCTGTTTCCTTACTGAGATATAAATAAATACATTTAAAAAGGATGTGTGGAAAAAGGTGTCTGAAATTGTTGGTGTGCCAGGTGAGTTGATGAAGTGAATATTATGGTTTATATAATATTATATGATAATATATTAAAAGATTTCATGGGGATATACACACTTGTGATATTTCGGCAAAAAGTTTGACGTCGACATGTCTGGATGTTTTGCGGCCCCTTTAAATATAGTTCACAAAACCAATCATTCTGAACGAATGTTGCCGCCCATTTCAACTATGCCAGAGCGTCCACGAATCTTCAATAGCACTGTTGGCAGGGGAGCAAAGAGGGAATTTTGACTCTCGCCGCCTCTGGTCTGAACGCACTGTCAGTGCAAGTCTTGGGGAATTTTCTAGCCCATTTTATCACCTGCTATGTGAAAATCTATTGCTAAGAAATGTAAGAGCACACCTCTTTTCAGAAACATGCACAATATGAAAATCATGTACGTAGCACAAGATGGCGATATAATATTTAGTTTTTTTTACTAAGTATATGCAATAGTGATGCAGTAATAGAGGAAGAAAAAAAAACATCTCTATGGACTCCTTTGCACTGAGTTTCATTGAATATCATACTGTGAAAAATTATCCATAATTTTTTATTTGGAAACCAGGTTGATTTTAAAAATTTCTCGAATTCTGAACAATTCATTGGGAGTGCTGATTTTGAACATTGTGAAGGTGAGAACAACTGTTTATTAATATTAATTTATGCGTCATTTAGTTGCATCAGATTTGGTATAAACAGCCTTTTGCATTTACACACAGCTGTTGTGTTGCCCCTTGGGTGGTCTTCACTTGGAATTGTAGAAAGAACCAGCTTCGCTCTGTTTCTCTATGTAATAAACTCTCTTGGTCTCTATTTTACACACACAAACACTAACACACACACACACACACACACACTACACACACACACACACACACACACACAATACCCCTCTCCTCGTACATATTCTTGCACTCTCTCTCTCACTGGCTCTTGATCCAGTGAGAACTGGCTGGCTGAAAGAGCAGCTGGCACACAGCTAACACCGATGGTCCATAGAGAGAGAGACACTCAATCACTCAACACACCAACGGTACCCAGCAAAATTTAAACATAGTGTATGTGTGCAGGAAAGTGAGAGAGAGAGAGAGAGAGAGAGAGAGAGAGAGGGAGGTTGAGAAGAGAGAGGAAGACCAACATTAAACACATAAAAATCTCTCATTCCCTCTCACACACACACACACACACACTTAAACTCCAGCCAGGGTCAAAACCAAACCCAGCACGATTCAGTGAAGAAGTGGGTCTCAAATGCACCCTGAACTCTGAGTGACTCCAATCGGTAGAATAGGAGAGAAAGAGAGCAAAATGAATCACACAAACTTTTCTCTAGGCGGGACGCAGATGCGCATTCTACGAGCACTGCCGATGCCTTTTCCCTTATTTCTCAATAACTAGAACACTCAGTACTCGTTCAAATGTCAGAAAAGGCGGTCAACACTTAGCACTGCTTCAAAATGTGTTCAAACTGCAGATTCAAACTGAAATTTAAACAAAGACACTCTGTTAATGCTTGAAGTGTCCTCATGTGGTTAACTCTTAAGGCCCCTGCACACTTCCTACGAAATTGAAGAACAAATGGGTGTAACATCATTTAGAATAAAAGCTGGCCAAAACAAATGTGTTTTTGAGTTTAAGTAGTTTATAACAGCTCGCCTGGGTGAACTTTGAGGACAACTTCTTATTGGCTGCTTAACACCTTACTGTCATTGTTGTTCAGTCAGTTAAGATCAGTCACATGAACGCACCAGCATGTAGAGTTATTAGCAAACTTGTGCAAACTAATCAACATCTGTATGATCGTTTGCATAGAGACATTTTCCATGTGATTTTTCTGGTTTAATTAGTTTACAAAAGAAATCAAATCTACTCAATTACTCTGAAGAGCCCATTCACTGTTTTGTGTGATATGCTGCTTCAATCAGGTACCGTCTGCAGCCAAAGCCATTCACAGATCTGCCCAAAGTAAGATATGCCTCTCATCATTATTTTGTCTGTATTCTACCCATTAACACTCTTTTATACACCCATCTTTGCAGTAGTATCAGTGTCATCATAAATTACAATAATGGAGTATATCCAGTAGGGCTGTCAAACTAAATTCGAAATATGAATATTTGTTGAATTTAAGAAAAAATGTGCATTCAAATTTTGGATGTGTGCAGCACGGACGATGACTTCAGATCGAAAAAGGGCTAGACAGAACACAACAAATACAGTTTAACAGAAAGAAGGTGTCTAAAAACAGCATCTAAAAAACAGCGCTCCAGCTCGAGACACTGAATAAAAAAAAACTAAGTGAAACTAAGAAGTTCCTCTATCGCAGTTTACATAGAAAAGCAAATGGATGGTTGAAAATGCATCGATGTAAACAGAGGTACTTAGCTGTTGCATCTTAATCTCTTATATGGATTTCTCAGATTAAGCAATGTGTTTTTTAAGGAAAGGAGTTCAACTTGGAAATGTGTGTCTTGAGATTCTCACGCTCTGTTCCATTCTGTTGTGTTTCATCTGATTGAACAGCCCCTGGCCTGTGCTCATATTCTGAGCCGCTTCACCACCGAGTTCAGCTGAATTCCACATGCTATCTGGGAATATTGCTACCCTACATACAACTGTAATGAATACATTTTTTGGGGGTATTTCTCTGTTATTATGAAGCTCAAGTCTGGGGTAGTATATACTGTGGCATCAGTGCCAGTGTAACACCATGTGGACTGCCTATTGAATCACTGGTGGGTGTTTGACTGTTCGCAAAGAGTATGCCGCTTCTCAGCTTTTTCAATATTCTTTTTGGCTCTGAGCGAAGAAGCACTAAGCCGTGAGTGTTCCAGGGCTTTTAAGGATGTATGCTCATTTTCTTTTCTTTCACTTTAGTCTTTTTTGGGATTCCTGCCATTTTGGCTGCTGTCCTTAGCCTCAGAATAGGGTTGAGAGGGTCACCACAAATATAAACTTTGATCAAGTGTAAAACATTATAAATAGTGTAAAGTGTACAAATTTGCACAAATGTAAAATATCAGTGGCTAGAGGATAGACAAGAATATCAGAACCTACAAAAGGATATTAACCATTCTTTTATTTTGTTCTAACCAGTTACTGTTTAGAAATGAGGCTGCAGAGTGCCAGAACTGCCAAAAACAGTTTCCTCTCAGAACAAATTAAAATAAAAAACATTTAGTTTTTAATCCCTGCTCACTGCTGCCCTTTACAGTCATGAAACTACACAAAAGCACCACAGTTGTAGATAAATAAAGACAGTAGTTCTCCTCCTCTGGAAATTTTGGAACCAAATATGTCATTTAAAACAACCTTTGAGTTAAAATCTTTTCTGTGGGCTGTTTGACAAATGAACACCTGATGCAATGAAAGAGGAGTATTCACTTTGTTTGGCAGAAACCTCCTGCTCCAATCTAGAGTTTCAGTATGGTTCATGTGGCTTAAGTGTGTTTTAGGAAACCATGGCTCACCCTCTCCCTCCTCCTTGATGGACTTTGGTTCAGACACAGCAAAACACTGCATAGTCTCATATTTCTGCTGTGCCTCATGATCCTGCGTCTCTTCGGCCTCGCTGTGAGGGTTCACGAGCATGCGGCAGTTGAAGGTGTGACTGTTCCGCCGAGGATTCTCACTGGACCATGGCACTCCGTTAACTGTGAGAGGGAGGTGAAGAGACATCATTCACTGTCACTCATTTTAACCAGAATCCCCTAGCTTTTCCTCAATTAATTAAGGGCTGTTCACACTGGCCACGTTTACATGCAAACAAATAATCTGTTTAGAATCCGACCGATAGCTCAATCAGATTGAAAAGCCTTCATGTAAACAAAAAATGATCCAACTGAGCTGGATCCAAATAACATTTCCATAAGATTAAAGCGGGTGGTGTAGACCTAAAATAATCAGAATTAAAACAAAATATTATCCATGTAAACTTTCTCAATAGTATTCAAAAGATCTTGCGCTCACGCGCAAAGATGCGGTGCGTATGTATGTATATACGTGATAATCTTTGCAGGAATCTACAAAGCAATGGCAAAGCGCATTATTAAGTGTATGCGGGTTCACACCGAATATTCTGCAGGGCACATATGTTCTTTCATGACATCACATAAAGCAAAAAAGCATGCTGTGTCATACTTAATAGGGATTTTAAGCAGCAGGTGCAGTTCCTGCCTTGGCTTTGAATAAAAAAAACGTACAAAATATCGGTAGACTATTAATAATAATATTTCGGTTTTAGACTTATATCGATAGGTTTATATCGTACAAGAGTAAAACTCTTCTTCTGACAGTTATTTAACACTGTAAGCACCCCTTCCCTTGCTGTTTTAAATAGCCTACCTTTTTTTCTTGAATGATTAAATGCTCCGTTCCACCGTCATTAATGCTTAGTCATTTTTGCGTAGCGCCCCGTCTGGAGCTGTTGCTTAAAGTCCCTATTATTTTGTTTCCATTCCACATCTGTTAACTCATTTAAGGACAACTATCACCCACCATCTTTACTTTTTACTCATATCCAGAGATGCTTGTGGTTAGACTGGAGGAGGAATGGGCATGAGGCAAATACATAGTAAAGTCAGACATGGTATTAGAAGCTGCTTCTAATTATTTGTTTGCTGAGTAAAGCGAGTAAGCTTTCAAAGAAGAGAGCTTTTCTGGCATATTTTTTTATATATCTCAACAAAGCTAAAATGGCAATTATGGACTTTGGTGCCATTCTCACTTTTACAGCCTTTCTCCACATCTTCAGAACTCAACGACTGATCGCATGCTCAGAAGTTTTGTTTGGAATACATGTAATGCACATGTAAACTAATTTTTGTATCAGATTGCAAAGCTTAGGGGACATATATATTCTGATTGACGAAAATGAGTGCATGTAAACATAGCCACTGACAGTGATTTGCAGTGTCAATGGTAATGGAAGTCATTCATTTTGAATGAGATTTGATGATCTGAAGCAACAGAGACTGTTAGCAACAAAGTTGAGTTTAACTTAATGCAAATGCACAGAGATGTGATGCGGTAACTACCAAAGGGAGTGAGATCAACTGATCAGCCTCATGAAACAGCTATACTGCAGTTGAGTAATAATGAAACCAACAGTATAGCTATTTGGTGACCACCAGCAGTTTTATCACTGTCAGTGTGACCAACTCATAGACTTTTAGTTTGCAGTCTATATATAGTACATAGACAAAAACCACATACAGTAAATTCATTAGAAGTAGAGTCCCTGTTACTTAACACTGCATCCTTTCTTGGTGGGATGTGACAAGTTTTAAGCATTGAGTTCTGTCCGTTCTGTGAATCAGAACATATTTTATGTTCATACAGTGGGATTTTGGACTAATAAAATTTCATTGAAGATGGTGCTACCCACCATGACACGGCAAACATGGATGAAATGCTATTTGATATTTTAGTGGTGGTGCATTAAATGGCAAGGCGTGTGCTTTGCTTTGGATTTTGGACAGTTTACAATGTAAAACACTCTCTGAGAAATGGTGTCTTTAAAAATCAGTCAAGGACAAAAACATAGAAGACATGCTATTTATTGCTTCATGCTTTATCTTGTCACATCTTAGTGTCTCACTCACTGGCACAATGATGGGGGATTTGGTAATGAACTGTTCATGAATTGACCCAATCGAGGTTCAAACCAGCAACATTCTAATTGCTGAACCAGATCTAACCAATAAGCACCACCCCCATCTAAAGATTGTACAGTTGAAGTCAGAAGTTTACATAAACCTTAGCCAAACACAATTCCTGGCATTTAATCGTAGAAATCATTCCCTGTCTTAGGTCAGTTAGGATCACTACTTTATATTAAGAATGTGAAATGTCAGAATAATAGTGATTTATTGCAGAATAAGAATGATTTATTGCAGTTTTTAATTCTTTCATCACATCCCGAGTGGGTCAGAAGTTTACATACAATTTGTTGTATTTGGTAGCATTGCCTTTAAATTGTTTAACTTGGGTAAACGGTTTTGTGTAGCGTTCCACAAGCTTCTCACTATAAGTTGCTGGAATTTGGCCCATTCCTCCAGACAGAACTGGTGTAACTGAGTCAGGTTTGGAGTCCTCCTTGCTCACACACGCTTTTTCAATTCTGCTCACAAATTTTCTATCAGACAGAGGACAGGGCTTTGTGATGGCCACTCCAATACCTTGACTTTGTTGTCCTTTAGCCATTTTGCCACAACGCTGGAGGTATGCTTGGGGTCATTGTCCATTTGGAAGACCCATTTGTGACCGAGTTTAAACTTCTTATGTCTTGAGATGTTGCTTCAATATATCCATATAATTTCCCTTCCTCATGATGACATCTATTTTGTAGAGTGCACTAGTTCCTCCTGCAGCAATACACCCCCACAAAATGATGCTGCCACCCCATTATTCATGGTTGGGATGGTGTTCTTCAGCGCACAAGACTCACCCTTTTTCCTCCAAACATAACGTCATTATTATGGTCATTATGGCCATTTTGTTTCATCAGACCAGAGGACATTTCTACAAAAAGTAAGATCTTTGTCCCCATCTGCACTTGCAAACTGTTTTTATGGCAGTTTTGGAGCAGTGGCATCATCCTTGCTAAGCAGCCTTTCAGGTTTTGTCAATACAGGACTCATTTTACTGTGGATATAGATCATTTTCTACCGGTTTCCTCCAACATCTTCACAAGGTCCTTTGCTGTTGTTCTGGGATTGATTTGCATCAAGCTACGTTCAACTCTAGGAGAAAGAATTGTTCCTTCCTGAGCGGTATGATGGATGCAAGGTCCTGCGGTGTTTATACTTGCATACTATTGTTTGTACAGATGAACGTATTATCATCAGGCATTTGGAAATTGCTCCCAAGGATGAACTAGACTTGTGAAGGTCCACAAAAAAAAAAAAAAGAGGTCTTGGCTGATTTCTTTTGATTTTCCCATGATGTCAAGCAAAGAGTCACTGAGTTTGAAGGTAGAGCTTAAAATACATACACAGGCACACCTCAAATTCAGTGCATCTCCTATCTGAAGCTAACTGGCTATTTGACTAAAGGCTTGACATCATTTTCTGGAATTTTCCAAGCTGCTTAAAGGCACAGTTAACTTAGAGTATGTAGACATCTGACCCACTGGAATTGTGATATAGTCAATTAAAAGTGAAACAATCTGTCTGTTAACAATTGTTGGAAAAATTACTTGTGTTATGCACAAAGATGATGTCGTAAATGACTTGCCAATATGAAATCTGTGAAGTGGTTAAAGAAATTATCTTTAATGACTTCAACCTTATTGTGTGTAAACTTCTGACTTCAACTGTATGTAGAGAACAAATTATGTGGGACTGAAGCTTTTTCATGTTCTTATAAACATACACAGAATTCAAATCAATCCTGACTTGGCTTCAGTAGTAGAGTAACTGAATCAGATGTGTTTGTGGGTTTGGGGTTTGCAGCAACCCTGGATCAGTGATTTGAACCAATAACCATTGAATTTCCAGCCCCGTGCCCTTTCTATATTTCACCTCTGCAGGTGACCTTGCTCTACTGTCACTGGGGGAGGAGGACATTCTGTTATTCCTCTCTAAATCCCAGTTACTAATGCTCAATCTGATTAATGTAATCGTGTGGTTGAAAATGTAACTCTCTGCAATGCTACACTTAAGTTTTGAGGAATGTGGCCAACATAAGCTTTCCTGAAAAGAAGGAAGAGCTGCAAATGGAAAAAAATGCTGATAGGGAGTAAATGGGAAGGAAACAATGAATGCAAGAAAGAAAAGTATAAATGCTAGAATTAATGAAAGAACTAACAAAAAAAGAAAGAATGCTAGAAAGAACTAAAGAATGCTGGAAAGAATGAAAGAAAATAGAAAGGTGGGGGAGGCTGGAAGGAAGAAAAGTATTGGTAGCTAGGAAGAATGGAATGAAGAAAAACAAAAGGATTCAAGGAAGAAAGGGAAAAAAGAAGCAAGGAAGGAAGGAAGGAAGGAAAAAGAAGCAAGAAAGGAAGTAAAGAAAAAGAAGGCAGAAAGGAAGGAAGGTGGGAATAAGGAAGGAATGAAGAATGGAAGGAAGGAAAGCAGACAAGCAAGCAATAAAAGAAAGAAAGAAAAAGAATGAAAGAAAGAAAGGAAAATGAAAGCAAAAAAAAGGGGGAAATGAAGGAAAGATAATCTCACCGTGTGACTTGGGAAGGAGGTTTTTGATGAATTCGTTATGGTCTCCCACATGTAGGATGCTGTACACACTTGTGTTCATCAGCTCTTCCTGATTATACCGCAGATACTGTGTCACGTTCTCCGACACAAACACGATGTTTCCTTCCATGTTCACCACAAAGAAGAACCCATCTAAGGCCTAGAGGGGAGATGAAGAATAGAGGCCATTAGCACGGCACATCAATTACAGATGTGCAGCAACAACACAAATACTATTATATCAAGATTTCACAACCTGGCACCAAGCTATCCATCTGAAAGACAAACCTTTCTACTGGGAAGATACAATAACAAGTAGAACCAAAACAAAACAAGACTCTATAAACGTCAGATCAAGTGAAGTATTCAAAGGGATTAAGGCAATGTAATTGTGAGTAAGAGTCATGTGGCCTCAATTTTATTGAGTGATCAAAGCAACAATCGGCTGAATATAATGATTGGACAGCACGTCTGCTCCTCAATTAAGGTAATCCATAATGAAGTAAATAGCTGAAGGAAAAATAAGAACATCCCTTCAGTTGCAGTGAGGAGATCATTTTAACAGGCTTGAGAGTTAGTGCAAACAGACAGGGGAAGGAAAGCAGCTGCTATTTCTAATTTTAAATGCAGATTACAGGCTATGGCTCTATCAGAGCATGTGAGTGACGCGGCCCGTGTGGAAACTTGTGTCGCTTATGTTGAACATTTGTTTCGTTGATGCACGAAGAAAAGGTGTTTCAAGTTGAATATTTTCAGCTACTCTGAATTTGTGGTAAAACAATGTTATTTGCTTTTAGATGGGACACAATGGTTGACTGGTCATCCAACAACTGACTAGGCAGTTGACTACTTCAAATAATAATTTTTTGTGTGAAGTATCTTGAGTTACCTATGTTCAGATTCTTGTAGTTTAGTGTATTTAATTGCATTGTGGCCTTGATTTGAACAATGTTTTTCTGAAATGTGTTTGAAAAGAAACTTTTTGGCCTGCTTGTGTTGATTGTAAAAGAGCACTGCTGAAACATCTTGTAGCTTGATAGCATGTGACAGAAATGATATTGACGATTCTTAATTGAAAGAACACAGCCTTAAGTCAAGAATTACCTATCAAGATGGTGTCAATTACGCCTCTGAATGCAGTAGGGCCCCTGAGGGCCTCCAGCAATCTCTATAAAAGCTGCTGTTTGCTTTAGAATGTGGAGCAGTAGCTCTGAATTCATTCTTTAATCTGTGTCGGTGCGTAATAAGCACTAAATCTTTTTATCAGCAAAACAAACAGCGCCTCTTCCTAACAGAGAGAATTATTTCACAAACACTCAGTTTTGAAAAACACTCCATCTGCTAAGAACAAACGTACATTCTCCAGGGAGCAGATAAGCAAGACAAGGAGAGAGATGAGAGAGAGAGAGAGAGAGAGAGAGAGAGAGAGAGAGAGAGAGAGAGACCCTGTGCACTGTTCTAGATGTGGCCATCTGGTGGGCAGATTCAGCAAACATAACAGAGTAAACACCGAGTGATGCCAAATCCACCTTTATTTAGCCAAACTTATGCAACACAGTGAAATGTGCTGATGGACATATATTGCAACATGAATGGGGCTGGGTGGGCTCGGCCACACTGCTTTGTGCTGCAAATGTCCTGGGGTAAGAGGTTACATAACTGCCTATACAAGCAGTTCTCAACTGGTGGGTCACGACCCAAAAATGGGTTACAGGTCTGTAGAAGGTAGAAGCCAATTTTAGCAGATGCCAATGCGAACAGGTTGCGTGACATGCCCTAGTCCTCTAAAACCACGAACAAAACTAAGCAAGGTAAAAGAAAATACAACAAAGACTGTTAAAAACAGGTTCAATCAAAATCATCAACGTTTAAGAGACATTTAGAAAGCAGCATTATAACACTTTCCTATTCACCCTGTGTTATGTTGAGAAAAATGAATCTGGTTGGCCTATGTGGTAAAAGGCAATATTAAGACATTTAAATGTTTGCTTTTAGGGACAGTTTAGTTATCTTTGTACAATACACAGTTGTGGCATTGTATTGGGTTGCCACTAGATGTCCAATGTTAAATTTGAGTCATGGGTCTAAAACCAGTATTCAAGCTCATTGCAGAGTCACAGACAGAGGTGTGGACACTGAAATTGGTTGAGCTGATGAAGGCAGGCACACATATGCACACACCCAATGGCACAGCTAGCTTGGCATTCACACACACACACATGCCACAACTCCCCACACATTGCTACCAAGAACACAAAGCTGCTTTAGCGGATTCTATGGCTGCTCACACTTCAGCTTCCACCAGCAAACAATGGGGTTTTTCAGTCGGGCAGGGGGCTGTACAGCACTGTGAAAAGCTTTACACAAGGTCTGTTTGTGCATACAAGTGTGTGTGTGTTTTTCTGCATGTGTGTGCCCGGGGAACACTGGAAGTGATTTTATGGGTGTCGGGTGGAAAAGGGCAATTGGGTGAGTCCAACCTCTCTGGCCTTTTGTCGCAAGTGGTTTTTAATTAGGTGCATTATAGCGTGTGGGTGTGAATTGTTCCTTCCGTCAGCCATTTCAAACAGATGGAAGATTGAGTACAAGAGCAAAGAGGCTATATTTGGCATCTTCTACGTGTTGATTCGGTGACGGCGGACCTCAGTGGCTATAAATACCCCAAAGAGGAGAGAGGGTGGGATGGAGAGGGTGTGAGGAAGACGGGACTGGATGGGAGGATGGATTCATTCAGAACTAGGCGTCCCGCCTGCTCACCAAGCAAACAAGATTTGTGATATAAGCCCTGTTCATGCCAAGTTTATGGAACTAAGCAAAACAAAATTATGAAATATAAAAAAATATTTGTTAGCAATAGAAACTTTTCATACAAAGTTCAATGAGATATTATTGCAAAGATGCAACCAACTATTCAAGAACCGGTTGGGGGTGGGTGGGGTGCTTGGTTTTTGACGAATCAAGTCTTTGATACACCCAAACATGCCCCTTGAATATCTGTGGTAGTTATGGCCCTGCATTTTTGTCAATCTAAAAAAAGTTTGGATATATGACATTTCATTTTTTCAAAAATAAAAATATCTAAAAATACTGTACTTAAAACAAGGTACATTTACTTCAGAAGCAAAATTGCATAGATTGCATGGATAAAAACAGATAAGACCTATTTTTTGTATTAATCTTTTTGGAATTTAAAGGAATAATATCAATATTTCAGTCCTTTTTTACTATAAATTAACATTTTCACTTTCTCACATTCTTCTTTTTAGTTTTTTGGCGATTCAATTTCTTTGAGCATATCACCTCAAGTTGGGACTAGTCAGTGGTGGAGATTTATAGATATAAAGGATTTACAGGTATATGTTGCAAGTTACAGGCATTTCTCACCCACACCTATCATATCCTATCATACCCCACCTATCATACCCCCAAAAAATCCAAGATGGCAGCTAGTCTAAGGTCTGCTCAGTGTCTCTCTCTGGATTGATTTCATTTAAATGGATTTTATAGTACTTTATTCCTTTTAAGTTGTAGTTTTCAAGTTGTACAAGTCATTTATATGGAAATTTCATCTTGAACTTTTAAGAAGATTGTGGACTACTATGAGTTTAAAAATGACACTACACCTTTGCTCTGAGCTAACTTTGCTAACCTGAGCCTGATCTTACTGATCCTATTAGCCCAGGCTAAACAGAGCTAGGCAAACGGGCTTGAGCCTGCTACATTCTCCTGGAGCTTGGGCTAACCAGCCTGAGCCTGCTACATCTTCCTGGAGCTTGGGCTAACCAGCTTGAGCCTGCTATATCCTCTTGGAGCTTGGGCTAATCAGCCTGAGCCTGCTACATCTTCTTGGAGCTTGGGCTAACCAGCCTGAGCCTGCTACATCTTCTTGGAGCTTGGGCTAACCAGCCTGAGCCTGCTACATCTTCTTGGAGCTTGGGCTAACCAGCCTGAGCCTGCTACATCTTCTTGGAGCTTGGGCTAACCAGCTTGAGCTTGCTACATCCTCATTGGAGCTTGGGCAAACCAGCCTGAGCTTGTTACATTCTTTTGGAGCCTGGGCTAACCAGCCTGAACCTGCTACATACTCCTGGAGTTAGGCTAGCGGGCCTGGCTTGCTTCATTTTTCTGGAGCTTGGGCAAACCAGCCTGGGTCACACCCATCATCCTGGAGGCTAGGCTAACGGGCCTGGCCTACTACATTCTCCTGGAGCTTGGGTTAACAAGCCTAAGCCAGAAACATCATTTTGGAAGCTGGGCCATACTCGACAAGATAAACTGGTACTGTTATTAGTCATCTTTACTATTAGTAAATTAATGACGATGGCATCTTTTTTAATTCTAATTTTATTATCCCTGTTGGTCACTTGGAACTTGAAACCGGGCACTGATCCTAGGGTGAGTTGTTTTAATAATATGGTGGGCATACAGGAAACCTACTATAGTGGCACAAAAACCAGTATTGACATGCACCAGGAACCATTACACTTTTGTTGGAACCTGGACTTCTGGATGGATTTGTATTGGGATTTGCCTAAATTGCAAAATTTTTTTGCTTTGTATAATTTGTCTTTCTCAATTAATGACAGGCATTACCTGGTTTCAGCATATGATAGGCCAGCTTTAAAATATGCTGTGAGGTGCAGATTGATTATTACACTACTCCTACTTCTATCTGGAAATGTGCAGCCCAATCCTGGCCCCTGTTTGCAATGTGTTTCGACCCCTGCTGAATTTAAATCAATGCCTGGACTTAAATTTGTTCATCTAAATGTTCGCAGTTTACTACCCAAAATGGACATGGTTAGAATATGGATTGAATCTACAGATGCAGACATAGCGATAATTTCGGAAACATGGTTGAAGAAATCAATTACAAATGAAGATATAAAAGTACATGGGTATAATGTTTTTCGCAGTGACAGGCTGAAGAAAGGTGGTGGCGTAGCTATCTATGTTAAGTCAAGATTTGGTGCATCAGTTGTTTTGTCTGAGTCTCTCTGTAGGCAAATGGAGTTTTTGGCCTTAAATGTTGAAATATTTAAGTCCCTTTCAATAACTGTTGTGGGGTGTTATAGACCTCCATTGGCCTCCAGGGAGGCTTTATCATCTTTAAAGATTCTTTTGTCCAGACTAAACTATAGGGAACTTTTATTGGCCGGGGACTTGAATTGGGACTGGCTAAATGTTGTTTCTGATGAATTTAAATCTTTCTGTGATTCTATCAGTCTTAGCCAGTTGGTAAATGTACCTACAAGGCCTAATCTCAAAAATACTGACAAATCTACTTTAATTGACTTGATTTTAACAAATGTCCCTCATAAATTTTTATCTATGGGTGTCTTTTGTAATGATCTGAGTGATCATTGTGTTATTGCTACTTGAGAGGCAGTAAAATACCCAAATGTAAATCGCAAATTATTAGAAAGAGAAATTTGAAAAATTTTAATGAACAAGCCTATCATCATGATTTATCTTTGATTAACTGGGGACAGCTTGGCCTGTTGCCTGATGTTGAACTTGCCTGGACACTTTTTAAGGAGAATTTTGAGAATATTGTAAATAAACATGCTCCTTGGACAAAGCACAGAGTGAAGGGACGGAAAACCCTTGGTTTTCTCCAGAGTTGTCAGACATTATCCATCAGCTGAAATGTGGCATGGGCTAAAGCTAGAA
Source organism: Xyrauchen texanus (assembly GCF_025860055.1). NCBI lineage: Eukaryota > Metazoa > Chordata > Actinopteri > Cypriniformes > Catostomidae > Xyrauchen > Xyrauchen texanus. Next base: position 15,981,634 of record NC_068317.1, on the reverse strand, counting down.
ATGGTGATTCTGCCACTGACTGGTCCATTTTCAGACAACTAAGAAACAAATGTACCTCTCTTATTAAAAAGGCTAAATCAGAATATTATTTATCAGTCACAAGTGAAAATCTCAATAATCCACAGAAATTTTGGAAAGTCATCAAGTCTCTATCTGTGAATAAAAGTAATGAAGCCCTCCCAAAATTTGTCTTAAAAACTCTCTCCCAGTCTACTGACAGAGTTGATGTTTTAAATTGCTTTAATGAGCATTTTGTATCAGTTGGTTCTCTGTCCGAGTCGACAGGAGTAGTCGCTGTCACTCCATGCACATACTCCCCAGTGTTTTCTGGAGAGCTTTTTAATTTTGTTTCTTTTACTGTGCAGCAGGTGCATGGAGCTCTTAAAGCGTTAGATCACAGAAAACCTCCTGGACCAGATTTAATAGAGCCTTATTTTTTGAATAAGGCGGCTGATTTTGTTGCTGAGCCCCTTACAATTCTTTTTAATTTGTCAATTCAAAATAATGAAATACCATCAGTTTGGAAGTCAGCTTTTGTTACTCCCTTGTTTAAAGGAGGTGATCCAGCAGTTTTAACTAACTATCGGCCTATATCTAATTTATGTGTTTTGTCAAAAATTTTAGAATCCCTTGTTTCAGACCAAATAAAAGAGTTTTTATACTCAAATGAACTTCTCTCTAAACTGCAATCAGGCTTCAGCAAAAAGCACAGTACCATCACTGCTGTTACAAAAGTAATTAATGACATACTTGTCGCCCTTGATAGAAAGCAATTCTGTGCATCACTTTTTCTTGATCTGTCGAAAGCTTTTGACACAGTGGACCATGCTGTTTTAAAGCATAGGCTTCTTTGTTTGGGATTGTCTGATTGTGCAGTTTCCTGGTTCATGAATTATCTGAATGACAGGACTCAGTGTATTAAATGTGATGGTCTATGTTCTGCATTAGTGAAGGTCCACAAGGGGGTGCCACAAGACTCAATATTGGGTCCTCTCCTGTTTATTATGTATATAAATGAATTGGGCCAAAATGTGTCAGATGCTAATATGCATTTCTATGCTGATGACACGATTATTTATTGTTTTGGATCGTCCCCAGCTAAAGCGGTTGAGTCTTTGCAGAAAGCTTTTGATGTGGTTCAACGCACGCTTATGCAGCTTAAACTGGTTCTCAATGCTGATAAGACCAAGCTGATGCTGTTTAGTAATACTAAGAAGGTTTATAAAGTTCCTCCTTCTGTGTTCACTTTGACTGGAAGTGTCATAGAGGTGGTTCATTTTTATAAGTACCTTGGCATTTGGCTTGATGATGCTCTCACTTTTAAACCTCATATAGACAACCTTGTGAAGTCTTTTTTCTTTCTAAATAAATTTTGTTTTTCTTTTAAAGCAAAAAAGCAGCTAGTCACTGCAACATTTTTATCTGTCTTAGATTATGGTGACCTGGTGTATAGGACCGCTTCAGCACAATGTCTGCATAAGATTGACACTGTTTATCATGCGTCTCTGAGATTTATTACGAATTGTAAAAATTTGACCCATCATTGTGAATTATATTCCAGAGTGGGATGGCCATCGTTGTCCAACAGGAGATCAGGGCATTGGCATATTTTTATCTATAAGGCCATGCTTGGTCTGTTGCCATCCTACATCAGTAGTTTAATCACATGGAGAAGTGTTGATTCTTATTCATTGCGATCAAATGATCACTTGCTGCTCTTTGTTCCATTTGCCCAAACAGAACTGGGGAAAAGGGCTTTTGTCTACTCCGCTCCTTCTGCATGGAACTTTTTGCAAAAAGACTTGAAATTATCTGAACTCATTTCCTTAAATGCTTTTAAGTCCAGATTGAGAGAACCTGAATTGACCTGTTTAAATTGTAAATGTTTTTAATTATTTGTGTTGTATAACCTTTATAAATGTAATTGATTGTGTTTTTACTGCCTCTTGGCCAGGACTCCCTTGAAAAAGAGGTTTTTAACCTCAATGGGACTTTCCTGGTTAAATAAAGGTTAAATTAAAAAAATAAAAAAAAATATCACTTAAAGGGTAACTAAACCCTAAACCAACTTTTTTTAGTTAATGATCTGTAAGCATGGGGCTTTATTAGTACTGGTCATTGATTCAAGTAATTTTTTTGACATTTGTGTATAAAGTGTTTTAATTCTACAATATATGGTGTAAAAACGTCTGAGTGCTGCCCTCTTCAGGTTGAACGGTGGCTACTGCAGTTGAATTTTCCTATTGGCTGTTGCGGTACTTCGTGACGTAAGCGGTGACAGCTGACGTAAGCAGTTTCCAGCTCACCACGCCAGATTCATGTACATGTCGTCTTGCGACCGTGTGAGGAATAATAATAACATAGAGTCTGACAGCAGCTGTCAATTAATCCGTCACTACGAGTCTCAGGTGCACAGTTTTTGTGTTCTGGAGAAGAAAGTCATACACATCTGGGATGGCATGAGTGTGAGTAAATAACAAGCAGGGGTGGCAAGAGTACTGAAAAATCATACTCAAGTAGAAGTACTATTACTATACAAAACATTTAGTGTGAGTAGAGTAAAAGTAGCTGTCCTAAAAACTACTTAAGTAAAAAAAAAGTAAAAAATTCTCATGAGTAGTGAGTATTGAGTACTGAGTTGCAGAACCTATGCCCCCATTATAATAAACACTTTATGCCAACTTTTAAAATACATAATTTATCTGTATAAACACTACATGAATCTGACACCCAAAAAAAAGGGATACATGGTAACATGTTTTTGTAGGGTCTAAATTTCCCTTAATGCAGACAGAGCGTTATTGTTGTGCATAAAACATGTTCAAACAATGCAAGGAATGCAAAATAAAATGCTAAATAAGCAGGATGACTTGGCACGTCATGTCCTGCACAATAGAGGTGGAGCAGGCATGGGAATAGTTGTTTGGTACATCACGCTTCAAAAGGAATAATTCACCCAAAAATGAAAATTCATCATCATTTACTCACTCTCATGCCATCCTGGATGTATATGACTTTCTTTCTTCTGCAGAACACAAATTAAGATTTTTAGATGAATATCTCAGCTCTTTTGGTCCATACAATGTAAGTGAATCGGTGCTAAATTATTGAAGCTCCACATATCACATAAATCTGCATAAAGTAGTCTAATCCATGTGCATCCAGTGGTTTAATCCATGTCTTCAGAAGCGATATGATAGATGTGGTGAGAAACAGATCATTATTTAATTACTCTTTAACTATTAATTCTCCTCCCTGCTCAGTCAATCTCCATTTTAAATTTCACTTTCTTCTTGTGTTTTTGGTGATTCACATTCTTCATGCATATCGCCACCTGCTGGGCAGAGAGAAGAATTTCTAGCAAAAATGTACTTAAATATTGATCTGTTTCTCACCCACACCTGTCATATCAATTCTGAAGTCATGGATTAAACCACTGGAGTTGTATGTATTACTTTTATGCGCTTTTTGGAGCATCAACAATTTTCACTTACACTGAATGGACCTACAGAGCTGAAATCTTCGAAAAATCTTAATTTGTGTTCTGAAGAAAGAAAGTCATAGACAGATGGCATGAGGGTGAGTAAACGATGAGGGAATTTACATTTTTGGGTGAATTATTATATACACTTTTTTCCAACTGTTTAAATTCACTTTAGACTGCATTTACATTAAATCCTTACCAAGATGGGCATTAACGGAATTATAATGTGTATTTGCGCAATAGCGCTCAAACATAAGCCGCCTGTCAATCAAATAACACGGAGCTACAGACGTCAGGAAATAAAAAGTAAATATTTTATATTTCATCTAGATCAACCAACCAGATGTAATGAACACCCCAGTTCTAGATCGAAAACATGGGCTAAATATAGAAAACTACTCAAATGTTTGAACGAGGACATCTCCCTTTTTTTCGATAAACATCTAGATCATTTTATTGCCCAACCATATTGATAACATTGCATTAATCTCTCACAGCAGCCCAATAATCTCAGTGATAGATAGTTAATTTACAAGCTACATTATAGACACAGAATCTAGTAAGCATAAATATGAAATTTACCTCGATATGTTTCTTCAAATTAGCAGCTGGATTAATGATGATATCTGGCTTGAGCAAGTTAAACTCACATGACACGATCACGCAATTGGCCTTTTTCACTTTGAAAAGCCCTTCCAGGTGCTGCTATGATGTTCAGCTCTAAACTATATTCTCCACAGTTGGCACCAGATATGCAGCAGCCGTTCAAGTTTTTACGTGTGATTTGATGGGAGTCACAAGACTCTGCCTAGCAATCATGTTGATAGATACAAATAAAATCAGGACAGGGAAGTAGCGAACACAGACGGTGGGAATAAAGCGCAGTAAAAGTACAGTTACAACACTTAAAATATACTCAAATAAAAGTAAAAGTATAACATATTTAAACGACTTAAGTATAATTCCTGGGAAAAACTACTTAATTACAGTAACGTGAGTATTTGTAATTCGTTACTTAACACCCTTGATGACAAGATAATTTTTATTTTTCATCTCTTTAAAGTTTATTTTCTTACACTCTTAACAAATTGTTTTTTTCTTGTTTTAAGCATAAACCTCACTGTATTTTGCTCAATTATAAGGATTAAGGATGAACAAGACAAAAACACTGATTAAAGCTACTGTCACACTAGGATTTGAGCATGGTAAATTATTTCGCTCATCACATTAGACTTGAATTGAAGATTTGATGTTTGTTGTTGCTCAAGGGCTTCTGGTTTCAATAAATCATAAATAATTTTATATTCAAATATACTTGTCACGTTCCTGTGTTGTCTGCCCATGTTCTCTGTTTCACCTATCACGTTTATGTCACGTTTCCTTGTTGTCTGCTCCGTGTTTTCCGTTTCACCCGTCACCGATCCCGTTCCATGTCATGTTTTCCCTGTTGCCCACCCTGAGTCTCACTGTCCGTGTGTAAAACTACAATTCCCACAATTCCTGGCCTCTCTCACTGCCTGCACTCTTCATTGTTCTCACCTGTGTCTCGTTTAGTCTTCATTGTGTTTGTGTATTTAACCCTGTTTGTTTCTCCTTTCCCGTCGGTCTTTGTTGAATGTAGATGCCTTATGCCCATGTTTTCCGTCGTTGTTTTCGCCTCTGTTATCTCCTTGTCTGCCGTCCGTGTTCCTGTTAACTCCTTGTGTGCCTTCCGTGTTTTTGTTTACCTTTTTTCCCATCGTGGATGTTTTCCTTTGTTCATATTTTTGTATTACCCCTTTTGTTTAATAAACCGCCGCTGCAGATAGATCCTCGTCCTGTGTCTGCCTTCACCCACAACCGTAACAATACTCACTTTTCTGCAACAATAAAAACACACACTTTTTCTTTGTCTTGAACCAAGAGTTCAGTGTGTGATGTCTGATCTTGTATTGATCATGAGTCATCCCCATATGTTCATATGTATTCGTAGGTCAGATTTGCCCTATTCTTAAACTTAGGTACGCAGTGGAATAAAACATTTCTTCGGATGAGCTTGTGATTTTGGATTCCTGCATTCAGATGCTTTTGATTCGAAGTGAATGGAGTGCAACGTGTACTTTGACCACACCTTCATAAACAATTTTTTTGCCGTTTGTAGTGCACGTTTTTACAGGAGAAAATCTTGCAAATCTTCTCAAATACCCAGCAACAACACAGAGACATTTGGCTATACACACATCAAACTGAAAGCAGCCAAATGCTCATCTTCAACTGTGAGACATTTTTATCATGTATATGAAATGCACACAGGTAAACGTCTGGAGGCAAAATCTGTTTCCTCTGTTCTCCATACATGGTGCATGCTTGGATCTGTCTTGTGCGTGTCTGCCCTCAATTTCTGTACAGTCAGTGCAACCTAGTAAACACAGAACAACAGACCCACCTCCAGCATCATTGGTCCGAGGGCATCTTTGTCAATAACACTTTGGCCTGTCGATGACACATCAGCCTTCTGTACTTCATCCTCATTTGCTGCAGCAGCTTTTTCTGGAGAGGAAGAGAGAGAGAGAGAGATAAAGGAAGAGAGAGACCAATGTGAGAGAAAGACAGAATGTGAAGCATAGGGCAAAAGAGAGAGAGCACAAAAGAGAAAGGAAAAATGGGTCCATTAGAGAACCTCAACAACACATGTCCATAATGATTTCACCAATTATGTTAAAAACAAGCAGTGAATAATATACTAAGTGAATATGGTGGTCCATTTAAAGGTGAACAGTTTTTTTTTTCTTCGATGCTAGCATAATTTCTCCTGCCCCAGCATAATAAGAGTAGACAACTAGAAGTCAGCCATTTGTAGTTTAGAATCAAAGGCAACCAACCAATGTCATGGGTTTGTGGTGTGACTATCTGTTTGTCAATGGAAGATAAGGGGAGTGTTTGGGAAAACTGTTTAAAAACAGTCATTGCTTTTGCAGTTCCCTTTGGTGATGCTAGTAGCACAGAAATTAGACACTTCACCTTTGAATTGGGTAGAAACTCAGTCCTTGATTGGACATATCAAATTTCCATGAAAGAAAACCCCTCATTAGATCCTGCAGAGTCAGAGTATTTTATTTCCACATTAAATAAAAAGACTCTTAATGTGGTCCTGCTTGGAAATGCATATTAGCATTTGTTAAAGGAAAGTCCTCTCTTTCTATTCCTCTCCACCCTCACCAAAGCATTTTATTGCAAACTGTAAAACACACAGATTTCAATCCCTTTCTCACACTTTTAAACCCTACCAAGCCTTCGTGCACAGTGTGCTTGTTGAAACATGTTGTTATGGCATGTATCAGTACCTTAGCAACGCATGAAGCTGTCAGGCTAAATGGGTGCATGTGATGCTTCACACAGCAGCCCAGACATGAATGGAACTGTCAACACACACACATGCACGCACACACGTTGGTGCGGCTATCCTTATGAGGACTCTCCGTATAATATAATGATTTTTATACTGTATGAAATATAGATTCTATCCCCTAAACCTACCCCTCACAATAAACTTTCTGCATTTTTACATTTTCAAAGAAACATTGTTTAGTATGTTTTTTAAGCAATTTGAAATATGGGGACACTAGAAATGTCCTCATAAACCACATTTATTGCATAATAATCTTGTAATTACCAGTTTGTAACCTAAAAAAAATTCCCCAAAACCATGCATGCACGCACACTTATATAAAGGATGGAGAACTTCATTCTCCCCAACAAAGTGACATAATCTGTAAACAATATTGCATCAGTATTCAGTCGACTGCAAAACAAAGCACTCAAGATGGGGCTAAATTTAATCTAAGAGAATGAAAACAAAAGAAAGTGCATGGATTGTATTTTATCCTCAAAGAAGAAAAAAAGAGAAATTCTCTTTTGCATAAAGAAAATGAAATCTACATTTAGGAACATTAAGGCACATTCACAATAATCTGTTTTCAGTTTCTGGACCTCAACATTTTCCAAAGTATGTGGTAATGGACAGTGTTTATTAAACAGTTCTAAAGTGAATGAGAGGTGTAAACATAGTAAATTTGATGTGTTTTAAAATGAAAATTTACTAAGATTTTTGGATTGTGATTAGGGATGCACCGATCTGATACCTCGATCGGTATCGGCTCAGATACTGAAGCTTTTAGATGGATCGGGTATTGGTCTTACGAGCACAATCCAAATCTGTTACTGTGTTAGTCTTGTTCATTACTGTCAAGTAGGGCTGCTCGATTACAGCAAAAATCATAATTGTGGATTATTGCTCTTGATATTATAATCACGATTATTAATGTTGATTAAAAATTGTAATTACCGTGACGTCACAAACAACCGTGTGATTCTTCAGAGTAGCAGATTTCAATGGTGGATATGAGCTGCACTCCAGTTTCTTTTAAGCATCTTTTAAGCATTATATATATATATATATATATATATATATATATATATATATATATATATATATATATATATATATATATACACACACACACGTATATATTACAATATGTGTATTGTATTTTATATTGTAATAATGTTTTTTAAGGTAAGGCAAATTAAAATGATTGTAAATTGATATCTATGGTATAGAATAAATTGAATTATTGCTAAATTACTGCTTAAATGATTAGTACACGTTTAGTAAATAATATGGTATATTCAATATTCAAACTTATTAACAGATGATTTAAATCGACCAAGTTACTGTGTTCAGTCAGACCTTTGGTGGCAAGACAGGGTACCATTAATCCCGTCAGATCTTCAGTGGTGATCTTGTTCATGTAATTTTTTGGCCTCAGTGGTTGCACTTTGGAAATTAAAAACAGTCATTTGCAATCAGAGTTTGTTAATGTCAAATCTACCAATACCAGCTGCGTGGCAAATGGGTCTTAGTAGAGCAGACGCAATAATGACTGTGATTCCTGAAATATGCTATCCATGCCATATTCTTTATGTTGGCTACACCTCCAAAACACACTTAGAACAGTTAAGCTGAATTATTTTATTGTTATTTTGTACAAATCAAATTCACATTGGCCTACTCATTGACATGACAAAACAAAACTGTTAAAACATTTTTAATACATTGTACACAGAAATCGAGCAACGCGACAAACTCTCTCATTACAATGACTGCCTTCACTCACTGCAGGTTTACACCGTTTGAGACCTGCATTTCGACACAAGCTCAGTGAAGCCTCTGCACTCTTGTGAATGCTCTCATTAAAAACAAAAGCTGTCTAAATCAGCATAATAAATCAATTACTTACACCGTGTCTGTTCCTTGATTAGAACAGGATCATTTTAGTTTTGTTGTGTTGCTCATTTGCAGTGTATTTAACGTCTATGTTTAAAGCGAGCAGTGCAATATGCAAAGAAACCTTTTCGCTCTTGTTCTACAGCTTCTTTTCAAGTGTCAGGTGATGTTTCAACATAAAGCAAAAATCTGGGTATTGAGATGGTTTACTTGCACATTAGGATCCGTTGTCATTATAGATAGGACGGAGGACTTATCTATGCGGCTCTGATTGGCCATTGCCGTTTCATTGCTCAACGGACATGTTAGTGATTGGTTAGAATACTCAACCGCTGCAAAAGCCCGTTGAAAATAGAAACCATTGACGCAACATCTTTTCAACTGATGACTGGAATTAATGTTAATTTTGCTGCTTCATTATCCAGTATACTAGTTAATAATAGTGTTTCTTAATAAGACATACATTTATATTGAAATAATGTGTAATTAGAGGTTTGTGTTTCTTTACATATTAAAGAGGACACCCAATAAGTTCCACACAATAATGTAAAGATAGTCTAAACTGATTATGCAAAAAAACAACAGCACTGGTCATCAAATCAGGACCGTATCGGCCGATACTGAGATTTCCGATATCGGAATTGGAAGAGAAAAAGTGGTATTGGTTCATCCTTAATTGTGATATAGTAATTATGACAATTAAACAAATTTTAAGTCAAATTCTCATTAACTGTTATGATGTTGAGTTTGTTTGTAATACCAACTACTGTAATATAGTTTTGTGATTCTCAACAAGGTAACACCCATTACTGCCCATTAAATCAGCATAAAAGCAGTACAACAAATACTACAAATAATTTCCTCTTTTCATTTTACATTAATGACAATGATCATTTTAGTAACAATAACAAGATGAATAACAATAATAAAACTATTTTTATTTAGTGCCATAAAAGGTAGCTTTCTTTACAAATAAGAAAACAAGATGTTTATTAGGGGTGTAATGGTTCACTTATCTCACAGTTCAGTTTATGATTCTTTAAACTGAGCCTGTATCAAGAAAAGTTAAGATTGAAAGTTTATTATAATTATGATTATTACTTTAAAGACATATGCAAAAAAATAAAAATAAATTTAGCACTGTAAATGTGCAATTTGATTGCCATTTTTAATATTTACTTTAGTCATTGTCACTATTATTACAGCTGTTAGAACAGAAGCTTTTTCTATCAAGTCAGTCCACTGGTGGCCATCTTTAGAACGCTCCCAGGAGTTGATTTCCAGTTATAACAGTGCAGCTCCTATCTACTCTAAATGGGGGAACACCGAAATCTCAAAAACGGTTGGTCTATATTACGATCAATTAGCATATTTTAAATCAGCAGTAAAATCTGACAAACTTCCCGGCATGTTTAGCTAACGTTCTAAAATGTTATTGGCTCTTTTACCTGTGAGGCGGGACTTCCTTTCTACATCCGTTGACCGTTGGCCGCAAGCTTCTTGGTTGGGCGTTGCAATTTCTCCCATTAAATTTAATGTGCAGAAGTGGCCCATCTCTGCTAAAATAGTCTCTGCCTTTTTCACAGAGTGTGATGGCACGGTTTCGCATTTTTTAGTAGCGTAAATCTAGCTTTTTTTTTACATGTTATATGTAATTTCTTTTCATTTAAAATTAGTAATTTAAATATTTAGTGTAAGTTTATTACAGAATAAAAAAGAAATATTTATAAATACATATTTGAAGTCAAAGAATAATCTCTAATATTCTGGCTGGTCCTGAGTTTAATTTGGGTAAGCCCAGACCCACCCCTGCCAACCCTTGGCTACACCACTGCTCCCAGCTAAAAAGTCGCTTCTCTCTCCTGCACCCTTTATAATATTCGCTTACATGGTTTCACTTTCAGTTCTAGCAGATTCAACTAGTAATCGCATTTTAGAGCTCCTTGTGTGCACTGAAGTGATTTCCATGTGTATGACCTCGTTACGTAGGTAGGCGTAGGACGTTGCGAGTATTGGAAACATGTGCCCTTCTAGTGGACTCGGAAATATTGTAATTACGAGTTCTTAGCACATGCGCAAACTCTGAATTCTTGATGAAACTAAAGTTGCTGAGTTGGGACCTTGGAGGGGGCATGGAAACTAAAGATGTTGCAAAATTATTTCAACGTCTGTAATTTATTTCAAAATATTTTTTTGTTGTATATGATAGTCAACTAGTGACTCACACTTTGTGGTTAGTTTTAAGCAAATTAACTTAATATTTGTTAGATACCATGCATTAACAAAAAGTTGTGTATGACTGATACATGTGATTCATTTATGTTTATTCACTGGTACAACAGAAAACAAGCTTTTGCCAGCGTTCACTGTGTATTTGTTGAGTTTGGCTTCTTTATTTTGTTTCCCACTTTAATGCGTGACATGTCGTAGTAATGACTACACAACGTGAAGGTGCGAGCTTCCCAGGTCCACTTGAAGGCAGTAACAGACACTTGTAAAATATGAATAATAATAATGATAATAAAAACTTCCAAACTCCATGATGCTTATTTTCACATTTTTGAACCGCAATGTATCACGCTATGATACACCATTACGGCCCTAATGTTTATACAAAAAATATAAACGATATAAAATAGACATCAAAATCATTTTTATTATTTTTTAACCTTTCTGAAATAAATAGCTTTTCTAATGAGAATTTTGGGGGAAAATTGCTTTATTTTCAATAAAATAATGTCACTATGGAAAAAAACTTAATGATCCTAATACATGATGCGAGACATAATAAATTATCTTCTGAAGTGGACACAATAAACAGCATATTTTATTTGTATCTTGTTTGTGTCTAGAGCACTGGATATCTGCTCTGTAGTGTGATAAATATTAGCCAAACACTTCCTGCCATCACCAAAACATCCCCAATCCCTCATTTCCCCAGGCAATCTCACTTCCTGTCTGTAGCTGTTCATTAACTGGAGCAGTGCTCAGGATCGTCAGTGGGTGCAGTGGGTTCATGGAGGACATGATAGAGAGACACACTGTGTGTGGCCCATCCATCAGCCTCCCTTCAGTCCATTCTGAGATCCAACAAACGCTTCTCTTCCGGTGTGTGAGTGTGTATTAGAGAGATCCGCATGCGTACACTCCTGATGATTAGTGGATAGGAGTGTGTTGTGTGTCAGCAGGTCTTCGCGGTGCCCATCAGGGGCTGGTAAACCAGAACAGCTGCACTGAAGACATGGTGATCATTCATAGCTTCTCTTGTTTCAAACTGGGCTCTAAAGTGCTTTCCGTTCTGTCAGCCAATCCCCATAACAAATAAAAAAAAGGAAAAAAATTATTTGGGAGGAGCGGTCAGGCGAAACGGGTTGGCCGATCCCGATATGTCGAAATGGTAAATAACAGTAATATAAAAAATACACAATTCAATGTTAGCATATAAGATAATTTCAGCTATCCAATTGACAATGGGATAATCTGAATATGGACAAATATTTGCCGATTAATCACATAATGAGAGTTTTATCTTAGCTCCTGTAAGGCTGTGAATCATGCCTTGAGGCTTTGGGATTGGCGCTATCAGTCACAATTCAAGGCCCCACCCCTGATCCTGCTGTCAACCAATCAGTGTACAGCTTGATCAGACTATGTCATGACTATACATTGGAGAATTCTGTATCACTTCATCTACAGGGTGTGTAAGCTTTGAATTCATGAGGACTCATTCGCTAATAACTAAACTAATCTGGTGTAATTCAGAATCAAACAAGTTTGTAAACATGTGGGTAAAATTACATACATACTGTCAATGTTTATTTTCTCTTTATTTGCATATGTGGCTTTGAAGTAATCCAAAAGTGATAGTTAAAAAAACATCAATTTCTTGACATTATTTTGACACACTGAGACATTATGACATGAGATCATGTGACATTTGGATAAGGTTACCAAAGTAATTAGTCATTTGTACAGGAATACATGTTTGAACTAGCCTCCAAGATTATTTAAATAAACAGTGTTGTTTGTATTGCACTTTTTGCATTGCAGGCAATGCTTTTCTGTTCATGACTTTTGGTGAAATAAACAATCTGAAGCAGTTTATAAGAATCCTATGTATTTTTTTAAAAGTTACTCAATCATTATGATATCATTATGAATTTGCAAAATTAGATTTTCTTGATATTTGAAAACCAATCATAAATCAAATCGATTTGCTGTTAACCCATAGATTCACACCCTTCAGTGTAAGACAAGCATGGTCTCAGATAAGTTTTGGGGTTTGATCCAATCCCCAAACCGTAACACTATAGCATAGGGCTACTCAATTAATCGAAAAAATAAATCGAGATTACAATTACAGATGTAACAATTATATAATCATGAGACGTGTCAATTACAGCATTCCATTTAGGTGTTACTCTCTTTGTGCCAAAGGCCACAAAGTGCATGAATGGAGCGGCAAATCTGCTGTGTTTAAATTAGTCATATGCTCACTATCTAAATTTTACGGCGTGTACAATTTTTGCAGAATTTGATTAACACTTTCTTTTTTAGGTGCAACATTAAAACAATTCAGGAACACAGTTCTTAAGTTGTTTTGATGCATAGCCTACATAAAGAATATGTCATGCAACTGCCCCACACAAAATATATTAAAGTATTTTAATGTAAACTAACGTGCAGCCCTACTATAGCGTACAACTCATACCGCACCATTTGCGCTGCATAAATGATAGCTTGAATTGTGTGGCTTTGTAACGCTTGAGCAGAGAGGCAGACGAGGAGATGCGGATCCAAATGCAGTTAAGAATTTATTAAATAAACAAACAAGTAAACACAAAGGAACAACCCTCAATGGGGAAATAAAACATAAAACTGAAAACTAAACACGATGAACACAAACAGAGAACTCAGGCAGGGAACACATACAAGGCTAACAAAATACCTCCATTAACAAACAGACAGGGTTTAAATACATAAATGTGGGACAAAGGGGCCAATGAACAAACAGGACTCAAACAAGATAACAAGGAGATTAACAGAAACCAAAGGCAAATTAACAAGGGCAGGTGAAAACAATGAACAGTGAACACGAGGGAAAACAAGACTGTGGAGCTACAAAAGGGACAAAAGTGAAAACTAAGGAGTACAAAAGTGACAAAAATGGTAAACAAAAGGGCAACAGTGGAACAAGACAGGGTACACATAACAGAGCCCCCCCTCAAAGGATCGGCTTCCAGACGATCCTAAAAACCCAAGACAAAAGACAGAAAACCCACAGAGAACAAAATGATGGCACCGGGGGCAGACAGACAGACCAGGGGGGGCACAAGAACAAGGAGGCAGTCCAAGAGGCACAGAGGGCAGGCAGGAAGTCCAAGGGGGCACAAAGGGCAGGCAGGAAGTCCAAGGGGGGCCACGAGGGGAAATGAGACAGTCCACGGGGAAACAAAGGGAGATGAGACAGTCCATGGGGGCACAAGGGGCAATTAGGCAGTCCACGGGGGCACAAAGGGACAGGTTTAGGAGGCCGGGGTGGTATTGACCAGGCAGGGACAGGTTTAGATGGCCCGGGGGCTGGCCATAAGGCAAGGGCCGGTTCAGGGGGCCTGGGAGGGGGCCGTGGGCCAAGGGCCGGTTCAGGGGACCTGGGAGGAGGCCACAGGACAGAGGCCGGTTTTGGTGGCCTAGGAGATGGCCATGGGGCAAGGGCAGGTTCAGGGGGCCTGGGAAGAGGAGTGGCCCGGGAGGCGAAGCCGAGGGAGGTGATGGCTTAGAAGGCTGAGAAGGCGGAGCTGAGGGAGGCTCAGGAGGCGGATCCGAGGTAGGCGGCGCCGTAGGAGGCTTTAGGAGCGGAGACCTGGAAGGTTCTGGGGTCTCTGGAGGCGGAGCCGTAGGAGGCTCGGGAGGCAGAGCCGTAGGAGGCTCAGGAGGCTCTGAGGGCGGAGCCGTAGGGGGCTCTGGAGGTGGAGCCGTAGGAGGCTCGGGAGGCGGAGCCGTGGGAGGCTCGGGAGGCGGAGCCGTGGGAGGCTCGGGAGGCGGAGCCGTGGGAGGCTCGGGAGGCAGAGCCGTGGGAGGCTCGAGGAGAAGAGCCGCAGGAGGCTGAGCTGAAGGAGGCTCGGGAGGCGGAGCCGTGGGAGGCTCGGGAGCTTCTGGAGGCGGAGCCCTGGAAGAGCTAGGAGACGGGGCTGAGGAAGGCGCAGCCGGGGTTGGCTCAGGAGGCCCAGGAGGCGGGGCCGAGGAAGGTGGCGCCGTAAGAGGCTGAAGAGGCGGAGACCTGGAAGTTTCTGGAGGCGGGGCCGAAGGGGGTGGCGCCGTAGGAGGTTTCAGAGTCGGAGCCCTAGAAGGCTCTGGGGTCTCTGGGAACAGAGCCGTAGGAGGCTCGGGGGGCGGAGCCCTGGAAGGCTCGAGAGGCTTGAGGGGCGGAGCCCTGGAAGGCTCGAGAGGCGAAGCCCTGGAAGGCTCGAGAGGCGGAGCCCTGGGTGGCTCGAGAGGCCTGGGAGGTGGAGCCCTGGCAGGTTCGAAAGGCTTGAGGGGCGGAGCCCTGGAAGGCTCGAGAGGCTTGAGGGGCGGAGCCCTGGAAGGCTCGAGAGGCTTGAGGGGCGGAGCCCCTGAAGGCTCGAGAGGCTTGAGGGGCGGAGCCCTGGAAAGCTCAGGAAGCTCGGAAGGCGGGGCTCTGGAAAGCCCGGAAGGCGGAGCTCTGGAAAGCTCGGAAGGCGGAGCTCTGGAAAGCTCGGGTAACTTTCCAGAGTAGAGGCAGGATCCTCAACCACACCCACAGTAAGCAGCGAGCCGCATACCAGAAGTGTCTCCTCCATGAACTCGCCAAGCGTCCAGCCACGCGTCGTCGTGGGCAACCGCTCTTGGAGCGAACCGGTCAGGCTAGCCTGGAAAAACACTACCAGGGAGGAGTCAGGAAAGTCGGTGGCGCCCGCCAGGTACAGGAAGTCCCTAATGTGATCCTCCACCGGGCGGCTTCCTTGCTTCAGGTCCAGGAGGCGGCAGCTTGCCCGGAGAACCGCTGGATCCATTGTTGGGTCAGTCGTTCTGTAACGCTTGAGCAGAGAGGCAGACGAGGAGATGCGGATCCAAATGCAGTTAAGAATTTATTAAATAAACAAACAAGTAAACACAAAGGAACAACCCTCAATGGGGAAATAAAACATAAAACTGAAAACTAAACACGATGAACACAAACAGAGAACTCAGGCAGGGAACACATACCAGGCTAACAACATACCTCCATTAACAAACAGACAGGGTTTAAATACAAAAATGTGGGACAAAGGGGCCAATGAACAAACAGGACTCAAACAAGATAACAAGGAGATTAACAGAAACCAAAGGCAAATTAACAAGGGCAGGTGAAAACAATGAACAGTGAACACGAGGGAAAACAAGACTGTGGAGCTACAAAAGGGACAAAAGTGAAAACTAAGGAGTACAAAAGTGACAGAAATGGTAACCAAAAGGGCAACAGTGGAACAAGACAGGGTATACATAACAGGCTTTAAGAGAATAATACTTTTAAGTGATTGGACTTAAAATTTTACCCAAAGACTTACAATGAGGGAGGGACCAAAGGCATATCTAGAGTATATCTATTATGACTTGGACCAGTAAGCAACCACCTAGCAAACTCCCTGAACACCCTAGCAACCACAAAGCAATGTGTTAAAAACATTCAGAACACAGCAATGTTTTGGCACTCTACCAAAACAACGTAGCATCAATGGTTGCGAGATATGCACAGGCAAGCACCACTTAATTAAAACATTATTCCCATTGAGTGTCTGTTATTATTGAACCTTTGGAATAAGCAGAGCTCAATTAAGGTTTTAAAATGAATTGTGTGCGAACAAAATACTGTACTTTCCAGTTTTTCAATGGCTGTTTGACTTGAATGGATTCCAGTCATAACAAAGATATTTTACCCAGCACACAAAATCCATAGACTACCTCTTAATGAAAATGTCAATTTGAATCATTCATATTTAACCACAGAAACTGAGGAAAAACCTCTTAAAAGTGACATTTAGTGCAACCTGTCTGAATAAAATGCTAATTGTAAGCCTATAAAACTGAATTTTCAGCAGAGTCAAGTTTTTGCTTTAAAATGCTTCCTTTAAAAAGTGTCTTTCCTTTAAAAGGAAAGCAGTCTGATGTGCTCTACACTTGAGGCCTTGTTTACAGGCTAAACAGGCCCATTTGCCTCTTTTGAGGCAGTTTGAGGCTGCACAAATACAGTTAAAGCAGTGTGTGGAGGGCAGGGAGAAAGGAGGGGTGAGGGGCGACATGGTAGACAGTGACCAGCACTCGGTTAGCTATGCATCACATTGCTCAGCGTTACATCACACAGCACAGTACATCACAAACAATCTCCATCACAGGCCAGTCAGAGTCAATGCAGATACACACACATCAAACTAGCGCCTCAGTCTTTTCAGTTGAAAACTACACAGACTTTGATACACTCAAACATACACATGCCTAAACATTCAAGGAAATTCTTTGTCCTAGTCTTTCAACGACAAAACAAACTCATAATCACTTCAGAAGCAACATATGTACACAAATAACTCAAATCAAAAATCCCTGATCATTCAAATGAACCAGCTACAATCGTAAAATTGTATTTATCAATGAATGTCGATATCTAGCGAGCAGGGTGGCAGATATTATGCCAGAAAATATTGATTTGATATCAAATTTATATGATAATAAATGAAACAGTCACAAAATAGTTTAAATTAAATCGTCATTTACATATGAAAAATGATCGCTATGCCTGATCCAAAGCAACAGATTTTGGAATCAATGGAAAAGTTAACTTATTTATATATATCATTTCAACATGACAAATAGGCCTTATGGCCAAAGTCTCTCAGTACAATATCAGTCTAAAAATCTGTCAAATAAATTGGAAATTTTGAGTGCAAAAGAAAAATGTGGGGGTAATACTGAACTGTCATGGACATTTATCATGGACATATTTAGGCTGTGGATTTATAAGAAAGGCCTGATGGACTAGCTTCAGAAAAAGTCATTATGGGATACAAGATCAAAGGAAGTGTTTTCTTACCTTGTTCTTTAATTTGACGAATCTGTTTGACGGTTTCCTTTAGGATTGCACATTTGTCAGGCTTGACATTGAAGTTGTCGATGTCATTGATGTTTGCGAAGATGAGCTCGGCTAGCTCCTCTATATATTTATTTTCATGCTCCCGATTACGTTTCTCAGTGCTTCGTTTGGGACTGTAAAGGGAAACAGAAAATTGAGAGGAGAAAGTTCAGCGTGCACTGTGCTAATTAATTACAACCCAACAAACCAACTGGAAAACTGCAGGACAAAAATAACAGGAAAAAAATGTTACTTCTCAGTCAGTCAAACATGTTTCAAGCAAAAAATCAATGTGAAAAATCATGGCTGAATATTAAATGTTTTAATTTGTATTTATTATACTGGCAAAGCTGCAGAATAAATATACAGTATATATACAACTTCTTTATTTATTTGTAAAAAGTTGCTCATGATGACATCACAGTGACATAATTTTGCTGTTTACAAAAAGTCGTGAATTTTTAAGATATGAATAATCAAACATTGTGGCCCTGTTTTGTTGTTGTTGGGGGCAACATTGTGTACGTACATATGCACCTGCATACATACATACATACATACATACATACCTACATACACATACACACGCACACATATACACTGATCAGTCACAACATTAAAACCACCTGCCTAATATTGTGTGCCGCCAAACAGCACCAACCCGCATGTCAGAATAGCATTCAGAGATTATATTCTTCTGATCACAATTGTACAGAGTGATTATTGGAGTTACCGTAGGCTTGGTCAGTTCAAACCCTCTAGAGACTGTTGTGTGTGAAAATCTCAGGAGATCAGCAGTTATCGAAAAACTCAAACCAGCTCGGCACCAACAATAATCTATGCGATTATCTAATCTGCCAATCGTGTGGCAGAAGTGCATAAAATCATGCAGATACGGGTCAGGAGCTTCAGTTAATGTTCACATTAACCATCAGAATGGGGGAAAAATTGTGATCTCAGTCATTTAGACTGTGGCATGATTGTAGGTGCCAGATGGATTGGTTTGAGTATTTCTGTAACTGTTGATCTCCTGAGATTTTCACACACAACAGTCTCTAGAATTTACTCTGAATGGTGCCTAAAACAAAAAACATCCAGTGAGTGGCAGTTCGGTGGACGGAAATGCCTTGTTGATGAAAGAAGACAACAGAGAATGGCCAGACTGGTTTGAACTGACAATGTCTACGGTAAATCAGATAACTGCTCCGTACAAATGTTGTGAGTACAAATATATATACACACATACAGGGTGTTTCCTGGCTCAAAATGAGGTGGAAGTGGTAACACCAAGTGGTAACACCAGGAAAGAAGGTCTTGCTCTTGGTTTTACCTAGGTAAAACCAAGAGCAGGACCTTCTTTCCTCCATTGTATATAAGCTTGAAATAGAAAATTTTCTCCCAGCACTGTCTATGCAATCTTTAACAGGTTCCATTTTAAATTTGTTGCTGTGAATCTTCCGAATCAGCAGTTTATTTTGATGCATACACAAAAAATTTTGTCAATAAAGAGGGCATGCATAGTGCTTTCCTATGAATGAATTATACAGACTGATGTTTCCTGACTCAGTGGAAAAGGGCTATACAAAAAAACTTGTATTATCTAGGCTGAGCTCCACCCATTGGATTATTGCACAGCAACGATACATAAGGTACACACTGAGAAATGTAGAGAATCCACATAAAGATTAAAAAAGTGTATTGCAAAGAAGGCATTTCAGACTTCACTGTAGCTTGCTCACTAGACTGTAGAAACTGTAAAGGGAACATTTACTTGGCTTTGAACAAACTGAGACTCATTCACTAATAAAAGGCACACAAATGTATGCAAGATTGACAAATGACTGTGTATTGAGCTACAAAACACAACATTGTTGTTACTCTGACTCTATTAGATGTAGGGCTACTTATTCATTTAATTCAAATGATATTAATAAGATATGTACTGCATATATAAACATTTTGGCTTGAACATTCCATGTTTTTAGGGCCTCTGGAGTCTGTATTTTTTTGTGAATGAGTATTTTCAAAATGTTAGTTCTAAACTTTATTGTACATTTATTTGCACAGGTTTTACACAGAAATGTGTACAAACAGTTACTAAATGAGATCCACTGTACTTCAGCGTTGGTTTATTTGTCTAATTGTTTGCATCACGTTGCGGTACCTTGGGCCTAGGAGGTCGGAGGGACATTCCTTGCGCTTCTGAGCCTCTGACCTGGCAGGGTCAGATGAGTTTTCCCCGACAGCACTCATCCTCAATGCATATCACCTGTTGGAGAGAAGGTCAACAAAGACATTTACATTTCAGCATTTGGTAGAGGCTTTTTTGCATGAACTATCCCTTTAAGTTTAAGCTTGCGTTCCATGGCAAAATTTAAATGGGCAGTTTCATATAAAATATATCCCAGAGTACCTCCTGAATGAGTTAAATGACAACGTACAGTGCCAACTAATTCTCTTGAGTTGAGAAACATTTTTGTTTAAGAATTTTACTTGGACGTCCTACTAAATTACTGAGGCCATTGTATAGGAGACTGTTTAAAAGTTAAACTGTCTTGCAGTTCAGCATCCTTAAAGGTTGTATAAGTTTGAGTAAATGCATGCATATGCCTGATGATCTGCAAACAAGCCAAACAGCTCTTCTGGGAGAGATGATTGTAGAAAACAATTAGTCATTTAGGTACTTATGGTTAGAAAAATAAAACTATATAAGGGATTTTTAAAAACTCTTCTAACTTTTGGGGCTTTATTATCTTTGGTTTTGCTGCAAAAGCCAGAAAACAACCAGAAAACTCCTGAAATCCTTCAATTAAATTCCTTAGCAGTTAATGCAGTATTACGTGACAATTTACAAGACTCTTTACTAAAATATGTAATTACTAATAAGAGATAATTAAAAGTGAGTAGGCTTTGTGGTTGTGTTCTGAGGTCAAATATTGAGGACATGGGTTGATGCTGGGAGGTGTAAGGACTAAGGAGGCCTGAGAAATGAAAATGAGAGAAAATGGAACGAAAAGGGATTCAATTATATTGTGTCACAATGAGGATCCCCCGAGAGTGAGCGAGAGGAAGAGAGAGGGTAGAGAAATGAAAGAAAAAGAAAGTAAGTGAGACTGAGAGAGTGCGTATAAGAGGTCAAAGAGAGAGAAAACGTATGTGCCATAGATTGCACAGCACAAAAAGCATGCAAATATTTATTTATCAATAAATAGACAAGTACAGCCATTGATTCATCACTCATACTACAATTTCAATTTCCATTCACATTTGTGTGTCTTATAGAATCCCGTTTGACACGAGAACTGGGAATTCCCACGAGGGTGAGAAAATTAGCACATTTCATCATCCAGTCCGGTCTCGATATGATGAAAGAAAGAGAGAGAGAAAATGTGTTTCATCACTAGGGCAAAATGAACCGATATCAATTATTTAAAGTCATCTGGCTTTTTAATAATGGTGTGCAGTATTAAGGTTGCCCACGTGACCATTATGGATTCGATGAAGAAATTGCTGTGACTTGAAGAGGTTGGGAAACTGTATCCCTTGTGTGCTCTGGCCCTGAACTAAACTGAGCGACTCTGCAAGGATGGACATCAAATAGGTCACTCAATCAACTAGTTTACAACTCTGTTAAAGAACAGATCAAATGTGGGAATAAAATGTTAAACAATTGCTGGACATTTCTCTAATATTTTCTCTATTAATCTACTGCGTAAATGATTGTGGCTGCTATATAGTGATAGACGGTGAAGTATGGATTATTTTTAAGTCACTCAAGACTTTGTGTTACAGTGATTTTACCACAGGTAAGGGGTGTTAGTATTTATAATGCAAACTTGCACAAATGTTCAATAGATACATATTATTATTATTATTATTATTAATAATAATAATTATTATTATAATAATAATAATAAATCCTCATCATCAGGAAAATAATAAATATGAATTTTGGTAAGTTATATAGTTCATTAGCCAAACTGCTTCTACATGCCTTGAAATGTACCAACTAGCCCCATTAAAGGCCCCGGTATACTCAAGGTAGACTTGCCACGATATAATAATTTTCACACCGGAGTGGTGTTCACGTTCAAACCTTCTAACACCAGAATCACTGATGGTTGCTAAGTAGTACTATGGGGTCATTTTCGTTAAACAGCAGCCTACACAATAACGCAAGGCAGCTTGATTTGATGGCTTTTCAACAGTTGTGATGGGCAACATCTCTTTGGCAACAAACCTACTTCATCTGTGCATTCTCTCCATCATGGGCTACCGGTCGGGCATTTTGTTGTCCTAACTAAAGTGACCTCAAAATGTGTAATCAATGACTTCATGCCTCATTCTACAAGTAGAATTCACACAAGATCAGCAAAATAAACTATTTTAACAACTTGATGATGACTTAAATACTGTATATGCCCCCTTAGTTTCTAAATCCCCAAATCAAAC
Organism: Xyrauchen texanus; assembly: GCF_025860055.1. Lineage (NCBI taxonomy): Eukaryota > Metazoa > Chordata > Actinopteri > Cypriniformes > Catostomidae > Xyrauchen > Xyrauchen texanus. Next base: position 15,959,308 of record NC_068317.1, on the reverse strand, counting down.
GGCATTCATAATGGGGTTCAGCTGGACTAGATACACCTGGGGTATGATTACTGCCAGTCCTGTTCAATCAAATCAACACCTAAATAGAACTGTTTCAGCAGCATGAAGTTGGCTAAAAGGTCTCACTCAGTAGCACACTATGCAAAGGTTGAAAGAAATGCCAGAAATGATGAGGACAAAGGTAATTGAAATACATCAGTCTGGGAAGAGTTACAAAGCTATTTCAAAGGCTCTGGGACACCAAAGAACCACAGCCATTAGAGAGCCATTATCTCCAAAAGGTGAAAACTTGGCACAGTAGTGAACCTTCTCACAAGTGACCATCCTTCCAAAATTCCTCCAAGAGCACAGCGACAACTCATCCAGGGAGTCACAAAAAAGCCAAGGAAAACATCCAAGGAACTGCAGGCCTCTTTTCATGACTCCACTATCAGAAAGACACTGGCCAAAAATGCCATCCATGGAAGAGTGGCGAGGAGAAAACCACTGCTACCCAGAAGAACATTAAGGCTCATCTGAATTTTGCCAAAACACACCTTGATGATCCTCAAAGCTTTTGGAAAAATGTTCTGCGGACTGATGAGATGAAAGTGAAACTGTTTGGAAGACAGGGGTCCCTTTTCATCTGGCATAAATCAAGCATAGAATTCCACAAAAAGAACATCATACCTACGGTCAAGCATGGTGCCTTTAGTGTGATGGTGTGGGGATACTTTGATGCTTCAGAGCCAGGGCGACTTGCAATAATTGAGGGAAACCAGAAAATCTTAAAGGAGAACGTCCGGTCATCAGTTCGTGAGTTGAAGCTCAATCACAACTCACAGTTCGTGAGTTGAAGCTCAATCACAACTGGATTATGCAGAAAGACAACGATCCAAAGCATAGGAGTAAGTCCACCTCTGAATGGCTCAAAAGAAGCAGAATTAAAGTTTTGGATTGGCCTAGTCCTGAGTTTAACCTGATTGAGATGCTGTGGCAGGACCTTAAATGGGCAGTTAATGCTTGAAAACTTTCCAATGTGACTGAACTACGCAGTTCTGCAAAGAGGAGAGGGCCAAAATTCCACCACGGCGTTGTGAAAGACTGATCTCCAGTTATCGGAAGCTTTTGGCTGCAGTTATTGCTGCTAAAGGTGACACAACCAGCTATTAGGTTTAAGGGGGATGTTTGTACTTCACATGGATGTTATAGGTGTTTGATAACTTTTTTGCTTCAATAAAAAAAAAATATAATAATATAAAAAATAATAATAATAAAAAAATATATATATATATATATATATATATTTGAAAACTGTATTTTGTGTTTACTCAGGCTGCTTTTGTTTTGTATCTCTCTTGAAGACCTAAAAAAATTTTGTATGAAAAATACACTAACATATAAGAAATCAGGAAGGGGCAAATACTTTTTCACAGCACTGTATATTATATGCTGCTAAACAACACAAGTTATATGTTTTATGTAATTTGTATATAGCAAAAAGGAAAATGAAAAGCATGTACAGTGTGAGATACTAGATCATTTGTGCTGAAATTCTTGTGAAAAGAGTAGAGTTGTTAACGTAATGGAGAATATTTTCAATTGTTTGCAGCCTCTGGAGTAAATTTGTTGAAAATTGCATGCAACGTTCCAGTAAAAACATTACAAAAAAAGCATATATGTGGGCTAATTGTCTCCATTTGAAAATGGCAAACCTATTTTAAAAAGGTGGAATTATGATAATGGTCAGTTTCAATTTAGGCATTATCTGCTCAAATGCCTTTTCACATATTTACTTTTCAAAGGTTTCCATTTCGAAAGCCAAACACAGGAAGGGGGAAAAAAGAAATCAAAATGTGCAAACCAATATATTACGTCAACAGCAAACAGGCACTTCGAAGTGTTGACGAGGCCTGTTGCGAATTGGAACCCAGTACTAATGTAAAACATCAGGCAGCAGAAGTTAATGAAAACACCATCCATTCTCTCTGAAAGCTCTTTCAAGGCTTCATCAGAAGTGTTTGAGAAGCAGGCAGAGAGACACCTGGGCCAGCACATGATGCTAGTACATTGGGCAGCAATCGGCCAAAGCAGACGCACAAACATTTATTACATAAGGCTTTGCAGCCTCGCAGTAGGCCAGCTGGGGGAGTCAGAGCTGGAGTGAATGGAGCACTGCTATTGAATCCCTGCTGGATTGCAGTGCCCTACTTAAACCTAATGACAGGGCTGCCAATCAAACAGCTCTGGCAGACCAAAACAACAGTACTTTATGATGGACTGACACTGGACCAAAAGATAACTAGGGCTGGAAAACTATGCAGCTACATAAATGATCTCTTTCTCTGGCTTTTTCTTGCCTTTGACAATATTCAACAGTAAATATCAAATCAATATTATGTTTTGCTATGAAATGGCTTTTTTTTTTTTTCAATTGAAAGAACCATAATTTTGACCAAACAGCCACTGTTATCAAGTAGATTCAAAATGTTTAAAGCAAGCACTAAAATACAGTAAAAGTCAAGTTTAAAAAATAATCAAAGCATTTTTTCTATATATTTTTAAAGAAAAATTGTGAAACTAGTCTGATGAAACATTCTTTAGAACTCTTAATGGCCAAATTAAAGAAATGACATAAAAATCATCGTAATGTTCACAAATTTGCTTAACTTCATATCGTCAGCAAAATCATAGCAAATACTTCATGAATACTTCAAATATCAGTCAGCCTTCCAGCTAACCAGACCAAAAGGCGAGAACGATTCATACAGATTGTAATAATCTCCAAGTCCAAGAGACATTAATCAGTGGGACATCTGAATCGTAACGTTACATAACACCTTCTGTCAATCATGGGGCCCTTCTGTCCATCTTGGTGACAACCAGCTTCTCGCGACAGCCTGGAAGATTTTCCATGTCCACTTAGACAGCAGACACCACTGGCATCATGAATGTAATTAGGTAAGGTCATTGTTTGCATGACTGTTAGCCTCAAAGCAATCCAATAATGACTACACCGTGCTACCACTGAGGGGGTAGCAAAAGTCATGGCTTGAGATTTAAGAAAGCAATGGCTTCTTTACACAAAACTAACACACTCGCACTACGTAAACATAAAGCAAATGCATCCAGTTGTCAGGTGCACCATCTTTGTGTATGTTTTTGTGTGTACAGCAGTAAATTACCTTCCCAAATCATAGAAGAATATTAAAGCAAAATGGATTTTAATGCTGCTGCCGATAACTATAACTCTTGAGATGTGAGGAATTGTCCTACTGGTGTTTAAGAGCCATCTAAGCAGAGTTTTCAGGAAGATGCCAACTGCCGACAGCCTATGAGGACACTAATGAAAACTGCAAGCTTGAGGCGACTGATAAGATCTTTACTGAGTGGGTGTTCTTGAAAAGGAAACAGACACTTTTGTCCCTTTCCATTTTACCCCCTGAAGTTAGAAGCAATTACACTTTTTTAATGGATTGTTGATGAAAATCTCTTTGATTTTGTAAATGAAAACAAATGAACAGAGTTAAAATACAGTGGGATGTATACTGGTGCCAGGCTGCTTTTGACATGTTTACAGTTAGCAGATGTCCCTCAAGCTGTGTGCATCACCCACATATGCTCACGGAAGAGTCAGAGATTGTTCATGTCCCCTAAGGCAGGGCGGAGACAGTCAGAGCTGTCTATACAGAAACCCCCCACCACGCACAAAACTAGTGCAATAGTGACCAGCTTGTGTTAAAACTCCTGGTGAGAGACATGCCTGTGATGATCCACTTCACTCTGAACACATACACACAGAAATTTGTAGGATCTAGATTGAAGAACAAGGCTTTAGTATTAGAAATTAAATATAAAGGCTACAGTTTACAGGATTTGCTGTGATTCTTGTTCAAGGGGTGCAATTAAAGACTAGATTTTTTAATTTTTCTGAGTCTTGCCCATGTAAAACTTACGCCAACGATGCTCGGGTGATCTAGGTGGTTGCCAGAGTGTTGCACTGCACATGCTGTTTGGAGTGCTTATTAGTGCCTTGGGATGTGCTGGCTATGGTGTTCGTGGTGGGAACTAGGTAGTTGCTTACTGGCCAAAATGAAAAGAGCTCACCTAAGTATCTATGATATTCTGGTCCCTATATTTGGCTTGCGTCCCTGTTTTAATTTAAGTCTTTAGAATATTTTAGCCCATTTTATCACCGCCAGGCAACATGGTAAGTGTCATTGCTTAACAAATAGTACATCATTCCTAAACAAGCTACACAAGTTGAAGTATCATTTGTGTTCGTAGACCAAACAATGCTATTTTGCACCAAAGTTTAATACATACATTAGTATCCAAGTATGAGCGATAGTAGCAAAGGGGTTTATTTTGCAAAATGACCAGCTGAATGTAGAATAGCCCACCTGTAACACGGCTATTAACAAAATACATAAATAAATGGATATGCAATAATTATATGAGTTAAAATTACGTTATTATGTGAGATGAGATAGCGGAGTCTCTAGAAACAGCTGAATTTAACTTCCGGTTTGCGTTCTGCTGGTGTTTTTTTTGAGTGAAAATAACCACCTGACTGATCATTATCCTGCTTATTACATGACTAATTGTCAAGAAAATAAATAAGTTTACATGAAATATTGATTTGAGTTGAATTTATTTTATGTACTTGCAGTGATTACGTAATACGAGAAGTAGGAAAGACTTGAAATACCCGGATGACAAGTGAAATATCACTTTAACCCCAAGAGATATTACACAGCTGGATGGCACGACTGACCAATAAGAATTGATAATGGACATATCTTTATACAGTATGAGTTAATGGATATACACCTAAGTAATTGTAAGCAGTGAAAAGTAGTGTTTCTAACAAGCTGTTTAATACTTTACAAATAGGGCCTTGCTTAGATAGCCTACAAACATTACGCACTAATGACATTCATTAATGACATATAACATACGTGTCAAAATAAACAAAAGGTAAACACAATCAATAGTAAAATAAAAATGCATCTGTGCAAACCTGGGTCAAAACCATGAAACAGGCTAAGCTTGTTTAATATTAATGAATGACTCATAAAGGCGGGCCACATTCAACTACTCTAACCTAGTTAAGTCTTGCTAATTAGAGCCACACAAACAGCTCAATGTGAATGTAGCATGACCAGCTTCTGGAAGCCCCTGCGCTTTAAGCAGGTTGCAGCTGATGCAGTGAACAGGGCAGAGCCCACAACAGTGCCAGGGAGGCACTGATATGGAGCATTAATTATTTAAAACAGCGGTAGGGAAGGAGAGGTCCAGGCAGACTCTGAACAGCCTGCTGCTGCTCCACACTCAACATGAGCTCATGCCAGAGCTTCACTAATCAACACACTGCAGAGGCAGAGAGATATAACAAGGAGCACTGACACATTTCTCTATCATTCACTCCCATTAGCCGCTCTAGAGTTTGTAAAAGATGTAGATGGTAAGTGTTAGATTGCTCGACCAATCAGACGGCTTTCCTACGCGGAATGTGGTCAGGACGGTTCTGAACCTATGCACTGCCACTCTGCACTCTGTGCAATGTAACCACGGTCACACTAGTCTTTGAGTATCGATATTACATCAGACACTGCAATGGACACGATATGATGTCGCAGTTTAGGGCTTTGGAAATATTATTATTTCTAATCGACACAAGAGGTCAGTGTGTGACATTTCAATCTTCTATTGGTCACAAGTATTCTCATCATATGAATTTGCAGGTTAGAGTTTGCTAAACTTGAACTTTCATGTGCAACAGAATACAAATTTTTTTTTTTGCATTACCATCGTATAAGCATTTTTTTTTAATGTTTAAATGGCACAATTAAAAAAAAGGTCTAAACTGAGTAAAGCTGTATGGTCACACTATACTTTGCATGAGACGAGGAGGGCGTGGCCGGGCCTTAATGATGGACTCCTGGTGCAGAATCAGCAGGACAGTGATAAAGAGGAGCCAGGGACGCCAGTTTGAGAGAGGGAGACATACGCGGCCGCTGTGTGTGAGTGTTTATGCTTGTTTAAGTTCATTTACGTAATTAAAATTTTCATTGACTGCTCAGCCGATTGGTACTGAAACATGGGAAGGAGGAGGGATCCACTGCCGTCCGCCAGGGGAGTAGCGATGGCCGTCCATCAGGGGTCGGCAGTGGCTAGGACTCCACGGCAGTGCATCCCTCCTCCTTCCCAGATTACGGCGCAAATGTAACAGGTATAAGATGCGCAAGGAGGTGGCGGGAACCTGCAGAGCAGTCAAAAAAACTTTTATTGATTTAAATTAACTTAAACATAAACACACACATACAGCGGCCGTATTTCCCATATGTGGTGAACAGAACTAAATTTAAGCATTACCAAATCTTATTCAAATTTCTGCATTAAACTTGAATAATAATTTTTGGGTGATCTATTCCTTTAAATATATGCTAAAAATGTCTACACTGTCTGTCAAAGCTGATTTGACAAGATTTGTCTTGTCTTTGCAAAATTTACTCAAAAATTAAAACAAGTCGGCAAACATCTGCATTTTCTTGCATAATGAACACATCATTACATGGCATCAGATATACCAGAGCAACAAAGTATCTTGGCATCGCAAATTCAATCCTTACACATCTCAATTGTGCTCAGACTCCTCTTTTCAAAGTACTATCTTCTCTTAGGGAGAAAGAAATATAAACTTTCCATCTCTGCCCCATCTAACATCTCGTGCTGTAAACAGATATGCCAGCCTGTTAGAGCCTGCAACACTCAATATAGGAGGTGGAGGGAGCGAGAGAGACAGAGAGCACAGAGAACTTCTACTCACCAGAGCACATAGTGCTGACAGCCTCCTGTTCTCTCCTGCAGCGATACCATTTAAAGTCCACAGGGATGGTTTCCTACTGGAAAGCTGTGCTGCCATCAACATTACAGAGAAGTGACTCTATCTGGGACAGCTGGAGAGTTTTGTTTGTTTGTGATTCAACAGAACTAAAAATACCATGTTTGATCACTGACACTAAATGAACATCTAAAAACCTTGTGTTTGGGATGGTTTAATTATCCAAATAGAAGAGAATTTGTAGCTGAGAAGATGATTTCACTCCATGACAGTAACAAGGATAAACAGTAAACTGACCTTGAAATTACTTTGAAAGATGACGTTTATGAAAGTTGATACTAATTTTACAGTCATGAGCTTTATTTGGCATCCAACACAAATTTCCAGCACTGAATCTAAATCAAATATGTGAAAAATGTAAAGCTTTTTTCTGTGCTATAACATGTCCACCTATCCCAGCTTAATATGCAGACACAAATATAAGTAAAGGGTGATTTCACAAATGGAAACACTTTGGCGCTATCATATCTTTGCTGTTAGTTTAAGCATCCCAACCAGCTTCTTTATGTCCGAACAAAGGCAGACAGGAGGAGTGTTTGACAAAACAGTCATTGTTTTTGCAAGTAAGGTGAAGCTATTGACACAGAAATGACATGCTTTAAGGAAAGGTAACATGTTTCATGCTTTTGAAAAGATAACCTAAATTGGCTTAAAGCATTTACAGACATTTTGAGTTTAAAGCTTGGTATTATAACAACAACGCTAACATACTTTGTCAAAGCTGTGCTTGAGCCCTCTGCCAATGGCTTAAATAGGAAACGTGTGTGTGTACATTTTAGTTCTAAAGAGAACCTTAACCAATTTGACCCTTTCAAAACCCTCTATTAATATCTACAACATAAAGAGTCATCTGTTTTATTCTTTCATGGAAAAGTTACGTCACAAGACTGAAAGTTGGGTGTCTGATTGCACAATGTATAGACACCCTTTTATACATCCTCCATGTGGCACCATTCACCTAGCTGACAATGCTAGCAGAACTAGCATTTTACAAAATGATTGGGCATAATGTTCAAGATGCAAAAATCTATTGAAGACAACGGAAAAGATAAAGATAAATGAATGCACTTCAAGTAAACAAAGAATAAAACCTTTAGCCATCAATAAAAGGTGAACATTAATCTGCCTAATAATGGACATGTGGAGTTAACAACCTCAAAATTGGGCCATGTGGAATCGCTGTTTGTGATACACAACATAGGCATGTTGGACAAAAGGCGTGACTGCAAATAACGCTGAATCTTTTCAGTAAAGGAGTAATTTTTTCTTAGCAACAGACACTTGTGAACTCACACTTATACTTATCCCTCGTGATTTTATGTCAGCATGGGCATTCCTTGATGATGCAAACTTATTCTTACTCTGAACTTATCATTAGACACGTTGAGGTAAATCTTTGACACAAGCAAGTGTGCCACATAATTAGACTTTCCTAGACCTCCCCATGACAGATTTGTTGCCTTGATACTCTTGGCTACTTATTAGGACCTGGAGTCCACAAGATCATATAATTATGCCTGGCTGGGACCGTGAGGTGTGGTTCTATTGAAAAAGCCCAGCAAAAGAAATACAACAATGGTTCAAATGGTCACCAAGAACTCCCACATAACTAAAAACCAGATTAGAACATCTTCAAACACATCTGTTGTCATGAACTGTCCCACATCCCAAACCATGACTGCACCTCCACTGGATCAAAAAGTTCCCAGTTGAATGCACAGATCTAAAGCTTTGTTGGCCTCAAACTGCTTGATGTACAAAGACAATTTTCCCACGACCATGTAATACACAGTTGTGGTGTTACCAATCAGACTTTGAAAGACTTGATGGGACTGAATCCTCTCTAATGATACTCTTGCAGAATCCACAATATTTTTTCACAATACAGGGTTCCTTTGGGATAATTCACTGAGTGTGTTTTATTCATCACCAATGTGAAAAGAATATAGGCAGAGTAGAAACAGATGAGCCTGACAAAATGTTAGTCAATGCCCGTTGTTTCTTTATTACACAGGGTATCGTAACAGACAGTGTATCAATAGCTCAACATAGAAAATATTTTGGCAGAGGCAATGACTAGAACTGGGCATAGCCAACTACCTTACATTGCAATACTCACTTCGATACATATTTAGATGAATGTAACAATTCAAAACTTGAGATTAATCAATTAATCTAGAATGGAGCCTCACAGAAGACAAATGCCAGTTTCAGAATTTCCTATTATTTAAACTATCTACTTCTTTAAATGTAATATCGATACAAGGATCTACAGTATTGTTGCATCATGAAAAAATTGACCCAAAATTTGGTAGCACTTTATTTTACAGTACTGTTCTACATTTACTTACTATATAATTACAACAACTACAGTAATTACAAGGTACGAAACCTAAACCTAACCCCAACCCTACCCTTAATCCATATTAAGTACAAGTAGTTACCTAATATTACTCTGTACTTTCTTGGGTAAGCACACCAAGTATAATGAAAGTATACGTACTGTAAAATAAAATGCAACCAACAATTCTGTGGCTCAGTCCAGTAAATGGTGAGTGTATAGGAGTATAAAAGTACACATGAATTCTTGTAGAAACATAAAAGTTTCCCTTGTGTGGTGCAGTAAACCGGTTCAGATTCAGGTCACCACTAAACAAACCTTAGCAAAACTGGCTCTGGTAAGAAACACATACACACCCACACAGAGTAATGACTTAAAAGTTTTTTTGACTTAAAAAATCAGTTGACTTCGCCCCACAGATGAAGTTGTCAGAGAAGCCCTTGGTGTGCAGTGCACATCTACTGACGGGCTGGATATCACTGTACGAGACAGCTCCTGCCTGACAGGAGACTGACAGTCTAGGCTCTTCAAAATGCAGAAACGACAACTCTGGGTTTGCCTGGAATTGAAAGGATGAACAAAAAGAAATCTCCAGACCTTAGCAGGTAGGAACTGCAATGCTCCACGGATCATTAGTATGAATGCTGTGTATTCAGAAAGCAAGCTATAAAGCATAGTTTTGCGATGGATTGGATTCAAAGGGTCAACTTTAAAAGTGTAACTTTTTGTCTCCTCTCCAAGCTTGATATTCCGAGACAACTATTAGCAAATGACTTATAGGTTTTTTCCCCCAGAAAGTGTGTAAACTCTATGGCAATTTCAAAACATAGCTTTTTGTTGGAGCATCCCAAGCAGTTCGACACAGCAAAGTTGGCTCAACCAATGGCATGTGGGGTGTTGCTATCTGTTTATCCAACCAATGGAATATGAGGGAAATATAAAAAAAAAAAATTGCCATTTCATTTAGTGCCACTCAAACTTTTAAGGGTTCAATATCAAGTTAAAATTCAGAAGAGCCTAAATTCTCCAGCTCCCACTGAAGGATGGGACACAGTAGAAGCAGCTTATATAAGGTAAGCACTATGCCTACCAAAGGCACAGTTAAACTTGCCAAACAAACCCCAGCAGAGCAGACTCAGTCTCAACAGTGGAGGAGAGGAGGGCAGTACCGGAGAAGGAAGGCTCAATCCGTCATTCTCCTGGAACAGACAAAGAGGCAGCTTGCACCAAAGCTTCATGTGCCATCCCTGTAATCTTGTGGCTTAAAAAGCTCAAGAGGGATCAGGGCTGGTGACACACCCTGTGCTTGTAGGGCGCTCGTACATGGCAAGAGCACCACTTCTGCATCGGTTCACCCTGTGCTATGAATTTGGGGGGGGGATTCAGACCAAAGGAAATTGCATAATCATACATTAAACCTTGCAATGTAAATCCAACCTCACTACAAATCTAATGACATCAAGCTCAAATCCAGCTCAAAGGTGAAATTAGTTAAATATCAAGATGGAAGATAGGGGTCTGGGGGGTGGGGGGTGGGGGGGGGGGTACACAAGAGTGCATTGAGTTGTTGCGAACCCATAGCTATTACCCAACATTACTGATTACAGTGTGGAGAGATCCCCAAGGCCAGTGGGGATCGTGGTTATGCAGAACAGATGGGCCTTTCTTAGCAGCAAGTGTCTGGGAGAGATTTGCAGGAGATTCAGTGTTTACAGCCTCTTCAGCTGACGATAATGAAAGCAAAGACAAAATGTCAGCTAGTGAAAATGGCGAGAGACAGGATGAAGGACACTATACCAATCAGAGCAAAGAATTATAGAGAGAAAGAGGGAGGGATATAAATGGGGATGGGTCATAAAGGCCATAAAAACAGATCTCGACACCCCTGATTTCTGTTCCATTCTGTGTGTTCCATCTAACTGAAATCTTGACCACAACGCATCTTGTCCAAATTCCCCCTAAGTAATGCCTTTGATCATGAGAATGCTTTACCAAGAAAACACAAAAACAAGCAGCATAGGAGAAGAGGGGGTTGGGACAGTGGCCAAGCTTATGACTGAGATTGAAAGAGGAGGAGGGGAGATCGACACTCTCACCTCCCCAGAGCCGCAGGCCTGATCTCCAGCCACTGTCCCAGATGGCTCCACTGCTTAGCAAAGAGAGAGGGAGAGAGATGTTCCTGCCACCCATAAGCCCTACAATTACTGAGAATGTAACGGTCTTAAAGTGGCAGCATCAGGCAGGACCAAAAAGCCAACGTCCATTAACCGAAGTCAATCACATTCATGAATCTTTTAAACTGACAGCCACTTCAAGCTGCCACTAGGAGAGCACTGTATAATAAACACATTAAGCAGCAAATGTAGGATCTGGACCGGCTTAAAGGCACGGGACACAGTGGCTCGAAATGAGAGAGAGACGAATGAATTTTCCTTATCTGGCCATCAGAAGCATACTCTGCTCCAGCATTGACTAAAGGCACTGTCAGTGGATTTTGAAATGCAGGGTTAACTATATTCCCATAACCTCTTTGTTACACTCAGTTAAATGTCTGATGTGTATTGACAGGTTTTAGGTTACAAGAGGCACAGATGCAGTGAGAAAAATCAATAAACTTCTCCAGTGCATGCTTGGTGGGAGGGTCCTCATCTTGCAGCTGACAAACGGAGCACAGAAGATTAGATCCAAGATGAGCTTAAATACCACCTCCTGCTTTGTAGAAATATTCTTAACATATGTCCGAGACTCTCCCACTTAATTATTTAAAGAAGAGAGATTAAAGAATGGGGGTATATTTATAAGCTACTTGACAGTTTAGTATAACAACATAACTTATACACCAAACATAGTTTTGGGCAAGATGGGTTTGTTCTGTCCAGAAAGTGAATGTAGGTTTAAGAGGTTTACAATAATATAAGTGTCTACCACTACAAACTAGTTCCTTTAAAGATAAGCTTCCTACATCCTGTATTGTATACATTTTATCACTCTAATGTAACTCTTAATGCATGAGGTATAGGTTAAGGTTAATGGTCAAAGATATTGCATGATTTTGCAATAAAAAGAATTTGCATCAAAATAACAACTATCCTCAATTATTATCATGTTTATTGGCATAATAAAGTATGTAGTTACAGTCATATAAAATATGTAGTTCTTTGGGATGTACTAGGCACATTTTGTATTTAATATGCAAGTAGTTGCATTTGGGTGACGCATGGCTAACTATTCAAGGCCCATTTAAATGCAAGCTAGATTTCTAAATACTGTAAGGCTACTGTAAATATGGGGTGCGCGTACTGTTGGTGTGGGCGATATGAGCAAAATCTTATATCACAATATGAATAATTTGATATCACGATAACGATATACATCACAAAATAGTAAATAGTCTCTTTAAAAAATTCAATAAAATGTCCTCCTAATTAAATGCTCTCTTCATTTGGAACTTGACAAACATAGTCAAAGAAAACTATTCAATTTGGTTTTAAATCAACCTTACTGTGGCAGGGAGGCGGGGCCGGGTCGTGATCCTACACACCCGGCCCCGCCCTCCGCCCTGCCACACTTACCATTAGGGTAAATTTCACATTATGCCACATTTCAATCTGATGTTATTTACTAGCATTATTAGTACTGCAAACTTTCCTTAAGAAACTCAACATCTGGAAATAATACACAAGTAAAAACATATCAAGGGAAATGAACACTTCATTAGACTCTTAATGATTTAATTCATATCTGTAGGTAACAGTTGAATATCTGAAGGCAAACATGGCCAGTTTGTTTCCTAATATCTTACATCATACAAACATAATTTTATTAAGGGTGATAATGTGTAGTTTACGATGTTTGACTTCCTCCTTTTGCACTTTAAGGTAAAAAACTCATGTAGAAGTCATGTAAATTCTGTTGTTTTTGAGCCGTGTGATCCCACTCTGAGCTCTCTTACAAACGGGATGCCTGCTGGACTCGTGTGCACTATCTCTGGAGCATGCATGTGCACACGAGTCCAGCAGGCTTCCCGTGAAACAATCATGTGAAACACAGATGCGCGTGTCAGATGAGGAGCCCATTTATAACACAAGATGAATGCCATTTCATTTGCTTTGGTGGCCGGAAAGTTTGCTTGGGTAACCGCAGAAAAATTGTCAGTGCCTGAAAAACCCTGTCCATGTTTCTTCAATTGCCTTTTTCAAGTTTCACGTGAAACTTTGCCTTCCTCCTCCGTTTCTCCAACAGAATGAGTACAGAGGATGTGAAACGTCAATAGAATGTGATGCACATTTCTTGCCACACGGTGGCTATTTTGCATAACTACTATTGAGACGATAATCCAAAATGTATACTGGTTGTCAAATTTCTACTGGTTTATCATGTCTACAGGTATAACGCCCACCACTAGGTGCACCACTGGACATGTATTAATGCATTAACAGTGCCAGTAATGCTTATGGATTGTGCTGAGGAGTTGACAGACACTGCATGCATGCATCAGCAACCCTCAGCATAAACAGAGCTTGACACATGGATGAAGAGAAATTCTCTCTCAAAGCAAAAAGAACATACAATTCATTTGCATCAAAACAAGGTTACTTGGTTATTTAAACATAGCTATGCAATGTTTTTTTTGTACGAATCGGATAGTCATATGAGAAGACCAAGTTTAAATGCTTATCCACAATCCGATGACGCACAAGACATGACTAGGCCAAGTGTAAATGCATCTGCAGGGCTCTAGACTGTGACTAAAATCAAGTGAGCTCGCTGCACTGCACACAACAACAAACCCAGAGAGAGTCGTGAACAAATGACTCTATTGAACCGGGTCTTTTTCATGAATCACCCGAAAAGAACTGAGGGTGTTAACTCAAGAGCTCAGGTTAGAAGTCTGAATCAAATTCCATTTCTCACAAAAGTTTGGAATAATGTACAGATTTTGCTCTTATGGAAAGAAATTGGTACTTTTATTCACCAAAGTGGCATTCAACTGATCACAATGTATAAGTCAGTACATTAATAACGTGAAAAATTACTAATACAATTTGAGAGAAAACTTAAACTATTTCAAAGTGTTCTTATTAAAACATCCTCCACGTGCAGCAATGAGAGCAGTTCCTTGTCATTCTAGATGTCAGTTTGTCCAGATACTCAGGTGACATTTAACCCCATGCCTCCTTTAGCATTTGCCATAGATGTGACAGTCTAGCTGGGTTTAAGATCCATAACACTCTTTTACAATTATCTGTTGTCCAATGTCTGTGTTTCTTTGCCCACTCAAAACCTTTCTTTTTTGTTTTTCTGTTTGAAAAGTGTGTTTTTTGTCTTCTTTGCAAGAACTTTGGAAAATTATTGCAGCTGTAAGACGGCTTTGCGTCACGCTACGGAAGTTGCAAGGCACGGTGTGTGAGAGAGGCAAAAGTTGCGAGGTGCGGTTCGAGCATGAAGTAAAAGTGTGAGCGCAAGGCGCTCGCCTGTGTTCCGCAACTTCTACCGGGTCCTTGATCAACGTATAATGTGCCAGTAAAGGCAGCCAGTGGAGTTTCTGGAGAGTCGGTGCCTTACGCAGACTGCGTATTATATGTGTATAGGGAGCGGCATGACTGATTACCGCCGAACGGAAACCCTGCTGCAGTCTACAAGGTTCTGTCACAGCCTCTGTTTGATAGTGCACAAGCCAATGCAGAATTTGGATACATTTCTGGAACCTTGCAGGAAAACTACACTGTCTTTAGCCCATTTAATCCCACCGTCAAATGTCAATTGTAAATGACAGTGCTGACTGTCACATGACCAGAGCTATTTAATTCCACTATGCTCCTGCAAAGATTTGAGTCATAGAGTCATAACTCCATAAAAAGAAATACTAAAAGAAATCCTGTCATAATACACATACAACTACTATATGTTGTACATAATTTGAATTGCTTTGTGTTGTGTTCATTTTCTGTTGTTGTTCAACTTTGTTGGTGGGGTAGGTTTGGTGTGGATGACTGAAAAATACATCAGGATCTGGAAGAATATTTTGTCCACTCATGTTTTTAAAGATATTGTGATTAATCACGATTAACTTTTTAAAAAAAAACTATGCGATTAATCGCGATTAAATATTTTAATAGTTTGACAGCCCTAGTAATTATCTAATGTAGATTCTGAAGAGCAGTACTAAATACTTTTTTTTTATATTTATTATATTTATATAAATTATGAAAGGGGTGGGAACATTTATGAGACAAAGGGGAATGCAAACTTGTCTTCTCAACTATATAAACTGTTTATTAAATCTCCTATTAATGGGTTATCAGCTGTCTTCGTTTTCCTCGGGTTTCTATCTTGTTTCTGAACAGCAATCTAAATTGAGCAATTCTGTGATCTGGCAACTAAAAAAAGCCATTTGGCTCCTTAATGTTTCAGTTTAGGAGCCAATGGCTCCCAAGTAATCTTTTCAGTCTGGAGCCCTGATCTGGTTGTTCAGGCCTCTTTACTTGTTCCAAACCAAACTTTGCCAGCATACAAAAAATTGGGACCCAAAAAAAAAAAAAGAAAAGAGGCAGAATATATCAGCTTCACCTTTTGTATAGCCATCATGAAAGCAGTTTCAGCTGCCTCCTGTTTTTAGATTTTATGAGCCACATTAAAAACAGCTCAACTTTTGCTGTCTGGCTTTAGAATCATTATGGAAATTAACTTTGTTTTATTTGCATTTCATAACATAATCAGAAAGCAATCTGATCGATATGCACAAAATGACTAAGTGCAAATAGGCCATCTGTGTTTCTAAAGTGTACATTATAATCAGTTCATGGAGAAGGGGAGGAAATAGAGCTGTGTGCAAGCAGTGGTTTATCCTCACTGTTATCTGCTCCTAATGACAGCTGACAAACTACTAATGCAAATCCCATCTGAGAAGCTACAGTTGCCCCACCCCCCAACTCCCCCTCCCACCTGCTACACACAGCACATGATCTGCACTCGAAAATTCCTCCTCTCTGATGGTCTGCTCTGAGAGTGCTCGTCTTTTTAACCAAGACAATGGGCTGCTCTTCAGTCACATGACAGCAGAGAGCAATGCTACAGGCAGAGCAGGTGGCTACTGTGCCATCAACATGCAGCCAAACACATGCTCACTTGCTGCTTTCGCTATTAGTGGCACTTCCAGGAGTTGTAAAATCAAACAGACTGTAAAGTTTGCTAATAGTATGAAACAACGAAATCACAACAACAGGGTAGGGCTGGGAGATACAGCTGAAAAAAATTATATCTCAATATATTTCACCCTCTTGACGATACTCAATCTACATATTTTAATATTATATATTTTTTCTGAAATGACTTAAAAGGGTGTTTTTAAATCAGATACAAAATGTTTAAATGTAAGAACTAAAAGAGTAAAAATCGAATTAACATAAACAAGGCGTGTTTTCCACAATGTTTTTTACTATATGAACACAAGGAAGAATTGTATTTAATCATGTTCACGATTAAAAACCACATTAAAATCAGTGCAATATTCACAATTTTGCTTAAATTTTATATCTCCAGCAAAGCAATCACAATTATATTGACAACATTCAATGTAATTGCCCAGACCTACAACAGAGTTCAAGTTAAATGCATGAAGGAAAGAGGGAACAATTTGAAGAGATCTGGATGCAAACAAGAGAAAAAAACAAGGTTAATTTTTGCTGTTCAAACCCAGAACAGGGAGGAAATGACATCAGACCTCCCACGCAAACCACATCAACTCACACTTTCATTTTTTTCGCAGTATATAATAGAAGTGTTTTCTTCATTTCCCCACAGTGAAGTTTCACAAAACGCACACAATAGACATGGTTTGACTGAATTATCCCAACAAATTGATAGGTAAGAGATAGAGAGACACTCCATGTTAATCATGGGTTGCTGAGCTCACCTTGGCTTCAGTCCAGACTCGACCTCAGGGCATTTCTGCAGCAATGGGACCAGTGGAAATCTTTGGGCATTCTTCACTTCTTTCAATCTGGGAAAGAGAGAAGAACATCCAGTCAGCATTTGAACTAGAGATGTGCCCAGATATTTAGAATTTAGCAATCTGAGCAATGCAAAATATTCAATATCAAATCCTGAATAATGATGCTTTTTTACATTTAGAGCAAGTTTGTGCCATTAGTGATACTTTATCTTGGTAACTGAGAAAACAGTTTTTTGTACAGAGCAGAGCAGCAGCTCTAATCAGAATGAAGCATCACGGAAGTTCCCTTTCAGTTGGACAAGTCAGTCCTTTGGACCATTTTCACATGGTTTTGGAATGTGGAAGTAAATAATTGCAGTGTAAACTTTGACAGCTATTGGAGTGAAAGGAAGACAACAGTAAATATTATTTTCACTTACCCATTTGCTCCAAGAGCAAACGAAAAAATCCACTATAACATTTGAATGACTTTCCGGAAGAAAAAAAATAGAGAGAGGTAAATTAAGACAGATCAGAGAAGTTGTAAAATTTACTATCACTCTCTCAGCAGCTGTAATCGAAACCTCCTCGCAGCTGTGGTTCTTCTTTTTTTTTTTTATTAATTCCAGGGTAATACCACACAAATCATAATGTTATAAACTTACACTCAATATATAAAAAAATTATCATATAAAAAAAAAGTTTGCTAGTTTGACTAGATTTACGCTGCTAAATAAGGTAAATAAGAAGTGCGTCATCACAGTCTGTAAAAAAAGGTCTATTATTCAAAACTGTGCATCTGAGAACAGCTATTTAAAATACACGCATAAAGGATAGACTTATTTAACAGCCTAGCCAATTAATCAATCATTTTGAGATTATCTGCATTGGCAGATAGTGCTAATTCATTCATGTTAAAGTTCCAAAATCTAACGACAACTTTTGTCAATGGATAATGCACAATTTGATTTAAATTCTCTGTACATCTCATTTGCTATTATTTAATTGTTTCATCTGCTATTGTGATATTGTGTCTACCATTGAAATAATTTGTTCTACTGGCCCGGTCGAGCAAGTGCTTCAGACTTTTACTTGCCCTGACAAAATTTTCACTGGCCCCAAAATAAAAATGAAAAATAACTGATACGTCATGGCTTATAAATATTGTCCAAAGCTAAATATTTTATATATACATTATACACACACACACACACACACACACACACACACACACGGCCAAAAGTTTGGAACAATGTACAGATTTTACTCTTATGGAAAGAAATAGGTACTTTTATTCACCAAAATGGCATTCAATTGATCACAAATTATAGTCAGGACATAAATAATGTGAAAAAATTACAATTACAATTTGAAAACAATGTTCAGAACTTCTTAAACTACTTCAGAGTTTTCATCAAAAAAATCTGTCAGTTTGTCTAGATACTCAGGTGACATTTCACCACACACTTCCTGTCTCTCACTTCTCATGAACCTTACAGGATCCCACAAAATCTCAATGGGGTTAAGATCATAACACTCTTTTCCAATTATCTGTTGTCCAATGTCTGTGTTTCTTTACACACTCTAACCTTTTCATTTTTGTTTTTCTGCTTCAAAAGTGGCTTTTTCTTTGCAAATTCTTCCCATAAGGCCTGAACCTCTGAGTCTTCTCTTTACTGTTGTACATGAAACTGGTGTTGAGCGGGTTGAATTAAATGAAGCTGTCAGCTGAGGACATGCGAGGCTTATCCTCTTGTTTAGTTGTACATCTGCCCTTCCACATCTCTTTCTGTCCTTGTTAGAGCCAGTTGTCCTTTGTCTTTGAAGACTGTAGTGTACACCTTTGTATGAAATCTTAATTTTTTTTGTGGCAATTTCTTGCATATTATAGCCTTCATTCCTCAAAACAATGATTGACTGATGAGTTTCTAGAGAATGCTGTATCTGTTTTTGCCATTTTTTTACCTAATATTGACCTTAAGACATGCCAGTTAATTGCATACTGGGGCAACTCAAAAACAAACACAAAGACCATGTTACGCTTCATTTAATGAACCAAATAGCTTTCAGCTGTGTTTGATATAATGGCAAGTGATTTTCTAGTATCAAATGATCAATTTAGTATGATTATTAAACAAGGTGATGGAGTGATGGCTGCTGGAAATGGGGTCTGTCTAGATTTTATCAAAAAATACTTTTTTCAAATAGTGATGGTGCTGTTTTTTTACATCAGTAATGATCTGACTATAATTTGTGATCAGTTGAATGCCGCTTTGGTGAATTAAAGTAACAATTTCCTTCCGAAACACCATAATCTGTACATTATTCCAAACTTTTGGCTGCCAGTGTGTGAGTAATATATATATATATATTTGTTTACCGATTCATTCAGATTCATTCACACCATTTCTGTAAATCACACTTAGGTGGAAGCAAATCAACATCTTTCATGTGTTTTGAGTCATTAAACCAATGATAAAGCACAGAGGATGAAACAAGTCTAATTATACTTTATTCAAACCAGCGTGTCCACTAAGAGACTTTATCAGTGTTTAAATATCATAAGTGTTTTCCCTGCAAATGACAAGGCATATAATTTGTTGAACTGCCGTGCATGACCATCAAGGAATATACAAAAAAGATAACATAGCCTGAAAGTAATTACAGGTTTTAATTACGTCCTGATGTCATTGTAATGTCATTAGTCACTTTTATTCTTAATTAATCCAGCTCCTTTCTCTCCTTGTTAAACGGGATTACCGAACTAAAGGAGCGACATGCCGCCTCTATCAATCGGTCATAATAAGACGCTGATCCTTGCTCATTCACAAATTGAATGAGGAAATGGGGCGTATTAGTTCAGTGGCTCAAACCAATTATATGCTCCATCACAGCCCACACTCCAATGCAATTGGCTCACACTACAGTCAGTCTTTTCATGTGGGAAAAGCAAACAAATTGCCTCATGATTCAAACAAGTGCAGTGTTGCAGCTGCAGCTGTTTAGAACGGTTATGTGCTGATAGGCAAAGTTACTTAATTTTAGGGGGGCTGAAGCCCATCTAGGAGATTGCGCTCTGTGTCTGCATGTTCATGCGCTCACGAGACTGTTCCTCACCGCTTCCAGTATAGTATGCACTCATGCATCATTGCAAACTAAATATAAATCATGCTCTCTCGTCTCCGAGTGCTCGGTTAGAAGACTTCGTTCATTCAGTGTATTTTTTTGCTCTCTCGCTCGTTGTCTGCGAACATTAATGTTATAAAATGCAGCACTGGCCCGATCGGGCAAGTGACAATTCTAGCAACTGGCCCGAACCTCTCTAACACTGGCCCTGGGCCTTCGGGCAGTCGTATTGTCGAGCCCTGAAAGTGCTTCATGTTTAATTGTTTTTTTTTTTGTATGCTGTTTAATGTTGATGTGTTGTGTTTATACTGTCTATGGTGAAGCTGAAGACAAATTTCCACATTGTGGATAATAAAGTTACTGAACTGAAACAAAAACCAAACAAAAAGAAAATGGTCGACCACTATACACATGGATACATTTGCAGTGTAGCTAGATCAAGTCTGTAGGTCAAAAAAATACTACTTTATAATTCCTGATTTGTGCAATAGAAACAATTTATGGAGAACAACCAGTTAAGACATTTTTTAGGAAATAACCTTCATAGTTTTAAAGGCAAACCTTCAACTGTCCTCAGTGTAAGAGTTTTTTTGTTTTTTGGCTATGAGCACTTGAGCTGTCCTCTATCAGTGAGCTATCAGCAAACCATAGAGAAAGAGACAGCTGAGTATTCCCAGACCTGACAGGCAAAGTGTGGCTATTCTTAATAACAACACCTTGCCGGCTCCAGCCCTAAGAGGACCAATCTTACAGCAGCTATGCTCTGGTGTCACCGAGTAGACCCGGTCCCATAGAGGTCACCTATCAAGGTTGATGTTCCCTGTTGAAAAGACCAACATTGAACAGCATGTTGCTTTTGATGTTCGTCTCTAGCATGGGATGCTGGCATCTCTAACTGGGTTCTTAACTACATTAACCAGCAATTCTCTCTTTCCATGGTCAACCAGCTTTATCAAAAGAATGTGTGCTGGTTAACAACATGGCTATGCTGGTCCACCACAAAGACTGGAAGACTAGTCTTTTTCAGCATTGTTCTTGGGAACCCAAATATTCAAGTGTTTAAAAATGTTTCCCATTGAGAGAGAGAACAGGAAATCAATAGCAATTCAATTAGTAAATAGTTCACCTCCAAAATAAGAAATTCCTCACAAAAGGGCCAATATTATTGGCCCCCCCATAAGTGCAACTCACAAATGAACATTCTTTGAAAGACATTTTAAAGATAGACTTCAATTGATGATGGTAGATATTTCTGCCACAGACCATACAGAGCAGTAATCTTTTTCAAGCTCTTAGCTTAAATGTTACGTTCTGGTCATTTCGACCCCGAAGAGGATTTTCTTTTGCTAGTTACTGTTATCATATTGGATTAAAACTTACTGACATTGCTCATACAGGGTATCACAAATTCCCCCAAAGTTTGCGGTGCGTTTGTTACACTTGTGTTGTTCCCGGTCAAAAATGACCGGCCTATTAAAAATTGCTTATAAATCAGTCATTACGCCATAATATCAACAAATATTGGATTAACTTGTTTTATTTCAATTAGCACATTTAGCATTTCTTTGAGATTTACATGCTTTCTTACATGTCAGTGACAACATATATGTGCATGCGTGCTTGCAAACATAAAGGTGTTGGATCTGTGCACGGGCACACATGCGCACTAACACACACTCCCACACACACACATACTCACATACACGCACAAACTCTTTTTAGTATTACATGCTTTCTTTTTCACAGAGATGAACTTCATCCTACCCGGAACTGCATCCAACATTCCTTCGTCCATCCAACATACCACAGACACACCAGAAATGTGCCCCAGAGTGACCCCTCTCCAATGATCATATTTCCAATATATTTTCTAATCAACAACAAACCAAATCAATGAACACCTGGTGCTTAAGTGTCCTCATGCACATGACTAAAAATAGCTTTTTGCATGTGCCTTGCAAATGCGTGCTCTGCATTTCAAACACGCAATGCTTATTGAAAAAATATTATCAAAGAAAGAATATATTGGAGAGGGGTCACTCTGGGGCAAAGACAGTTTTGATGTGTGTGCATGTACGTGAGCATGTGTGTTTGTGTTGGTGCGCATGCACATGTCTGAGGCTTTATGTTTGCAAGCACACGTGCACATATGTGAACATGAACATGATGAACATGTTCCTGAACACTAAATGTTTCTCTTATTTTTTATCTAACCCATTCATTTTCAATGGCTGGTCATTTTTGACTGGGAACACCCAAAGTGTTACTTTGTGCTATTTTGTACAAAATAAAAGCATTTCAAAACAAACTTCCTGGCACACTAGTGTGCTACATAATACAGAATGTTTTCATATTTTATTTAATATTACCAAAATTATTCACAAATAATACTTTTTGAAGCATTTGAAGCAGAGCTGGAAATAGGATTTAACTGGCCATCTCCATCTTGGCAGTTAAGAAGGGAAAATTGTATTTGATTCTACAATACACTTGAGTTTAAACACTCCATAAAAGAAAGTTAATGAAAGCTAAACATCAAGTTGGGCATAAGGGACAGTATGCTCTAGGGCTGCACGATATTGTTGAAAAATGTGATATGAGATAAGTTGTTGAAAAATGCAATATGCAATACGATATTTCTATGATGACATCATAGAAGCATGCAGAACATAGGAACCCCCACCGCCCAAATAAAGTTTATTGGAATAAAAAAGGACCATCTATCCAAGATATAACAAATATAGTTGTTTTGTTCCAAATTGCATACAGACGGTGTATAATTTACACATTTTTACCATTAGTTATGTAGCAGATATGAAATATTCATATCTGACCATATGAATATAATGCAAAATTCACAACATTATTTGATATCCAAAAAGTCTAGTAATATATTTTATTTTTTATTAATTTTAATTTATTAACTTTTCTTTATTTCAACAATGTAATTCATGTTTGTATTAATATAAAAATGAGTTCATTCAATGTGGGACTTTTATTTTAAAAATGATGTTGACAACAGATGTCCAAAAGCACTTGCCGTAGCCATTCACTTTCTACTTTGGTTTTGATTGTTGTTAGTCCACGGGACTACCCATTAATAGAAACCGACACAGATCCGCAGCAGCCAATACACAAGCCAAATTTGACTTTATAAACCACCATTTGTTCTCATTATTATCTGCACACACTTAAAGCAGGTGAAGCACTGAACAGCACCAGTTATAGCAACATATCCACAAATGTGACATGCTCCATCATTTGAGTGAGAAGTACATTTAAGAGAAACACGATTTTAGTTCAGCTTTCAATTTGTAAATTTATCACAAAATTCAAACAATACATCTTCTCTCATGTTATCACTCAGTCTGTTAACGTTGAAATGACAACAGAGAAAATGAATGGGGAAAATCTCGAGCCCTGAAGCACTCACGGGATCAGCACGTTTCCACACTGCACGCACACACAGTCACGGCCAGTCAATTCTCTGCTATCTGTGTCCCCTTAAATGTTCCTATATTAATATTATTCTACTATCGCATGCCTTTGCGATATTTTGATAAATTCGATATGTTGTGCAGCCCTAGTATGCTCAGTTCACTTCAAACAACCTGAAGAAACAATGGGAGGAAACAAGGAGATGTACTATTAAATGACCAAGAAAATAAAATCAAGTGTTTTCTCAAGAATCCAGCTATGGTTTATGGTCCTGAGTGGTCTTCAGGACAGAGTTCACAGATACTTAAATTCAAAACAAGTAAAAAAAAATGTTTTGGGGGGAAAATCTGAAGTAAATTTACCGATTGGGTGTGATTTAGGGAATGTCATTCCAAAAAAAAAAAAAAAAAAACTTTTGTAAAAAATTGGTCACGTTCAGAAAACAAAATAAAAATGTTGTACCACTACCCAAAGTCTTCGTAAATTTTGTCAAAATGACCCCTATGCATTCAAGAACATTTTATCACTTTATTTACATCATGAATTTCACATTTTGTCCCATGTCAACTGCTGTTCATATTTTTCTTCAGAAAGTTGTCATAGCAATATTTATGTGCTCTGTCTACTCACTGCAAGCACAGCAATATTTTTCATTTGATACATTAAGGGTAAGTTTTGTCTACAGATACTGTATTTTTTACTTTTAAAATACATGACAGATTTTGTAGCAAAGACATTCAAATATTCTATATTATATTCTAAATCAGCTAGTTAGCAAATGACTAACGCTAATACTTTGGTAGATAGCACATTTTAACAAGTTAGTAAGTTTTGTCTGGAAATACTTCTGTTGAACTTTTTGAAATGTATGACAGCTAGATTTTGAAGCATAGACATTCAAATATTCTAAACCAGCTTGCTAGCAAGCAATAGACCTTATTCACGCTAGTGCCATCTTTGATTTTTAATGGGAATAACAACGAGGCTGTGATGGTTAGACTTACCATCTCTTCAATGGCACAAATGGTATAAAGCTGTAAAGCTCTTTGATCACATCTGATTTTCCACAACTCATGCTGTCTGGAGTTCTTTGTAAACTGAATGTTCTTAGACATATTTTACCCACGGAACGATCCAAAAACACTTCAAACTGCAGTACAGTCCACAAGAGACTGAAAAGGGGTTTTCACACCTAGTTCAGTTGCTCTCAGAGCGGTATAATGTGTATGTGTGAACAACCCATGTGGTCTCAGACCCCCCTAAAAGGACCCAAAAGCATACCGTACTCAGACAACCTCAGGTGTTTTCTTAGTAAAGCGAATATTATTAGCAGGGAATATTTTGAGAACCTCATAAATGACAGCATTCCAATTCTGTAAACATCTGAATTCATATTTGCCGGTTAGGATATCTATGGGGGCTTGCTTATCTGTACACAAACTCATAGATCCAAATGGCCAAGGTTAACGGTTATCCCCCAAAGTATAAATTGTATAAAGCAATCGGCACATAAACTTTTCTGAAGATTATTTAGGGACAGAAAATGAGCTTAACATCATAAGGAGAGGAAAAAAATTGAAGGAAAAAAAAAACAGGAAGGGAAAAAATGGCAATCATCATCAGGTTGATAAAGATTGAATAGTGTTCCACACGTCTTCAGGGCCTCTTGTTTCACAAGGGAATCGTTTCAAGCTTATTAGATAGTAACATGAAGTATGCCTTTTTAATTATGTTCAGAAAGTAATTAGAGAAAAAAATGGGTTTAAATCATCTCCCTGATCCCAGAATTATCCTCAGAGAAGACAGCAAAAAAAAAAGACTTGCTGCAGCAAGTATCATTCAACAAAGTAGAAATTGCATTCGCATATAGAAATAGATATAATTCTCCAATTGTGAGTAAATGCCTTAATGGGGTTTGTTGACTTCTGCAGAAACTCTCCTGGGAGCTTGTGAACACAAACCTTAGGAGAGGGCACTACATGACACTGTCAAATGATGTCATGTACTGACCAGACATTGCATGTAGTTCCAAAGCAGCTGCCCGGCTACAACACCATTCACCCAGTGACAAGAACACAAAAGGAAAAGAAAAGACTTTGCACCATATTTTTGAAGGGTACATTAAATAAGAGCACTCTGGGCAGGTGTTTCTATAAAAAAAAAAAATCACTACAGTTACACAAGCTTTTTGTGTAACTGTTTGTGTAACAAAACAGAGAAAATGTACATACCATGTAAACATTTATGACGGAGTCATCTTTATATACAGTATATAGAATCAGATGAATTCTGAAATATTTCAGTTATCTTTACATTGGGGGAAGTTAAAGAGGAGTCTTTTTCTCACGCCGGAGGAATTTCCCTCAGTTTCTTGTGTCACATGCTCATTCTTGCCCACAGCAGATCTTGACCTGATTGGTCACTGTAGTTATGTCCCTGTAGTTATGTAGTGGAGTCCCTCAATCATGATAAATCAGTCAGATGGCTGATTCAACTGTCAGTTTCACTGACTCAAAAAGGAGCACTTTAGTTTGTGTGGAAATGGATTTCATGTTACAGAAAGTCACAAGCTTTAGAGATCACAATATCTGATATTCACATTTCAAAACTGAAACAATACAAGCACAAACTAGTTAAACAAACAAAATAATAAAACAGTAAGGTTCTCGCTAGGAATGACTGCTCATTTACGCCTGTGCTAATTCAAAAAATGGCGCCACCAAAAAAAACAATGTGAAATGGGGCACAGGCAAAATCAAACCCGTTTTTTAAATAAACATAAAATGCTGTATAAAATGAAAATAAAAAAGACCAATCCACAATAAACTGAAATCCTACTGGTTTGTATATGTTTGAAAATTAACATCTCTACACGGGCAGGAGTGAGTTGTGAGTGCGGTAAAATAGTATTAAACGCACCACAACATATTTCACCTGTTTTTATAAAAAATAAATAATTTTATTTCGAAAAATGAGCATATCCACGTGTTCAGGGGTGAGTCGTGCGCACAGTCCGTTCAATGCAAGTCCAGCTGCAGAAAACACTCTCTCTGATAGCACAGATGGACAAATATTGCCTGACCAACTTGGCCAGCCTTGGGGATGCAATAGCCTGGTTCAATATAGTTCAGTAGCTCAGGAAATCCCTCACCGTCCACCACGCTTATAGGCATCATGTCTTTTTCCACCATAAAGCATAGCCTTTGAGTTATTGCCTCTGCACATACATCACTACAGCCTCATCTAGCTAACATTGACGTGATCGTTTGTTGGGAGGACAGTGTTCCACTTTCGACTTGCACTGCAACCGTCGGGTGCTGACATTTCAGGTGGTACAACAATGACGTTGTACTGGAGCTATATTTTAAGACGGTGTTGCAAAATTTACATTGAGCATTGTCCTCTTTTACAGTGTAATGCTCCCACGCTGGACTACGTTTTGCCCTCTTAATCTTGCCTCACCATTTACTGACCGTTTCTTCCTTTATTGCGTGCCAGTCGTTTTTCTCAACTGCAAATGTGAAGTACGCCCTTGTGTGGTATAAAAGTTAAAATAGGCTATGTGTGCTCCGGAGAAATGGTACATATAACATACATTGTTGGTTAATACATTTTTAATCAGTGAAATTCTTAACAGCAATTAACCGATTAACGGTTAATCATTGATATCCCTAAACCCAATTCTATAAAATGATTGTTTATACTTTTGAAAAAATGCCAGCAAAAGTACCTGTATTTAATTAAATAAATTAGCCTACCGAACGAATAAAGCATCAAATAAAATAATTAACTATCAAGTGAATTTTGTATTAATATTTTAGACTTATATACACTACACCTTTTTTTTTTTTTTTACACAAAATTAAATTAGCCTTACCCTGTTCTGTAGATGAAAAAAGTCACTTTTTTGAAGACTCTAAACAATCTAAACTATTTGTCCAATGCGAAGTTCACTTTCAGAAAACTATCTTTTGAACATTTTAAAACTTTTAAATATTTCAAATCTACCCCTCTTTACCTCGGATCATGTTTGCTGAGCTTCTTCAGAAAATGTAAATTGCATTATGATGCTAAAATTTTATTTAAATTAAATTTACACATCGATAGATGGTCCTTATATGACGACTGAAAGTTTCCCCACTACTTGGTGCAGGTTGCCAGCTTGAACAGGGCCATGGCGATTTGCTTTGGGGTCGGAACCGGTGCTGACCTGCTATAGGCGCAACATCATGGCCGATATTACAGTCCTATCAGAAGGGCAACTGTTCCCTTTTGATTGTAATTTCTCGTCTTCTGATTGCATTTTTTTGTGAAATTAAAATTACACTAAGCTGGCTAATTTCAATGAATTGTCTCAATACTCTCCCCATTTTACCATAACTTTAGGGGAAAAACATTTAGGGACATCTGGGAGGCGAAAGGTGCACAATTAGCGATAAACACTAATTTCTATATGGAAACGGCTTAAGTGTAGATTTCTTTTGCAATAAAACAAAACTTATGCAACAAATTGTTTTTTTTAGGCATGATGTCACACACACCATTGTTATCGATAAAAGGCCATTTAAATGGAAACTGGCAGAAGACAGCAAATTTCCCGAATTAACGAATTTTCACTTTTCGATAACAAAATAGCACGAAAAGTGGATGGAAACTAGGCTATTGTGACACAGAGTGGAAAGACTTGCATTCCCTTCTCCTACACCCACAATCTCTCTATCTGCACAGTCTGGGTCAAAAGTTCACATCAGTGTTAGTGTGATATGAAGCACCACAGACCCATAACCATCCTCTCACCCACTGGCCACTATGATGCAATATATTAAAGCAGCACAGCAATGACTGACTTACCACTTATTCTTTTCAATAATGTCACATTACAGAAATACTTTTAAATAACACCCAAGTAAAGAGACATCTCTAGAAATTACACTTAAAGAAGGATTTTCAATGGCTGAGATGATAACCACATAGCTGGGCAACAGACGGCTGATATAATAGTGATATATACACTATACAGCATGTGATGTAGGTCAACACAGTTAACTGATAGGGATTGAGATATAGGTACAGCTGTCATGATTATGAAATTTGATTCATTGTCCAACAAATAATTGTGATTATGACAATTAATTGTCTGTTTTAGGGCTGTGACGATTGTCTCGTGAAGGGCTTTCATGATTAATTGTCATAAATTGTCATTTTTTTAAGGTGTGCTTTTTCTGCATGTGTGCTTCATACACCATAAAAAGTCATTTTATACATATTTAACTTCAAATATATAAAT
The DNA here is from genome assembly GCF_025860055.1 of Xyrauchen texanus. Classification (NCBI taxonomy): domain Eukaryota; kingdom Metazoa; phylum Chordata; class Actinopteri; order Cypriniformes; family Catostomidae; genus Xyrauchen; species Xyrauchen texanus. The sequence goes on along the minus strand of NC_068317.1, from coordinate 15,930,297 downwards.
CAAATAATAAAATTGAAATAAACTATTATTTCTTTTTAAGTCTTTAAAAACTTATGAATAAAAAATATTTAAAATAATCATGAAGAATATGGTTTTAAATATGTAGCATAAATAAATTCTCTCCAAGCTGATTTTGCGAATTATACAGGGGACATTCTAACTAGGTACAATATGAAAATATACATTTTACTAATTATATTTTCTTCGTTTTCATTATTTTGGTCACATTTGAGCTTGTCCCACTCGGTTCTCCCGGTGGCCAGTCCGCCCTATCGGCCGCAAAGTGCGATGGCCAACCGGTAAAATGCCCGGTATGCCAGATTACCAGTCCAGCCCTGGTCACGTGTATCTCTTCTTTGGACACATATTAAACAGCACAACTTTTAATCTCAACACGCAGTTAAAGGAACTCGATGCTGAATAATCCAACACTATACTACACAATTCATTCACTGGTGAGTGAAAACTAAACATTTACCAGCCAGTTGCCAAATATATACATTTATAGTCACATAGCGCAAAATTCTGGGCTCTGAGGGGCTCGGAGCAAACACTGGAGGAGCTAAACACGCAGCGACAGCGGAGGCTTGAGTCCTAATAGTATGGCGTGCCAATTGGTTAAAAAAATAATGGGGCTTTTCCACAGCACGGTACAACTCGACTCTGCTCGCTTTTTGGGGGTTTTCCCACTGTGGATAGTACCTAGTACCTGGTAATGTTTTAGTACAACCTCGGTCGAGATTCCAAGCAAGCCAAGCCGATACTAAATGTGATGTCAAAACCTTGATCACAGATCACTGATTGGTCAGAGAGAATCGTCACTACCAGCATCACTGCATTTTCGACACGGACCCACTAGTTTTATAGTTAGCTACAGCAATAGCAGTATAATTTGTTCATGCAACTTTCGAATTGTAAAAAGAAACGGCTGTGCGCAAAACCATGCCGTGGTCAATAACCGCCATTAAAAAGAAAGAAGAAGACTCTCTCACGCTTGGTTTGTTGCGTGTGGTGCAGTGAGCTCATCACAACGGAACGGATGAAAAGTGGTGTGAGACACACTGGCATACGCTCAAAAGATGTATTCAATAACTCACAAGATTATATCTGATGAAACCGCATGTGAACGCACACAACCCGACTGTCGCCAATGGCGACTAGATTTTAAATTACTACAGTTCCTTTACTTGTAAAACTTTACAAAAAAGCTCATAACTAAAGAGTAAAATGATTCATAGGGCATGGAGTGGTACATAAAAAATCAACACAGCAGAGGGCAATAGTGACACGAGAATACATAAGCAGCTGAAAAATACATAATTATGATAGAGAAATATCCTTGTACACTGTCACTGATTGCATACATTTTAAGTACTTTAATATTATAGTTTTTAAAATAGTATTTTCACTAATTACAAGTTTCTAAACTATTCTTTTAAAAAATATTGTATGTTTATACAGTAAAATAACATTAAAATTACATGTGACATAATCAGAGGACTTTCAAATATCAGGACCCTTGTTATAAATTATATTCAGTATTACATACAGTTTAATATAGTACAATCATTTGTAAACCCTGAGTAAATTCACTCTCACGCTGAAAAGTCTCATCTGTATTACATGCGCTTACATGAGCAGGAGAAAACACTTTAAAAACCGGCACACCTTGAATACTGAGACTTTGGTCTGATATCCATGAAAGCTGCACAACTGATTACATTGAAACTGAAATAGTGGTATGATTTAAATTATGTTGCTACCCTTCTCCATTGCGATCGGTTTGACTGACACAGATGTGCGTGCTAACTTGCTCATCAATAAATTGTGGTAAGAACAAACTGTTTCATGATATACATGGCTGATTTGAATTCATAACATGTTTACATTATAAAACATATAACAGTAGTGCCAGGCCGATATTAGCCTTTCACAGATATATTGGTATCGGTGTACCGTAATTTCCGGACTATTGAGCGCACCCGAATATAAGCCGCACCCACTGATTTTTAAATAAAATATTATTTTGAACATAAATAAGCCGCACCTGTCTATAAGCCGCAGGTGCCTACCGGTACATTGAAACAAATGAACTTTACTCAGGCTTGAAACAAAAATAAATAGGCTTTAACGAAACACGGTGTGGCAGCGGGGGCGCGGTCAAGCGCCCGTCCGGGAGAGAAAAGCGGTAAGGGCGCTTACACCTGAGCTAAATTATGTGTAACACCGGTGTCTAATTTCAGTAAGCATGGGGAGAGCGGCATAAAAAGGCAGCAGCCACAGAGCTGAGAGAGTGACACACGTCAGTCTAGTGTTGGCACATAGAAGAATTGAGAAACTTTATAAAATTGATTGTAAACATTGCTGTGGCCATTAAAAGCCTTACCTGGAACGTCAAGTGCCCTGCTGAAAACTGTCACACTGGTGCCCGTGTGACAGTTTTCCAAAGAAGGACATGTGAAGCAGGGCACTTGAAATTAGACACCGGTGTTAGACATAATTTAGCGCAGGTGTAAGCGCCCTTACAGCTTTTCTCTCCCGGACGGGCGCTTGACCACGCCCCCGCTGCCACACACGGTTTGTAATAAAACATTTGCAGTAAATAGTAGCCTACCAAGAAAGTCATTGGTCACTATCTTCCTCGTCCTGTGCACTGAAACCACTGAAGTCACCTCCTTCGGTGTCGGAGTTGAATAGCCTCAGATTTAGTTGTCTTTTTGCACTGAGTCAATTCCTCACGCTGCTGTTTCCAACATCTTATCATCGACTCATTACGACCAAGCTCCCGTGCAACAGCCAGATCAATCGCCTTCAACTTGAAAGCAGCATCATATGCGTTTCTCCATGTCTTTGCCATGGTGAGGGTGACAATATTACTACCGTAATCAGAATGATGGGAAGTTTGAGCAAACTCGATTTAATCTAAACAGTAAACAAAAAAAGTTGTTTTGACCTTACCCGTTCGGCAATTTCATTGGTCTAATGAAAGCTTCACGCCGCCAAAAAACTGAGCACGTCACAGAATGTTTTTTTTTTTAATATATATATATATATATATATATATATATATATATATATATATATATATATATATATATATATATATATATATATATATATATAACATTTGAAAGCGGGAAAAATCCATATATTAGCCGCGTCATTGTATAAGCCGCGAGGTTCAAAGCGTGGGAAAAAAGTTGCGGCTTATAGTCTGGAAATTACGGTACATGTTTTCCAATATGCTCAGATATAAAAAAGTGTTTTTTTCAGAACATATAAAGCAGAAAACAATACTTGGGGTGATTTAGAATTGATGTCATAATGTAGTTTGTCCAGCAGATCAGGATCTGACTCCATTGTTTACAGATCTGAGCTGACGGTGGTTCTGCAGACAGTGCGGAGGTAAGCAGTGTCTCCAAGGTAAGTTGCTAACTAGTTTGTGAAATGCATACTGGAAAGTTAATAAACAATGACCCCATAATTTTCCATTTTCAATATAACTAATATAATATTAACCCTGTCCCTGACAACCATGTTTATCATATCTGTTTGCTGTTAGCCAGCTATAGTTTGTCAGTGCAGTCAGTAAACTAGCAGACTGAAAGATAAGCATCAGAGCATCATTTTGCAGCATAGCAGACAACGCTGCAGTGGTGGTTTGTGTCTGTTTAGTGTTGATTTCGTGCTACGTTGTTACCTAGTTGGTGAGACGCAACGCTGGAAAGTAAATAAACAATGACCATCTTTCACTCTCCGTGACAACAAGCTTATAGCTAACTAGCTAATCACGTAGCTACTTTCATACTTTGTCAGCTGAGTGGAAGCTAAAGTGTAAACATGTATTCACCAAACTGTTTTGTTCAGGATTTGCAGTTTAGCCGATTTAGTTTATTCTCCTTCATCCGAACAATTCCAGTCGTTGCATTTACAAAATGTAATATTTAAAAGTCTGGTTCCCCTGAACTTGTATATCAGAATGCGGTGTAACACCGCTGCTGCTATTTATCTCTTGACTCAGCAGGTGTAAATGCTTCTTGTTTTACAACCTGCCCCTAATTGTTTGGCAGTATTAAAATTGTCAGAATTTGACTGATACTAAACAGTACTACTGATGTTTACTTAGCCACTTATTTATTTGAAGTTATTCTTTATTTAAATAGTCAGCAACTGACTGATACTGAACATACAGTACAAATGTTTATTTAGCTATTTATTGTATTTTTATTCATTCTTTATTGATTCAGTGTTCATTTCTCGAATTTGTTGACAATGTATAATAATAATGTCAAATAATCTTTGATAAAAATATTTGCTTAAGAAAGCAGCCTTCTAAGTATCTTTGCAGTCATATTGGTGCAAAATCAGTGCACAATTCACATAGCTAAAAAATGTACTATATCGGCCACCATATCCGTAATCGGTCTCAAAAATCACATATCGGTTGGGCTCTAGAAAATGTAAGTGATTCGATGGAGAGAAACAACACTCACGCATGAAACAAACAGCACAAGCACTCTGTCAATGGACCTGACGCAGCAACCACTCCACATTAAACTGTGCTTATTATGATCTTCTTTGAACTGTTTACAAAGTGCTTTTGTGCGCTGGACAACTTAGGTCAAGTTTGTTCCGTTTGAACTGTTGTTTTTCAATGGAGTTTCATCATGCAGCGCATTTTTCACTTGGCTTTGAAGTGACATCACTGAAGGGGCCTCTCCGTGTTTCCCGAAAATATCCAAATAATCGATAATGAAATTCGTAGTCAATTATTTTCATTATTGGTTATTATCGATTAGTTGTTGCAGCCCTACTTTAGATGTTCCGTACACTCTGATGATGTCATCATATCGCATATCGCATAAAAAAACCTCCCTCTAATTTGACCTGTAAAGTTTTTTAAATCGTAATTTTTGTGGCAGAATACTGTTCTAGCAGATTACAGGTTTAGAGCGTTATGTCATCACAGCAACGATGTTGTAACCTTTTAAAGCTTTCTGAACTGCAAAGCATCGATTTGTGGAATGTTTTAAACCTAACAGCCATGACTCAAAGGCTTTTTAAACGTTTAACCTACTTTGAGTGCCTTGGACTACTAGTTTTGTGTTTAAAAGGAAAAAAAATTAAATGTAAGATTTGACCTCGTTAACACATTCATTAATATAATGCCATTGAAAAAAAAGGAGCCCAGAGGTTTCTTCCATTACTCATATTTTTGACAACTCACGTATTCCAGTCAAGTTCATTTAACAGCTCTGTAACTGGATGTGATCGGGATTGTCTAAACCCTATGTCCATGGAAAGAGATCCTGCTCTCTCCCCATCATCCTCTCCGTTTCCTTCTGGCCTGAAGCAGGTGCGAGTCACCTCAGTGGGGCTGTCACTTAAGGCTTATGTCAGGAGAATGCAGACATATTATCATATCACTCAAGGGCTAAAGATTACATCGGCCTTGCAGATTATTTTACTCACTCAAAATTGACCAAATACGCCAGACGTAGAGGCCGAATACAAATATAACCTTCCATATTGGCATTTTCATCAGTCAGATTATTGATTGTATTATTGAGTCAAGATTTAATGGTCTAACAAAGCAAACAACTTAACCTCACTGGATGCCTTTTTACTTTTTAAAGAAAATGTGTGGTGTTTGCTTGTGCAAAACTCACCACCACAATGCCAGGACATTGCTATGCGGTTGCTAAGGTGCTCTGAATGATACTAGGGGTAAAATCATTGTAAAGCATGGCCCCTCATGGCTTATTGCTTTATTATACATGGGAAATGACTTTTATCTGTTGGGCTACAGCAATGAATTTAGGATTAAACATGAGGCTCAAGTACCACCAATCTGGTTGTTAATGTTCCATGTTATTGTGATACTAAGCAGTAAATTCCACAGCATGTTGATTTTATTGAGGTAATAAACTCTCTCTAATAGGGCTGGGCGATACAGGTAAAAGATGTATCAAGGTATAATGTTTCATATCATTCGGTATTGATAATTATAGATTCATTTTAATAAGCTTTTTTAAACAAAGACCAGTAGAAAAAAGGTTGGAATTTAACCACTGTATTTTTAATGTACCCACTCTATTAACTCTTTCCCCGCCAAACACGGAATTTTCCGTGTTTTATGAAAAAACGCTTCCCCGCCAAACACGGAATTTTCCGGTTTCCGTGTTTTAGGTGTTATACGGTAAGGAAGACCCCTGCACATGTTTTGAAAGAGTACGCGACTCTTTGATCAAAGAAACAGACTGCGATCGTCTCAAACATGAAGAAGTGGAGTATGAGAAGCTCAAAAAATCAGACATAAACATGCCTTTTTCTCAGCTTTTTGTCTGAAATGTTGTTTTTTGACAAAACCTACCTCTGTTCAAGTCGCAATAAAAAAAGAACAAATGAAGATAAAATAAAATCGTTTTTTTTTCCTAAAAGCAGAGGCCCAGATCTTTATTTTGATATATAGCATCTTCATATATTCATGGAAGAAAATATTCTGCGGGCCATTAAAATTTAGCGAAAATCGTCAAAAATCCTGGCGGTGGCTGGCAACTTTTTTTTAAAACGCTGGCGGGGAAAGAGTTAAGGAAAACGTCTCGGGTTACATGTGTAACCCTTGTTCCCTGAAAAAAAGCGGAACGAGATGTTGCGCTGCTAAGCGCTACGGGGAACAGCTCTAGCTGTGAGCCAAGCTGAATAATGTGTGAAACACGTCAATGAACATTGACCGGAATTTATAGCCTCGGCTGATGTAATCATTAGATGCACCTGCGGCCAGGCTATAAATGGATACGTCACCAGGTGTCGTCAGATACTTCTTTTTGAAGAGCAGTCCTGGGACGTCCCAGTGCGGCAAAGCAGCGCAACATCTCGTTGCGCTTTTGTCAGGGAACAAGGGTTACACATGTAACCCGAGACGTTCCCTTTACAAAAAGCTTCACTACGATGTTGCGCTGCTAAGCACTATGGGGAACGCAATACCCACGCCGCCGCACTTGGGGCTGTCCGGACCCCAACGGTTGTGCAGTGTACTCACAAAAGCGCAGAGGTCTCAGACATGAGCTTGAGATGTCGACTCAAGGGCATAAGAGCCCGGAGTAGCAAAGCATCTAACCCATAAAGTTCGATGAATGTGTGCGAAGAGAACCCTATCGCAACACAAACTTGTCATAAAAACTGATGAATGTGAGCGGAGAGGACCAGCTTGCCGCGTCACAAACTTGTTCAGGCATGAGCTGAGATGCCGACTCAAGGGCATAAGAGCCCGGAGTAGCAAAGCATCTAACCCATAAAGTTCGATGAATGTGTGTGGAGAGGACCAACCTGCCGCACCACAAACTTGCTGCAGAGGGGGACCTCTAGCCAAGGCTTTAGAGGAGGAGAGCCCTCTGGTAGAGTGCGCCCTAAAACCTACTGGCGAAGCTTGATCGCGCGCCTCGTAGGCCCGGGCAGTAATGTCCCTCACCCAAAGTGACATAGTCTGTCAGGACGTGACCGCCACCCGGTCATGGCTTCCAAGTGAAGAATTGCTGCCCTGATTTTACGCCACTAGCAAATGCGGTGGACAAAATCTGACGGGTACAGACTGGACAAAGTCTGAGAAGTCTTAGCTGCTCCAGCGTTACAAACGGCAGGGAGCAGAAGGCTTAGAGAATAACCGGCCAAGGGTCGCGAAAGGCACCTTGGGCAGGTAGTCAGGGTGAGGGTGCAAAGAATGCTTTTGGTCCTACCTGGGGAAACTCAAAACAGGCTGGCAAGAGAGACAGAGCCTGTAGGTACCCAAGTCTCCTCAGAGACGTAATTGCCATAAGAAAAACCATCTTGAGAGTCAGAAGTCTACCAAACGTTTTAGAGGTTTTAAAAGGGGGGGTCTTACCCTATGAAGAGGTCCTAGCAAGGATGCCTCTTAGAGGGCACCCCGCCCACCAAGGCGTGGCAAACCGAAGTGGAAGCCACATAGAACCTGGCAGTGGCGAGGCAAGTGCCTGCTGACAGTTCTTTCCACTGAAAATCCAGAACTGAAGCAAACTGGCAGTTAGCTGGTTCTGTAATTGAACGTATTAGAAGGAAACGCATGCAGGCGCATTTGTGCCATGTATGCGCCACCACGATCAGCACCCCCGAGGGGGGGGACTGGGTGACTCGGGGAGAAATAGGAGACATTGCGCTATCAACAGGGGCGAAGAGGTCCTCTTCTGCCCTGTAAAATCTACCCAGATCAGTTCCAAGGGAGGGAGCCCTAGCACTTGCAATGGTCTCGATAACTTCAGGAGAAAGCCCTGTGAACCTCAGTTGGTACCCTACAGGGGCCAAGCATGAAAGGTTTCACAATTCGGGCCGGGGATGAATATGTCCCCTGAGCCTGAGAAAGAAGGTCCTACCTGTTCGGAATCGCCCAAGGCGAGCCGTCGAGGAGAGATATTAACTCCGAGAACCATATCCTGTTCAGCCAGCACAGCGCCATTAATAGGAGGCAAGACCCTTGCTGGTGAACACTGCCAAGACTCCCGGGAGCAGAGAAACCGGGGAAAGAAATGCATACAGACGCATTCTGGGTCATGTATGTGTCTTAATGTTCACACCCAAGGGGGCTGGGTGATTTCAGGGAGAAGTAGAGGAGACATTGCGCTATTCATAGAGGCGAAGAGGTCCTCTTCTGCCCTAAGATCTCACCCAAACTTGTTCCAAGTGGAAAATGCTCGGCATTTAAAAAGGTCTCGATAACCTCAGGAGAAAGCCCTGTGTCTCTCAGTTGGTACCCTTAGGGGCCAAACATGAAAGATTCCACAATTTGGGGCAGGGATGAAATATTGCCCTGTGCCTGAGATAGAAGATCCTTCCTGTTATAACTGTCCCAGCTGCTTAGAACTGATGAGTTACAGAAAATAAAGGGGGATCATATTTGCAGAATACCCAGGGAAGGATATAATGTATTTCAAGAATCACACCAAGAAAAATGGGAAAAAAAACAGCCAAAAGATCAGAAAATCTTTCCAGACAAATATTGGTATATAGACGATAGTGCTACTCATGACCCCTAGTGGCTTGGATGAACATAGGCCCCCAGAAAAGACAGTATGCCTTGTAACAGGCAGTAACCGTTACACTGTTCGGAATCGCCCAAGGCGAGCCGTCGAGGGAAGAGATTAGCTCCGAGAACCAAGCCCTGTTCGGCCAGCGTGGTGCTATCAGTAAGAGGCAAAAACCCTTGCTGGCGAACTCTGGGCAACTACTACCTTAGGGTGGAGTTCTTAACTCCCCCGTTGGTATTTTCTGTCTGGACCGTAAATCTGCTCCCATATACGGGCATCCAGGGATATAACTGACCTGAGTGACAGGAGCTTGCCCTGGGCCCTAAGGAGAACCCAACGTGTCAGAAATACAGCTGACAAGAATGTGGGTCTCCTTGATGATTTATGTAAGAGGCTACCGCTGCATTGTCCACCCGCACCAAGACATGGCAGCCTCAGGAGGAGGTATTTCAGGGCCAGAAATACAGCCATCAACCCGAGACAGTGACTGTGACAACCGAGCTGACGACCCTCCTATCCCCTTAAGCTGGACAACCACTTAAGGCCACTACCCCGCCCATCACGGAGGCTTCTGTCGTTAGCAGCCTGCGACAACAAGACGCACCTAGAGTGGGACCCAAGGCAGAAAACCGGGGTCTGAACCACATAGAAAGGGAACAAAGCCTGAGGCGCTTAACCCTATTTAGCCTAGGGGTTTTGGCCCTTGGAAGAATCCCCTGGCTTTTGGCCACAACAAAAACGGTCTCATGAGCAGAAGGTCCAGAGGGATCACTGTGGACGCATTCGCCCTGAGACCTGGAAATCATTGATACTGATAACAGTGCAACCTTGACCTAGCCTGACTTTGCTCAGGGTGATCTAAATGGACTCAATCCTAGCGGGAGACAGTTGTGCCCGCATTGAGATTGAACTCCATACAATGCCCCGATAGACAGTGTTCTGAGTGGGAGAGAGGACGCTTTTCTTGGCGTTGAGCCTCAACCCCAGAGAAACAGATGATAAGATCGATGGTGACCAGCCAAACGAGTTATAGGGCTTGAGACACGACCGTCTTGACAGGCATCATCTTGGACTTGAACACCCACGGGTAGTTCAAGCTTTAAGATCTAAGCCAGACGCCACCCCTCACCATCCATGGGAAACGGGAAGTATTTAGTGTAATAACCTAACTCTCTCTCTGGAAGGGGAACACATACCATGGCCCCTTTAACCAGGAGATTAAGTTATTTTTTTTTTTTTTACATAAAAAGAAATCCGGTTTACGGTAGTGAGAACACGCCGTTGAAACACGGAAAAGCGGCGAGTGAATTAAATCCTGACGCCCTTATACGACCCACAGAAAAGAATATATCCGGCAGAAGTTTCCACACTGCCAGGATCTCTGAGATGGGTATTATATTTTAACACTTCCTGTTGAGGGGTTGTCGGGTGTTTCGCGTCCTGAATAACATACAGGAACAGCGAAAACACCCAATTTTGACGGAAGCCTCTGCAACCCGAAACACCAAGAGGTTGCGGGAATGGAGGGGCTTCGAGGGCGGCGAGACTGTCCCCAATCCCTGGGAGGAGCAGCATAGTGTGCAGAGCAGCACCAGCCTGACCTGCTGCTTGATAAGCCCTTCCCACTAAAGTGGAGGTTGTCCTACAAGGCTTTGAGGGAGAGAGGGCTTCTAAGTGACGATGCCGAGACCGGCGAGAGATAGCCCATAGCGTCTCTTCGACCGGCAGCATCACTGAATACCGCCGTGCCTCAGCACCCACGATAGTCGAATATAATGACGTCGAGGGTATGTGAATACGGGAAGAAAATATATATATATTTTCTTTTTTTCTTTTTTAGGGGTTCTCCATGAGCGAAAAAGCTCTTCATGGAGGTTATGAAAGAAGGGAAGGAACCCATGAGGCGTTCCCTTTCTTAGACTGGAAGATAAAATCTATCCCCTAATTTGGATCGTTTGGAGCGTTTGGGGGTCTCTTTTCCGTGTGGCCAGACCAATCTGGCAACCGCACGAGTAACAACATCGAGCAATTCCTCTGTAGATTTTTTATCGCGGACGGAAAGCTCGGAGGCGGGAAGAGAATCGCGATCCACCTCATGATCCGAAGAAGCGTCGAGATCATGTGAAGGAACAGCTGGGTTTGGGGAGAGAGTGAGAAAGGGATCAACCCGTCTCTTGCTCCTCAGCCAAATCCATTCGAGAGTGCTGACTCCGGAAGCAAGCGAGGCGAAGCACGACGCACTCTGCCTGTTAAAGCAAATCGCAGTGCTCGCACCCACCCTGCTGCAACGCCAGAGCAGCGTGCTCTTACCCCCAAACAAACAGCAAAAACTGATGTGTGTCATCTTCAGCTATAGAGCGAGAAGAGGGAACACGCACCGCTTCGCGACTTTCAGTCATTCTCTCTATATTTTCTAAACAGAAGAGAAAAAAGAACAACGTTCACTGCACACTGCCTAACTGATTCTATCTCCTAACAGAGGAAAGAAAGTTTTGACAGGGTTTGTGAAACACACAGAAACAGAATCGCTCTGAAAAAAGAGTTTCTGACGATACCTGGTGACATATCCATTTATAGCCTGGCCGCAGGTGCATCTAATGATTACATCAGCCGAGGCTATAAATTCCGGTCAATGTTCATTGACGTGTTTCACACATTATTCAGCTTGGCTCACAGCTAGAGCTGTTCCCCGTAGCGCTTAGCAGCGCAACATCGTAGTGAAGCTTTTTGTAAAGGGAACAAAACAGAAAATCTTTTAACAGTCAAAAACAAAATAAAATGTTGTTATTGGCTGTTTGCTTGTCACTCGTAGCATGCTCCTTTATCAAGCCATATGATGCATATGAGGCTGTTTATGATCCAGGGATGGCACATGCTTGAGGGTTGTTCATGCAACCAAACTTCATGTCTATTTACATTTGAATGCATTTAAGTGAAACTATCGAGAGTTATTCCAAACATTTTTTATATCGTTATTGATAAAGTTGTACCGTTGATAAATACCGATACCGTTTTATTGCCCAGCCCTACTCTCTAAAACATGACTAAAACTCTACAAACACCTCAGTTAAATAATCTGGTTGTAATCCTGTAAATGGTCTGCACTTATATAGCACCTTTTTAACCTTAGCGGTATTCAAAGCGCTTTACACTGCGTCTCATTAACCCATTCACACATGCATTCACACACCAATGACTGCAGAGCTGCCATGCAAGGCGCTAGCCTGCCATTGGGAGCAACTTGGGGTTCAGTGCCTTGCCCAAGGACACTTCGGCATGTGAAGTCATTTGGGCTGGGTATCAAACCACCAACCCTGCGATTAGTGGACAACCCGCACTACCAACTGATCCAAAACCGCCACCTGTCCATCCCCTTGTCTGTATGTTGCACAAGGTATCTTGTAACCACAGTCACACGTGTGAACCCTGACTCATCATCAACCTCTCGAGAGTTAAATAGAAAGCAAAATTAAATATCTTCTTACTAACGAGAAATGTATCAAGCTACTCTGGAGCTGCTTTGGGATCAAGTCAAAATGTTTCTATGACTTCACAAGATTTTATTAATTTCCTTTAAATTTATAGACCTGGAAATTCCTATTCTAAAATTTTCTGATATTTCCAGGTTTTCAATGACTGTAGAAACCATACAATTTTTACAAAACTCACGTCTTTTTACAGAAGGGGTCGTAATAAAACTTGGATGAAAATCTTATTTTTCATTTGAAAACCCCCAAAAATGAAAAGCCCACAAAGAAATGTGTCCAATCAGAGCCAGGACTTTCCCTACACAGATCAGTCGACTAATCATTCAAGCAACCACCAACTCAATTTTAAAAATGTCCCTTCCATCAGAATATTTTTATTAATCAATTGAGATCTTGCATCTTATGACTTCTATAACACTGATAACATTCTTCCATGGTACCACATCCTCTTGATCCAATGATATGAGGCAATACAGACCTCATGAAAGCCCATCTGTATGTCAAGCGTCAGGCTAAACACTCTTCCTGTTAACCCTGTAGAAAACCCTCAATTATCAATTTTCATCTTTTGTTTTGTGTTAGCTCTAATTCCACATGTGATTATCATTCTCTTTCTACTCTCCAGCTGGAAGCCAATGCTTATCTTTTTTGTATATGTGCCTTCTAGGCTTTGTGTACGTCTAAATTGTGTGTACTGTAAAATGTACTGGTTTATTTACCATCCTGACAAGTGGGTGGAGAGACAGGGTGTGATGCTCGGGTGTTGTCTTCAATGAGTGAACAAGGGAAGAAATGTTTTTTCTCGCCCTTTTAAAAAGCATGCTCGTTTGCAGGCTCAGCATGTCGCAAGGGAAAACTACAAATCCTGCATTACCTGATTAGGAATACTGGTGATTCTCCAGAAGGACACGTAATTGGATGAGACAGGGAAAAGTCAAAAGCTGCTGCAGAAAATTGCCTCTGTGTACGGAGTTCTCGCAGTGGAGGCAGTGTCTGTCATCGCTCTGCCAGTCAAAATCAAGGCTGTGATATTGTATTACAGTTTCCGGTTGTCAAATACCACGATTATCCAAAATTAGTGCTTTGGCCACTCAAGCTTAAGGCTTTAAAAATAAACCAAAATGTCATGATTGTAACTCCAAGCCATTTACTGTAAGATGAGTTTAGAAACAAAAATAAACAGAGGCACTACTGGGCTGTAAAGACCACACATACATTGCTGCAAATGACAGTTTTGCAATGAAAGAGGTTTTCTGCTTGAGAGTAAAAGAAAACATCAGCAATGGTTCCCCAAAAAGACTGTCAAGAACATTATGACACATTTAAGGCTGGCTGTTCTAGGTTATACTCTGTTGAGAATATCACCCACTATAATCGTCTGCCAAATGAAGGTTAATGGCTGTGACAAAACTAAAGCCTACTGGCTATTTTATTTTTTTTAAGAGAAGAGCCATTAAAAGTTTGTCCCACCTAAACATGAAAAATGCAAACACAGGACAAAAAAAACTGCACTTGTCATGCGTCTTTAAAAGTTTTACGAACCTCTGAAGACAAGAAGGTGCATCATGGGACGTTTGTGGTAAAGCATTTTAAAGGTCTTTAGATATTATGTTTTAGAGTTAAATAATCTCTGATAAACATCTTGAAGTCAATATGAAACAATGTTCGCAAGCCATTACAGTATTTCCCCTATATGCATTTTGCAGTGGTGCAGCGCCGCTGATTTACTAGCCCAACTGTTTAGATTTCACAAGGTTCATTTACAATTCTCGAAGCAACATAATGCTTGTCAGCCCCAGTCAGCTGTGTGCTTTGTACACCATGAAAGAACACACACACACAAATACATGCACATACTCAGTGACATCACCACATAAAACACTTTCTTCATTTCTTGTGGCCCGCAAGCTCATTTCCGAAACGTTGGATGGCAGGGGATCACAACGTTTCACTGACCAACCAGTTAGTGCTTTCCTTAAGAATATTAATGAGCCTTCCTCTGTCATCTGCATGTTCTGGTGCGCATTATGCTTGCTTTAAAATCGGAATGAAACAGCACTACATGGACCATTTATCAAAACGGCTCAATGGATAGAGCCGCGTGAGCAGAGCAGGTGCGGTAATTCGTGGACTGGTCTCAACCACACAGACTATGTTGAAACCCATTTCAATGCAGCACAGAATTGTCTTTTGCAAAACTTAAAGGTCTCGGTGATGAAACTACTTTAAAATAAACAGCCCCAACATTCAAAATGACATTGACAAAGAAAACAGGAGAAAACAAAGGCTTTCCAATTCTCAGATCACAACACTCAGGCTACAAACATTTGCATGGATTTACTGCAGTAACACTAACTGTCCTGTATTAACTATGGTAGCTGTGGAAGAAAAAGTTTCTAAATGTATTTAAACGCCTGTTCTCTTGTAATGCTCTCTGATTGTAGGAAATTGTAAGTGTTTTGTTTGCCTTCGGAAATTCCAAGATGACTGTAGATTTATCAGTATATAGGAGCCTAATGAAATGAATCTGTAATGGAGACCTTAGACACACTCTCAAAACATTTCACTTTAGCCATATAAAATTAGGTGTTCATTTTTTTCCACAGATGTTTCTGTTGTTAATATCATAAATTTCATATGAACCCCACTCTCTAAATTAACACTTTCCTGTCAAATGTGCATTTTAATGGCAAGTGATTTTCTAGTACCAAATGATCAATTTAGCATGATTACTCAAGGATAATGTGTTGGAGTGATGGCTGCTGGAAATTTTTTTAGGGATGCACCAATAACACTTTCTCTTCCGATTCAGATATCAGAAATGTCAGTATCAGCCGATCCCGAGCCGATACGGTGTTGTTTTTTTGCATAATCAGAATATCTTTACATTATTGTGTGGAACTAATTGGGTGTGCTCTTTAATATGTAAAGAAACAAAAACCTCTAACTACACATTATTTCAATATAGAAGTATAGCTTAATAAGAAAAACTTTATTCAGTCCTGACAGGGTTAGCGCATCGCTCGCTTACAGAGATGCAAAATATAGACCAGCGTATATTTAAAATACAAATATTTTTAAATATCTAAAAATCCTTTTAAAATAGATGCATTCACCCGAGAAGTACCATATAAGATATTTATACTTGTTTTTAGAGAATAGATCTTGAATACAAGTATATTTTGTCTTTACTGCACTTGCATAAAATATTATCAGTTGAAAAATATACACTTATACAAAATACACTTCTATTTAAGAGACTTTCTCTTAAAGCAATTCTAAATATCTTATATGTTGCTTCTCAATTAAATGTATCTTGTTTTAAGGATTTTTAGACTATTTTAAATAGAAAATAAGAAAAAAAAACTTGATAACAATAGGTTTTTTTTACAGTGAATTTCTTTACTGAATTAAACTTAATAAAAAAAAAAAAAATTTCCCCCTTTAATTCATTTAGAGGTATTTTTAAAAGAATTTTTTTTTCCTCTTTATGGTTAGTAAGCATGTTTAATACAACCATTTAAGTCAGGGCACAAGCTGAATAATCAGTAAACAGCTAATGATTAATCGTTGCAATAATCGTTCTAATAATCGTTAGATTAATCGATTGTCAAAATGATCGTTAGTAGTGTGTCCGTTTATATGTGGGCATGATGTTATTTTGTAGTAGTACACAGATGTTCTGTGGCTAAATTTATTCTCGTCTACGTTGGAGTCAATAAATAATGTTATTTATTTGTCAACAACAAAAAAACATAATTGTTAGTTGCAGCCCTACAGTCAATCAGATTAAGGACTTTTCTCTATCCTTTGCTCGTATTCCGTTCTGGAAATAGCATCAAGGCATGAAGGTGTGCGCATGTTTTCTAACAGGCAAATGACAGCCAATCCAATGTATTTTGATGACAGATGAGCTGGCTGGCGAGAGATTCAAGCTGCTTAGTAGCTTCCAATGATAGCAGCTGCCAAGTCTGCCCAATGCCAGTGCGGTCTTGCTCGAAGAGAGAATTATGGATAACTTTATTGCTTCTGATACACTGATTTGAAGGAGCAATTGATTTAGTTAAGGGCGCTTACTAATAAAAGCTTAAAAGGTATTGGTTTAAACATAAAACCTATCTGTAGTTTACTGTGGGCTATGAATTCAAGTAGTGATAATAGTAACATGTGTAAAGAGCAGAAAATAAGAGAACAATTCAATTGCCCTGAATGGGATATCAATTGCTAACACTGCAATGAACAAGAACTGTTTTTTTTTTGTCTTCGTTTTGCTGTCGATGACGTGTCTTTTGCTAGTTATTTTGCATGGTCATTCGCTTGCAATTTTTGGACCGTGCGGTCAGCCATGCAAGGTCTTTTGCAAGCGATGCAGTTTGTCTCTTTTGTAAAGATGCGTTCTTCTGCTTGAGCAGCATTTTTGTTTTGCAAGCGGAGGCTGTATCTCTGCCACCATGTTAGTTTCTGCATGCTGTAAGCTGGCTTCCGCTGAAGTCTTTTCCCCTCTGAATTTGCACTGCATGAAAGAGCAATTAGATCTGTGGCCCAGTAAGTAGACTAGTCAATTTACAGCAAGAGAGGCTCTGCAGGAGAATGAGGCCTATGCCATCTGGAGGTTCTGATAGAACCTTATTTCAACACAGAAAAACACTGTGCTACACCCAACCTGAGGGCATGTATATTCCAGAGATACAACAGTTCTTTCTTCACTGGCGGCTCAGCGTAGGAACCAAATGAATGGCAAGTGTTTATCGAATTATATGTCAGCATTCGACGACTGCATTAGAGTCCTCATCCTTCAACAGACATATCTTTGAAGAGATGAATCCAAAACAAAATGTTAAAGAAATTATTTTTACACAGATTCAAAATCTAACTTTGTCTGTCCCTTTAAGGCAAGTCGGGTCACTCGGCAGCATGTTCGCAACACCTTCACGAAGCTATTTCCTAGTCATGCAAGTAGGGCTGCAACAACAGATCGATAATGGAAATCATCGACAATGAATTTCATTATCGTTTAATTGGATGTGTGCAGGGAGCATAGACAAACTCCATCACTGATGTCATTTTACTGCCCAGTGAAAATGTGTTGCATGATGAAATTCGTTTGAAAAACATGACCCAAGTTGTCCAGCGTACGAGAGCACTGATCATAATAAGCATACAGTTTAATGTGGAGCACTTGCTGTGTCAGGTGCATTGACAGAGTGATTGTGCTGCATGCGCTTTAGAGTTGTTTCTCTCCAACGCATCGCTTACATTTTACTGCTATTTTCGAATGTATACATGTTATGAATTCAAAACCAAGTGAGTACTTTGCAAAACTGTTAGTTTTTATCACATGCAAGTCTCTGTAAAACCTCCCTGAGTATTGAGCAAGGGAGCGCGCACATCTGCGTCAATCAAACCATTCGTAATGAAAGGGAGCGCCAATATTTTGATTAAACTCATGCAACATCATACCTCGACTTCAGTTTCAATGTAATCAATAGTGCAGCTCTCATACATATCACACCGATTTCACCAGTAAATGTATACCATGGCAAGAATTATTCTACTGGACAACATAAAATATAGTTTTGAAAAGAATAGTTTAGAAACAGGTAATCAGTGGCAATACTATTTAAAAACCTTCAATATGAATTTAAAATACTTAATATAATCAGAGATGGTGTACAAGCACATCAAACATACAGTAGTTATGTATTTTTTAGCTGGTATTTCTATTCTGGTGTCACCATTGCCCTCCACTGTGCTGATTTTTAGTCCCACTCCATCCCTGATGGATCATTTTACTCTTTAATGAACAGTACTTTTTGCTACATCTTACAAGTAAAGTAAAGGAACACTTGTGCATTTTCCAAAAAGTAGTAATAAAAATAAAACTAATAATTATAATAAATTAAAACTTAACTTTTCATGATTCAGTCTTTGTTAAAAGTTTTGTGAGAGAATAGAAATGTGAATTCAGTAATTTAAATCTAAAAAAAGCCATACGACCTTTATCAATTCTGTTTATATATATATATATATATATATATATATATATATATATATATATATATATATATATATATATATATATTATTTTTAATAAAATTAAATTGTTTTTATCCGAAGAAATAATCGAATTATCAAAATAATCGTTAGTTGCAGCCCTACATGCAAGTACAGCTCCAATCTACTTGAAATGGTAAAATTTTCAAAATGGTTAGTCAATATTAGATTCAAATAACATATTTCAAATGAGCAATTATGCCTCACAACATTGGCATCATAAATAGTGCTTCTTTAGTTTAAATCACACAACAAATCTTTAGGCTGGTCCAACTAAAACCTAAAGTATATTTCAGTCAGACGTGAGTGCTAGGCGTCTGCGAACAGGATGCGTGCTTGAGCATACTCTGAACTGGGTATACTATGAATGTGCAGTATGCACATGCGGCTAGTATTATTTGCACTAATAAGGCACAAGATTGCAACACTCACTGTTGCTGTCATTAAGAAGTGCTAGAAGATGTAATCTCTGCTTAACATCAGGAGACAAAAGATGGAAACATCAACAGTGGATGTGCGTGTCAAAAACGCTTGTGTGACAAGGTCTGGAGATACCTGAATTTGTTCTGTATAACTAGAGTCTTAAGGACTATAAAAACATCTTAATGGGTCTAAACACCTGAGGAGAAATAGTCCAGTGTCTCATAGCAGTTATAGCGTCCATGCGCCATCCGCCTGTGTATGTGCTCAGTCAAAAGATGTTTACTTTGAAAGGTAAGCATACAGACGCTAAGCGTTTATGTCAAAACATTAGTATACTTTTGACTTATAATGCACATGTGCCTTTTTGAGTAAACAAACTTGTTGACTATCAAAAAGGCGATTGGCTGTTTTTATTGTACAGTTGCCAATCGCCATATTTAGTGTCACAATCTCTACCATTCATGTGTATACTCAATTCTCTTAAAATGTCTCTACTGAAGCATATTACGTTTGATGACATTTCAAAGAGCAGCACATGTAACATGGTCTGTAAACTACCTAGTTCACTTGGGGGACTCAAAGAGAATAAACGGGAAGAAAACATAAAGGGGTGTCTGTGGTCTTTTTAAACAGACATGTGAGCACAGTGTGTGCAGTTGGCCACTGCTTGACCCAGCATTACTATGTGGACAGGAAAGCCAGCATTAAAACCCTAGCATGCATCTCTTTTATGAAGTGAAAGTGAAGCCACAACACGTCTCTTGGCAGCGTTAACCTCAAGCTCAACCTTGTGGCCACCCTGGGTTAACCTGCCCTGTGATCATTGTTTCCTTCCTTCGACTTGGCATTTCTTAGAGTAGGGCCCCCCTACCACTCTAACTGTGGCTTTCTGAACTGGTGCCAGGCCACACTTAATGCCAAGGATTACACTCTCATTCTGCTGCCAGGCACACGCTGGGGCTCCAAGTGCAGAGTCCTCCAGACAGTGGTGAAAAGAACACCATCCTCCACATAGCTGCAGTCATGCACACAGACAACACAGGGACCTTGGGTTCCTCTTGAGTGCTGGTAAAGAAGCGTGGATTTTTCTGCTGGGTGTGCGCAATAGAACATAACCAGGAGCAAGGGAACCACAGTGAAAATGTGGAGAACCATGTTGCATTCCACCACAAAGATTGTAGTCAAAATCTCAGTGATGCCAGTCTACAAAGTGCTTTGAACTGGGGGAAATTTTGGGTAGCCTTCACAGGTTCAATCCATGTTTCCATTGCAAAGGGCCCTTCTCTGCACCTTAAACTGTAATTAAATCTTAAGTAAATAGAATCTGATTGGGTCACAATTCACTGAAGAAAGAGTTGAATGGCCACAGAAATAGGTACACAGATTACAACTTGTACTGACTCTGGGGGAATTAACATTCTTAATTTTAACTTGTTTGATTTTTTTTTAAATAAAATTAACCAAAAAATCTAGGCAACACTTATTGGAACTTTTCAAGGACGTATTTTTTTGCCGTGTTAAATCCATATAACCATTCTTGATTCTAGAGGGTGGCAATGTGGTATTATATCAATATCACGACATGGTAATGTTATGATTTAAAACTTTTGTATATTGTGTCACGGTGATCTTTTTTTACTCACGATTTTGAAATTTGGCTGATGATAATTTGTCAAAAAAATTATTGTAATTATGATGATTAACTGTATCTTTTAGTGCTTTATTGATTAGTTGCCATATAAATTGTCATATTTCTTAAGGTGCATGTGTGCTTCATACACCTTAAGAAGTAATTTTTTCCATTTGTAACTTTAAATATATAACTAAAATAAATAAAAGGGATATATGATTTCCTTTTAATGCTTTAAAAAATAAAAAATAATGAAAAATAATATTTAAAAATATAAAATTATTTAAATTAGGGCTGTCGATTTAACGCGTTAATTCAGTGCAATTAATTTGACAAAAATTAATGCGTTAAAAAAAAAATAGGCAATTAATCGCACCATAATAAGGAAGATTCCTGAGAAATGCAAGCTTGTAGTACCACCTGTTTACTCCAGAGGGCAGTAAGTGAAATTTCAGCTGTATGAGCAACACAGTTTATACAGTGAAGAAAACATTTCAATAGGCAGAACAACACAAACATGCGTTACATGCTTGCGTTCAAAACACTTGAAGGAGCGCAAATGTGAACTAAGGGATCTCAAGATGTGTTTAAGTATTAAACTATATTTAACTTGAAACAGTGACCTAAACATTTTATATGTATGATGCAACGCACCCGAGACGCTACACAAGCATGTCTGACGCAGGTGTAAATTGACGGGCTCTTAAACAAGCCCTCATAATAAATCTCCAACTGATTGACAAATTCACTTGTGAAATGGATTGCTGTGAACTGTGTGCCAATGATTGTCTTCTGATCAATAATATGTTATTAAACAATACATTGTATTCTAAAGCCGCTTTTTGTATGGCCTTATCAATGATTAACTCTTCTGCTACAAGAATGTAATGCATTTGAATTATCTGAATAATTTTTATTTATATATATATATATATATATATATATATATATATATATATATATATATAATTTTTAATATTTAAAGATAACTATGTATAACTATATATTGATATAAATATGTATAATCATTATATATTGAATTATTGTTATATGATGGGCTTTCTCAGCAAATATGTGTATATGCGATTAATCACGATTAATTAATCGGGACACCATGTAATTAATTTGATTAAAAATTTTAATCGATTGACAGCTCTAATTTAAATAAGTATTTTTGATACATTTTGGTCAACTTGCCTTTTAGAGGTCAGAGTCAATTTCTTTATATATATTGCTATTCTTTTATTTTACTGTATGTTATATCAGTATATATATTAGGTTAGATTTTGCAATAATAAAAATTGTCAGTCCTAATTTCTTCGCTTTTACATGTTATTTTAACGCTCTTTGTTTAAACCTACAAGCCCTTATTCTTCATTAATCAAAACCTTTGATATATCATTTCATAATTTTATCACTCCACAGAAATAGTGTAAGTGTGCAAGTCAGACGTATACATACACCTTAGCCAAATACATTTACAGTAAACAATTCCTGACATTTAATCGCAGAAAACATTCCCTGTCTTAGGTCAGTTAGGATCAATACTTTATTTTAAGAATGTGAAAATGTCAGAATAATAGTAGATAGAATTATTTATTTCAGCTTTTATTTCTTTCATCACATTACCAGTGGGTCAGAAGTTTACAACACTTTGTTAGTATTTGGTAACATTGCCTTTAAATTGTTTAACTTGGGTCAAACATTTTGGGTAGCCTTCCACAAGCTTCTCACAATAAGTTGCAGGAATTTTGGCCCATTCCTCCAGACATCATCACCTCAGTTGCGCCGCTTGCACAGATCAAGGACTGTAAAGTTAGGTAAAAATTGTTTTATCTTTCAAAATGACATCATTTGGAATTATCTGTCAGTGTTTAAAAAATGGAGGTGTTCCTCCAGACAGAACAGATGTTTCTTCAATATATCCACATCATTTTCCTTCCTCATGATGCCATCTATTTTGTGAAGTGCACCAGTCCCTCCTGCAGCAATGCACCCCCACATGATGCTGCCACCCCAATGCTTCACGGTTGGGATGATGTTCTTTGGCTTGCAACCCTCACCCTTTTTCCTCCAAACATAACAACGGTTATTATGGCCAAACAGTTCAATTTGTTTCATCAGACCAGAGGACATTTCCCCAAAAAAGATTAACTTTGTCCCCATGTGCACTTGCAAACTGTAGTCTGGCTTTTTTATGGTGGTTTTGGAACATTGGCTTCTTCCTTGCTGAGAATCCTTTCAGGTTATATCGGTATAGGACTCGCTTTACTGTGGATATAGATACTTGTCTACCTGTTTACTCCAGCATCTTCAAGGTCCTTTGCTGTTATTCTGGGATATATTTGCACTTTTCACAGCAAACGACGTTCATCTCTAGGAGACAGAATGCATCTCCTTACTGAGTGGTATGATGGCTGCATGGTCCCATGGGTTTTATACTTGCACACTATTGTTTATACAGATGCATGTGATACCTTCAGACATTTGGAAATTACTCCCAAGGATGAAGCAGACTTGTGGAGGTCCACAATTTTTCCTGAGGTTTCTTTTGATTTTCCCATGATGTCAAGAAAAGAGGCACTGAGTTTGAAGTTAGGCCTTCGAATACATCCATAGGTACACCTCAAATTGACTCCAATTAGCTTATCAGTTATCTAAAGGCTTGGCATCATTTTCTGAAATTGTCCAAGCTGTTTTAAGGCACAGTTAACTTGGTGTATAACTCTGACTCACTGGAATTGTGACATAGTCATTTGAAAGTGAAACAATCTGTCTGTAAACAAATTTTGGAAAAAGTACTTGTGTTATGTACAAAGTAGATGTCCTAAATGACTTGCCAAAGCTATAGTTTGCTAATATAAAATCTGTGGAGTGGTTAAAAAATTTTTAAAGACTTGTAAGTGTATGTAAACTTCTGACTTCAACTGTAAGTGTGTGAACCTGCTATGACTTGTCACATTTGCCATTACACAATCGTTTCAAGTGAAACCGGAGCACTTTGCTTTCACTATCCAAGTTAATTTGTTTGTTTATATTTTTCGCAGGAGTTTGGCGGGAGCATATGCTGATGGCACATGCATCAGAGCACTCTTCCGGACAGCAGCTGCTCTGGTTGAGGTCTGTGGTGCTTTGCTTAAAATTCTCTTATTTGGGCATTAATGTGTGATTGGAATTTGAAGTACACATTAATCACACTGGCACTGTGCCACCGCAGTGGGGCGGCTGTCACAATGATGCTACCAGACCTAGTTTTCAGCACAAGTACAGTTCTTGGACGTAAAACAGCTGGGAAGTTCTTTGTCAAAATGATACCTAATGATATTGCATTACATTGGATTGCATATGTCATAATGCATTGCTTGTGTGTGCATTCTGAGCATCTTTGAACTGACCTTGAGAAAAAAAATGCAGCACCTTTATTACAAAAAACAAGTACAGAATAAGTTACAGTAAGTCTGTGAAATTATAAAGTAAAATATCTATTTTTTTACAAGGTTAGGTTTTTTTCCCCCAATTTCAGGTAGAATCCTATTAGTATCCCAGATTTTTCAAAGATCATTCATTTAAAAATGTTTAGAAATTAAAAAAAAAAATGTTTAGTGACTTGAGACTCAACCTCGTAACGAAAGAGTCAAGACTTGATTGGACTCCAGCTTATAGTCTTCAGACTTCACTTGGATTTCAGATGAAAGTCTCGTGAACATCTCTGCTCCAACACGTTGAAGCTGTGGTGCTCATGCGGGCTTAAGTTCAACTTACAACATTTCTTGAAAATATTTTAAAGGTGAAGTGTGTAATTTCTGTGCCTCTTGTGGTGAAAATATATATTAAAAGAATTCCAAAAAATAAATAAAATAAAATGTTGTCCAATGACTAATAGTTTTATCTGCATAACAAGCTGGAATTGGAGAAAGTATTTTAAGATAAATTACACACTTTTATGATCTCAGGTTGAAACCAATACAAACAAGAAAGGCAGCACATTTTGAATGGTCCGAGGGCTGTCATGGAGTCACATGCACACACACACAAAGCAGGCTCATTAGGTAGAAATGGGGAGTGGAAAGAGATGTGTGTAGCAATCCTGGGTCAGACTCTGTGCAAGGACGTTATGTCTATGAGTGGAAGCAGTGTGTGGAATGAACCCAGCCATTATAACTCAGCTCATCCGTCATTGTGAGGCTTCAGGCCCATCTACCCGCTGTTGCCCTGGCAACACACTCCTAAACTTAACACATTCAGTATCATTTCAGGAGAAACAATTACTGATAAAAGTATTGTTTTAATTGTTATTCATCTAGTGCTTCTGTGCCTTTTAGGCAACCAAAAAATGTATACATGATCAAAAAGAGCACATGGTATTAATAAGTGTCAGAGAAGGGTGAACAATCATAATACAGAGCCAGTTTCCAACTTATGTCATCTTTCAGTAGTCACTGCTCATTAGTTTAGTCTAACTTTAGCTTTTCAAACTAACTCTGGTTAAAGCTTTATGACCACAGTTTCTTAGAAAAGTTCATTACTGTTGTAATGTGGGCAGCAATGTCATTTAAGCAGACCTGGTTTCCTCCCTGCCCTTTGCTCCCAGTGTAATTTGAGACACAACTGAAAAAGGCCCAGCTCACACAGAACTGAATTGAAGGTAGAGGGAGAGCAGACATATTCGCATTCAGCCCCGGTCTAACCTAATCAAGCCAGACAAGGTCATCATATTCCAACTTTCTACTAATTAGCCTTTAATTCAGTTTAAATTGTTTACAGTTATCCTCACAGTCAATTACATAAACAGAACTACTGTGTCTAAGTAAAATACGCTTAAAGGAACAGTTCACCCAAAAATACTAATTGTCATCATCCACTTACCCTCATATTGTTCCAAACCCATATGAGTTCCGCTCTTCTGTGGAACACAAAACTGACAGCCTCAGTCACCATAAAATTAAAGTGAATGGTGATTGAAGGCCCTGTACACTTCCTACAAAATCGAAGAATGAATGGGTGTGACGTCATTTAGAACAAATTCTGGCTAAAACGAAAGCGTTTTAGAGTTTGTTCAGTGTAACAACTCGGAAGGGCGAACTATCAGAAAAACTTCTAACCAGCTGCAAAATACCTTCTTACTCCCATTGGTCAATGTCAACGTTAGGTGTGGCTTGGAGCTCCACCTACTTTGAGGCAGACAACTTATTCCCATTCAGTCAGTTAAGATCAAGCAATGAGGGAACCGTGCTGCAAAGCCCTCCGGGCATTTACGGTGTACATTTTCACACATGAAACCAGACAAAATTCTTGTGAAGAGCAATTAAAAAAATCAAGAAACTGTAGGGACAAGACTTTTTCTCAATGCAGCCAAATAAATCTGTCAATGGGGGTACGCATATTTCGTCACCTGCATCACCTCAGTTGCGCCGCTTGCACGCTCTCTCCTAAGCGCACGCAAGGAGATATAAAAGCTGCACATATCAAGGACAGTAAAGTTAGTTCAAATGAAATTGGAGGATCTATGGTAAAAATTGTTTTATCTTTCAAAATGACAGACATCATTTGGAATTATCTGTCAGTGTTTAAAAAATGGAGGTGGAAATTAAACATTTTAAATAAGATCCGGCAACTTTTCTGGGACTACTCGACCTGTATAAAGGAGTAGTCATGCAAGCCCTATGCACAAATGTATTTGGTAAACGCTATCGCATTGCTGCTATAATAATGGACCATTTCCAAGTTAGGAAATGGTCGTGATCTGGCTTTAATTTTTCTTTCCCTTCTACTAAACAGATCCCACTCTGGAGCGACAACATAATTTTATTATTGTGAATTATTTACAAATATGTTGTTACACAATCCTCCAACGTTCACAACTGTCCATTACCGCCAGAGCTGTTACCACAGACAGCGCAAATGTACGGCAATTAGCAGTGGTCAAAAAGGATTTCCAAAATGGCTTTTTGATTATAAAGATGTGGATTTAGATGGTAATTAAATTACCACACGACCTTGGTGCTTGTCAAAAAACAGTAGGTAATTTGGTCAGGAATTTTCTCATGGGAGGTGGGAGAAAAACACAGACATTTCAGACATCAATAAAATCACTGACTACCCCCTGTAAATGCTGGAATTACCTCATGTCCCCATGTAAAATAATTGCATCTGAATAGGGCTTTAATTAGACTACAAAAGACGCCAAATCTACTCAAATAGTCTTAAGTGCCCATTCACTATTTTGTTTTATATGTTATTTCACTCATGTGCCGTTTGCAGCCAAAAGCTATTCACACATCTGCCCAAAGATTTACCTCTCATCATTCTTTTGTCTGTCTTCTGCCCATTAACACTCCTTAATACACCCATCTTTGGCGTAGTATCAGTGTCATCATTAATTACAATAACAGAGTGTAACGAGCACAATATATCATGTGTTAATGCATTAACTTCATAAATTCAGTTTATATTTGATTGAATTACAGTTGATATTTAACATGTAGTCTTGATCGTCCTCATATTTAATTGTACCTCTAAACGCCTCCCCCTGTGGTGTGGCTGGTGTCTGAATGTTTGCAAACAGTAGGCTATGCGTTTCTCAGTTGTTTCAAACTTTGCTCTGAGTGGAGAGCGAAAAATAACCTCTCCATAAGTGTGCTAAAAATTCTGCCTAAGAATGAGCCATTCTGTTATGGAACAACATGAGTGAGTAAATTATGACAGAACTATTCCTTTAACATGTTGATAAAGTGACTGATAAGGACATCACATTTCTTGTTTGGTTTCAGATCAGGGCCTTGTCACAGGTTTCAGTGATTTTGGCCCATGCTTTTGTTTCCCTTGTATGTCAATCCGATCCCATCTGACACTGATTTGATTTGATAGTGGCTCATATGATCATCCCTCAGACTGACAGACCGCATCTTGTCACTGTGGCGTGAAAATCAAACAGCCTTGTGACAAATTTCTCTTCCTTTCAACCTTCTGTTGAATATGCGTGGCAGCCAGGCTGCACAGCTAAAACCCAGCGACTACGGCAAACTCACATTTTGCTGCCTGTCTGCTGGAAGATCAAAGTTCAACAATTACAGTGTGATTCACTGTGATGGAATACCTCAATCAATAGAGGGAGTCGAAGGTCAGCTGATCCTGGATGAAATCATGTTTCTAGACTGCTGGCTGGGTGAATGTCAACTAGCACTCTGCTTTCCACCCCACCGCAGGCAGCCGGGAGGTCATGTGACCACGGCATCCACTGGTGGATTTTCCATATTTAGATCGCCATGCCTGAATGCCGCTAAGCTACACAGACCTATCCATAGACACAATCAGAGTACACGCATGCGAGTCCGAGTCTTGTCAGTGTGTAGTTACACCCACACACCACTGTTTGTGTATATAGACATTATTCATGCTAGCGCCATTTTTTTTTTTTATGAGAATGACAATGGGAAAAAAAAAGGCTGTGAGGGATAGACGAACAGTCTCTTCAATGAGCTGTTCTGATTTTTACACAGACAAAACAATGATAAAACATATGTCCAAGATCATGCAGCATCCAAAGAACTACAGACAACATGAGTTGGAAAATCAGATGTGATCTAGGAGCTTTATACAGGTTTTTTCCCTCCGTTCATGCCACTGAAGATACTGTCAGTCTATCCCTCATAGCCTTGTCATTCCTATGAAGATGATGCTAGCATGTATCAGGTCTATGGGAATATATCTTAGATATACACATCATAGAGTTTTTACAGTTTAGCTAATCACAATTCTTAAAAGAATAGGTCACCCAAAAATGAAAATTCTCTTATCATTTACTCACCCTCATGCCATCCCAGATGTGTGTGACTTACTTTCTTCTGCAGAACACAAATGAAGATTTTTTTACAAGAATATCTCAGCTCTGTAGCTTCAAAATGTTGGTACCCATTCCCTTGCATTGTGAGGACTTACAGAGCTGATATATATATATAAAATAAAATCTTCCTTTGTGTTATGCAGAAGAAAAAAACTCATGCATCTCGCATGAGTAAATAATTTTATATTTGGGGTGAACTATTCCTTTAAGTAACAAAGCTACTACAACAGAATATCAGGGGAGCTTGCACTACAAATCAATTGAATGCTTTATGACAGAAATCTGTGGCTGGAATGGTTCTGTGATTGACAGCGAGGTAAAATAAAACACATACAAGCTCTAATACAATAGTCGGCTTTGTTCCAAAATTTAAGTAATCAAAGTAATGGCCATATTACATATTTTTCGACTGTGCGGGCACTTGCTCACAACACAAGCCCTACTGTGGAATGTGTCAGAGTGATGTAAGAGGTGGGTAACAAAGCTAGCATGAAACTGAACTACTGGTCCAACAGGATGAGTCGCACTACAGCAGCTCTAAGCAGCACTGATGCAATCGTGCACGCGAAGGGGGTAGGCTCCAGCCAGGCAGTCGGAATTAGGCACAACACAGACTGTCAGTGTACAGACTCCAAGTTTGTGCGTCCAAGCAGATAATTTCAAAGGAGCCATCCAAGGATCAAACCAAACTTAGTGTGAATTAAACAAACCCATGCTGTGCATTCTTAGAACTTTTTTGCACTACAAATAAACAACTATATTCAAGACTGTAGGAAATCCGAGGTATCCCTCGTGTTAAAAGGACGAGTTACGACGTAAGTGTCAAGGTGAATCAAAACATGACCGAGACGAATCCAATAAATTGCCAAGCTGCGTGACGTCATAAACCGTAAAACATCGTCATGGCGGTCGACTAAAGTAAAGCTTCTTGTCCAAAACTGCTAGTGGAAAAGAACGGAGTTGAGGCAAAACACAATGTAAATGCTAATTAGCAGCATTCACAGCCACTGGCGCCCCAACTTGCCTATATTTGTAAAGGCGAGCTCCCGAAAACCGAATCGTGTTCGGTAACCACGCTGTCTGCACCTTAAAAGTAGTTCAGCAAAGAGCTGACTCACTACTCTCAGCCTTCGCTGAAACGACTGTCACATAACAACGCGCGTGTGCTTTTAATAGAACGCGCCCGCGAATAAATACATTGTTGCTTATAACGTCTCGCTGCAATGTAACACAGCAATACAATTCCATTCCCGCCTCACATTGTTGAGAGTTAAACAGCCCCCCGAACTGCTATTATTGTTCCACCGGGGGAACTGGCTAAACTTAATCTTTCAAATGCAATCATCGCGGGGGATCGGGTAAATCAGCGAGTCGATTTCAAATCTTTAAACACTAAATATCATGCTTCTGCTTCGAGGTAGCTCGTATCGACTTGCTTACGCAACAACAAGCGGAAGAACACAACTCTTTAAAGTGGCCGGACTGAAATAGCGAGTGTAGCTGGTTTAGCAAGCTAACGTAGGATACCGCCGCCAGGGAACTGTGACTGGGTCCTGCACCGAGTGTGTAAAAATCGCGTTACAAAGCCACTCCATACCGCCATTCACCGGCAAACGTAGAACATTAGTAATGATGTCGTACTTACAGTATTTTCTGTCCTATTAAATCCTGTACGTTACGTCCAGCTCTGACCTTCGGGTTGGTGAAACAGCATTATAGTTAACTGCCGCCGCCATGTTCCTGCTGCCTTATGCCTAACGAAGGATGGCTGCTTGTTTATCTCGCAAGCAAAACCTCCCCCACATACTACGGGCACCAGTATCTACTCGTTTACTCTAGCCTGCATAGCAACCTTGCAGTGAGCAACCGGGCAAAATGATGATACAGCAAACATAAGGACACTGCTCACCAGTTAGACTGCAATTTTTGCCCCTTCAAGAGATGACGATGAGCGTGGGTCTTTTTGTTTTCTAAACTGCGCGTACATGTTTCTTAATAATAAAGAAGGAAGTCAAAGCAGTGTTGAAAAGGGATTTTACACACCAGTGTTGGTGTGGGAGAAAAAGTGTGGCAGAGTGGTCAGGTTACAAGCTTGTGTTGTTGTTATCCTAAACCCAAAGCAATCTGTACTCTACTATCAGTGTCATAACAGATTTATTAAAAATCACATTACATGATTCTTGTATGAAAGTGCTTCCAAGATACCCTCACATCCCTTTAGGGCATGCTCTAAACCCGGCTATGAAACTTAATATATATGTGATTGTTTACTGTTAAAGAAATATGATTTTTTTTTCCCCACCAGACAAAACAGTGATGAGCTGCCAAACTAGCCTAATCGGATTAGGACCATTAGGTAAAGAAAATAAAAGCGCTTTGATTGGTGGCTAAATATCAAAACACTATTTTGCTGAAGCACTGCTGTAAAATTAAGTATAAATTATTGGGCGCATGATCAGTAACTTATCAAGCCATAATAGTCCAAATCATTTATTTATATATATTTTGCATTACAAATGGTCTCAAGTCAAGGCACAAGTGACAGAAAAGATTCCATTTATATTCAAGTCAAAATTATGCCAATAATTTGTCATGTTGGTTTTTATTTCTGCCTTATCACAGACCAGAAAGATGGAAATCAATGTGCCTGGTAATGCAATATGAACTGAACCCAAAAACTGAAAATTCTCACCAGCATGCCATCCCTAATCTGAATGACTTTCTTTTGCAGAACACAAATGAAGATTTTTAGAAGACTATTCTGTAGGTCCATTCAATGCAAGTGAACGTTGGCCAGAAATTTGAAGCTACAAAAAGCACATAAAGGCTGCATAAAAGTAATCCATATGACTCCAGCGATTTAATCCACATCTTCAAAAGAAATATGATAGGTGTGAATGAGAAACAGACCAATGTTTAAGTCTTTTTATTTTTTCTGTATATCTCCACCTTTGACCAGCAGGTTCATATATGCTCCAAGAATGTGAATCGACAAAAACAAAAGAAGAATGTGAAAGTTAATGTGGAGATTTATAATGAAAGTACATCAATATTTATCTGTTTCTCACTCATACCTAGAATTTATTGATTAAACCACCGGAGTTGTATGGATTACTTTGATGCTGCTTTTTGGAGCTTCTGAGTTCTGGTCACCATTTACTTGCATTGCATGGACCAACAGTGCTAAGACACTACTCACATTATTTGTGTTCTACAGAAGAAAGTCATACATGATGAGAACTTAAATATATAGGTGAATATACATTTTATTTTGGTTTGATGATGTACAGTTATTGACCCTGACCATTATTATTATTATAAAAAAAAATTATATCCACAAATCATATAGTCCATGGTGGTAACAAATTGTTTGTGAAATAACCAATGGGGCTATATATATATATATTCAGTTGTAATCTTAAGTTTTTTATGTTATTTTATTCGACTTGGCCTAATTGATAGCGTATATATCTTGGTTGGTTTTTAAGTAATACGAGTAACGTCACTGCCGTATAAAATCAAATGTCTTCATTTCATTCCCCAAAAAAGCATCGTTACGTTCCAAACATTGATCCCAACAGAAAACTGTGATTTGGCAGAAGTTCATTAGAAAAATGGACGACCTTATAAAGTCGCCGTCAAGTCACAGATAATAGGATTCCACGTCCTTGAACCCACGTCTCTAAACATCAAATAAAGACATTTAAAGTGAACTGGCACCAATTCGACTGCGAAATATTATGGAAAACATCCCCAATAACATACAGCTGTAAAGTAGTCTATGTTGGTCTCACAAGTGTCACCTGTCACAAATAGCCTATACAAAACAACACGGAGATAAATTCTCACATATTTTTACTTTCCTCGCATATAAAAAACGTTCAAATGGCCAGTCATTTCAAATGTTCAAAGACTAAATGGTCAAGCAGAAAGCCAGATCTTACCGTGATTACTCAGCAGCAATTAAGCCCAAGTGTGTCAAGTATCCGATCAAAATCCAGACGGCGAAAGATTCATTTCCTGTGTACGATACTTCCATCTGAACGTGAGCCAGAAACGAAAGTATGAGATTCAGAATGGATTGAGACCAGTGGTACAGTTGTAGCCGGTGCTGATCAAAGGTTAACACCGAATACAACGTCTCTCAAAGCGAAATCTGCAAACAGCGGGACTTGTGCACTATTCTGCTGTTCACTCTACCGTTCCTTTCAGACTGGCACGCGCTTCACAGCAATTGTGAAACACCACTGGGTTGTTTTCGCAATGAGACCTCCCGAAAGAAAGTGCACTATGACGAGTTTAGGAATACATTCATATGGTATAATGGCCTATAAGAGGTTACAACACTACGAATCAACACTTCGCCTTAAAACACTTATAACAGACATACACGCATATCAACGAAATCGATCATTATAAACCGCTGTCCATTTAAATGAACAAAAACCACGGTGAACAGCGCCGCTCCATGGTCAGTATCGGTAACGCAAGGAGAATATTTAAAGCAACATGAATGAAAATGCTACGCACTTATCTTTATAAAAAGTCTATTTATATTTCTACCTTTGAAGAACTCATTTTGAAAACGTCTTGACCTTTTTTTTTTACACTGCAAATGCAGAAACAACAGGGTATATCTGACTCACAACTAATGCATTACAAAGGGGACGGATAAATACATGGAAAACATAACAGTAACAAAACATTTATCAACTGCTTATCTTTGTAATAGGTTGTTCATAGGTAAAAGAAATGAGTTGATGCTTATTTCTTTATTGAAATTCCACCTTTATGTATATATAATTTTTCTTTAAACAAAACATGCTGATGTAATTATCTGAGAAATGTTCGAACATTCTTACCCTAGTTTCAAAATCTCACCAGATTTACACTTAATGGTTTGCCATTTTTAACAGGTGTTTACCTAGACAGCAAAGTCAGCTGTGCAGAGTTCAGGATTAAAATGCAGAATCTATTGGCACAACAAAAGTACAATGCTTTTGTTTCTTTGCTAAATAATGAGTTATTGTGGAACATTAAACTATTTGCTTGGCTTGACCAATTAGGCAGTGCAGTGCAAATAATTTAATTAACGTTCTGTTAAAAAATAAAACATAATAAGAAAAAAAAAGTGTGAAAAAAGAAAAAAAAATGGACAAAGCTTTTATACCACAATGCAAATGAAGCAGAGATCTTTCCAAATGCATAAATCAAATCAACAAAAACTGTGAGCCTTCAGGAGAACTTTAAATATAACCCTGATTTCAAACTTGAATTAAAATACTGGATTATCCCTCTCTGTTGTCATAATTATGTATGGTTAGGCACTTTTAAATAAGTTACATTGTCCCACAGCTTTCATATTTTCTTTGTAGGCATGGCTGGATCACGGTCATTTGATTTACGGATTGCAGCTTCAAACAAATACAGAAATCATTTTTGGAACATTACAGAGTCAGGAAAGAAAGTGGAGGGATTGGGATGGTTTATGATGACTTCTTCCTCGCTCTGGGGGAATCTGCTCCGCTGGCAGATCCGTTCACACCATTGGCTGTGACAGAAAAATAAGAGGTGGCTTGACATAAGTGATTAGCAGTTCATTTTGTGGTGCAGATTCTTAAAGGGATAGTCATCCAAAATGAAAATTCTCTTATGATGTACTCACTCTCCTGGCATCCCATATGTGTGTGACTTACTTTCTTCTGCAGAACACAAATTATGATTTTTAGAAGAATATCTCAGCTCTGTAGGTCCATACAATGCAAGTGAATGGGTGCCAACATTTTGAAGCTCCAAAAGTTGTATAAAGGGAGCATAAAAGTAATCCAGAAGACTCCAGTGGTTAAATCCATGTGTTCAGACATATCAATATTTAAGTATTTTTTTTGTCAAATTCTCCTCCCTACCCAGTAGGGGGCGATATGCACAAAGAATGTGAATCACTAAAATCAGGAGGAGAAAGAGAAGGAAAAGGGACTTAAATATTAATCTGTTTTTCGCCCGCACTCATAATATTGCTTCAGAAGAAATGGATTTAACCACCAGTCATCTGGAGTACTTTTATGTTCCCCTTATGTGGATTTTGGAGCATCCAAATTTTAGCACCCATTCACTTGCATTGTATGAACAAAAAGAGCTGAGAAATTCTTCTAAAAATCTTAATTTATGTTCAGCAGATGAATGAAAGTCATACACATCTGAGATGGCATGAGGGTGAGTAAATGATGAGGGTATTTTCATTTATGGGTGAACAAACCCTTTAAATGTATTTGTATATTCTAGAATGAACAAGAAGATTCTAGACAGTATAATCCTCACCATTTGTCAGCAGTTCACCTACAACAGAGCTGTATTTCCATTAAAAAGGGTAAATAGATCTTAAGTGGGCAACACTAACCTTTCTTCGATTTGCTCTTAGAAGACGTTGATTTCTTCTTTATGACTTGAGTCTGTGCTTGTTCTCTCCACCGTCGCAGCTGGAAGTTGATAAATTTCCACATCATGAAAGCCTGAGTGGT
Source organism: Xyrauchen texanus (assembly GCF_025860055.1). Lineage (NCBI taxonomy): Eukaryota > Metazoa > Chordata > Actinopteri > Cypriniformes > Catostomidae > Xyrauchen > Xyrauchen texanus. The sequence goes on along the minus strand of NC_068317.1, from coordinate 15,895,303 downwards.
GCAGATTGCAGCCAGTACAGTCACCCTGAGAAAAACAGTGTGCCATTACATCTCCAAAAATAACAAAGCAAAAGGTTGTTATTTATTTTCTATCTTCTGGTGCTGTATTTCAGAAACTTCCTACCTTAAAAGGAGTAGTTCACCCAAAAATTATAATTCTCATAATTTATCCTTATGCAGTCTCAAAATTGGGTGATTTACTTTCTTCTGCGTAACACAAATAATTTTTTTGATGGAGATATGAAGTGTTTGTATTTGTACAATGCATGTCAGTGGGGACTAGGGCTGCAACTAAAGATTATTTTGATAATCGATTAACCTAACGATTATTCGACGATTATTGCAACTATTAATCATTAGCTCTTTCCCGATTATTTAGCTTGTGCCCTGACTTAAATGTTGTATTGAATGTGCTTACTAACAATAAAGAGGGAAAAAAATTATCTTTTAAAAATACTTCTAAATGACATTTCACTGAATTAACAGGAAAAAAATACTTACGTTTAATTCAGTTAAGAAATTCACTGTAAAACATCCTATTGTTAGTTTTTACACTTGATTTCCATTTAAAAATGTCTAAAAAGCAAAATACATTTACTTGAGAAGCAACATATAAGATATTTAGACTTGCTTTAAGAGAATGTATCTTAAATAAACCGTAAGTGTATTTATTATGTGTGTATGTTTTCACTTGGTTATATTTCTGCAAGTGCAGTAAAGACAAAATATATGTATAATCAAGATGAATTCTCTAAAAGCAAGTCTAAACATCTTATATGCTGCTTTTCAGGTGAATGCATCTTTTTTATTTAAAAGGATTTTTAGATATATATATTTTTTTAATATATTCAACATTCTCAGATTTTTTTCTTCTGCAGTATAGTTGCTAAAATAATGTATGTTGTTTGAAAAGGAGTTTTACATATTTATATTGGAAAACAAGCCAAAACATATCATAAAAATATTTTGTTGCAATGTACAATGGGGTGAAGACTACCCCTCACCTTTCCGTTCACTTCAATCCTTGTTTAACTCAGTAAAAAACAAACTCCCTCTAATAAAGCTGCATATTGGCAATTTTCTTCATGATAAGAAATGCACAGTGACATATATTATGATTCAATAAGTCATGAGCCATCACATTCTAATCTAGCTGCATTAAGCATGTGAGCTCGAGGGACGAGCGTCCCCGTGACAGTGTGTGCATCAGCCCGCTGCAGATTCAAATGGATATCATAACATTCATAATATTATCATTTGTGTTCTGCAGAAGAAAGAATGTTATGAGTTTGAGACTTTTTTTAGGTGAACTATTCCTTTGAACTTGTCAGATGTCAGACCACCATGATTACTACACAGATAAAATAGAATTCTAGATTAGAATGCTTCTGTAATGAGGCCCCTGAGGCCGGTACCATAAAGCCGGTTTCGGTGGCTAGCCAGGTAAGTTTTAGATTAGTTTGCCTCAACCCCAGTTTTTAGGTACCATGAAAGTTGGTCGGCTTTAGAAGTGTTCATCTCCATAGAATTTTACACTACATGGCTAACCTGCTAAACCAATCAGCTGTGAGTAAAATGACATCTGACGCAATCAAGTCACTCCCCTGTGTCTCTTTAAAATGCACTTTACAAATAAAATCTGAGAAATCCACAATTTACTCCATGATAAATTTATTTGACAATCTAAAATGTAGATTTACAGCAGATAGTGTTGTATTTTAATTGCTTTTAATTTACCCTCTTTAACCATAGCGAAAAGTATATTTGAAAATATAAATATAATATATTAGTTCATCTATAAAACAGCCAGTAAGATGGATTAATATGATACCTGCAAAAAATAATCGTTTTTTAAAATATTAAAAGCTCAAGATTGCTATGGAATGGGGTGAATGCCACCCAAACCTCTTCTTTCTTTAATGGACTCAAGATGAACAAAGTATTTTACCTGAAGTTATAATAATATAAGCATATTGCATAACAATTATTTGCATACAGTATTCTAAGTGCTCACTTTTTAATTAATTAATAGTAGGCTTTATGCTTTTTTTTACTAAGTACAATATACAAATTGTACATCAAGAAAGTAAATTATATTCTGAATAACCATATCAGTAAATAAATAACATGTGCAATTCATTAATTTACATGTTCTATTTTATTTCAAATAAAATGGAAAGAATGTTAAGGAATCACCTCCTATTTTTAATTTTAAAGGTGCTATATCTAATATTTTTACTGTACTAAATCATAAAATGACCATAATATGTCATTAGAGAATTAGGAAAAATGCCAAGTTGAAATGTTGCCTTCTCCAATAACAATACTACAGCCAGTACGTTCTACTGTGAAGTTTCCATTCCGGTTTATGTTTTGGCTGTGTGATCCCACCCACTGCAAACTCACAAATAGTATTTCGACATCACCGTGTAGCCTGATTTGAACAAGTGTGCAGGCGAACAGCACTGTGTGCTGCAGCCATGGAAGCCAGTAAATGAACTGGATCAGAGATAACAGATTCCACCTGACCTAAAAAGCCTCGCCATCCATCTAAAATCACCATGACCAGATGCGTAGTAAAACAAGGATGAATATTGCAGGTGCCTTTGGAAGATGGAGACATCTTAAAGCCCAGAAATCCTTTAAAACTGATGTGGAGTTGGATAATTTGCATCAACATTCTGGCAGTCAAACAACTCCGCAGTGGCAAAGCCCCGGGGATTGATGAGATCCGACCAGAAATGCTGAAAGCTCTGGATGTGGAGGGGGTGTCATGGATGACACGCCTCTTCAACATTGCGTGGAAATCTGGGACAGTGCCTAAGGAGTGGCAGAACGGGGTGGTGGTTCCCCTCTTCAAAAAGGGGGATCAGAGAGTGTGTGCCAACTACAGGGGTATCACACTTCTCAGCCTCCCTGGTAAAGTTTACTCCAAGGTGCTGGAGAGGAGGGTTCGGCCGATTGTCGAACCTCAGATTGAAGAGGAACAATGCGGTTTTCGTCCTGGCCGTGGAACGACGGACCAGATCTTTACACTCGCAAGGATCCTGGAGGGGGCCTGGGAGTATGCCCATCCGGTCTACATGTGTTTTGTGGATCTGGAGAAGGCGTATGACCGGGTCCCCGGAGAGACTGTGGGAGGTGCTGCGGGAGTACGGGGTGGGGGGTCCCTTCTTAGGGCTGATCCAATCCCTGTACGTCCAAAGCGAGGGCTGTGTCCGGGTCCTCGGCACAAAGTCGAGTTCATTCCATGTGGGGGTTGGTCTCCGCCAAGGCTGCGCTTTGTCACCAATCCTGTTTGTGATATTCATGGACAGGATATCGAGCGTAGTCGGGGTGGGGAAGGTGTGCGATTCGGTGGGCTGGGGATCTCATCGCTGCTTTTTGCAGATGACGTTGTCTTCATGTCATCATCGGTCCGTGACCTTCAGCTCTCACTGAATCAGCTGGCAGTCGAGTGTGAAGCAGCTGGGATGAGGATTAGCACCTCTAAATCTGAGGCCATGGTTCTCAGCAGGAAACCGATGGAGTGCGTACTCAGGTAGGGAATGAGGTTTTGCCCCAAGTGAAGGAGTTCAAGTACCTCGGGGTCTTGTTCACGAGTGAGGGACAATGGAGCGGGAGGTTGGCCGGAGAGTCGGGGCAGCAGGGGCGGTATTGCACTCGGCTCTATCGCACCGTTGTCACGAAAAGAGAGCTGAGCCGAAGGCAAAGCTCTCGATCTACCGGTCAATTTTTGTTCCTACCCTCACCTATGGTCATGAAGGTTGGGTCATGACCCGAAAGAACTAGGTCAGCGAGTACAAGCGGCCGAAATGGGCTTCCTCAGAAGGGTGGCGGGCTTCTCCCTTAGAGATAGGGTGAGGAGCTCAGTCATCCATGAGGAGCTCGGAGTAGAGCCGCTGCTCCTTTGCGTTGAAAGGAGTCAGTTGAGGTGGTTTGGGCATCTGGTAAGGATGCCCCCTGGCTGCCTCCCTAGGGAGGTGTTTCAGGCACGTCCAGCTGGGAGGAGGCCTCGGGGAAGACCCAGGACTAGGTGGAGAGATTACATCTCCACACTGGCCTGGGAACGCCTCGGGGTTGCCCAGTCAGAGCTGGTTAATGTGGCTCGGGATAGGGAAGTTTGGGGCCCCCTGCTGGAGCAGCTGCCCCCACGACCCGACTTCGGATAAGCGGTTGAAGATGGATGGATGGATGGATGGATTCTGGCAACCCACATGAGCTTTGAGTCTGGGGCGGGGCTGACAACTCTCCAATACTTTGAATGTGGACTGCAGTACCCATTTCAAATACTTGTCAATCTTACATATAGCACCTTTAAATGAGATGGGACGTCATACCTCATATTTGAACTAATTTTGTTCAAAAATCGAGAATCTGCAGGAAACCATCTAAATTAATTTATAATATTTTTTAAGCAAATCCCATATGTTCACATTCCAGACTTTTATTATTAATTATAAATGTTACCTTCTCCATTTGGTATATTTCCTAAATCATTTCTCTCCATCTTTCAAATTATGGGGCTTCTGGTTTAAGTCAATTGTTTTGTAATCTGTTACAAATCTGCTATTCTGATTACCCTAAATATATTTTGTTCAGTTTTATTTCTAAAAGACAATGGCATTGCCCCCAAAATATGGTTTTCTGGAGTTATTTCTATTTTGCAGTTAAATATGAAATGAACCTGTCTAATCACTTCAAATCACAGGGGCGGCTGTGGCTCAGGTGGTAGAGCGTGTTGGCCACTAATCGCAGGGTTGGCGGTTCAATTCCTGGCCCACATGACTCCACATGCCGAAGTGTCCTTAGGCAAGACACTGAACCCCAAGTTGCTCCCAATGGTAGGCTAGCACTTTGCATGGCAGCTCTGCCGTCATTGGTGTGTGAATGTGTGTGAATGGGTGAATGAGTCAGTGTAAAACGCTTTGAAAACCACTAAGGTTAAAAAAAAAAGCGCTATATAAGTGTAGACCATTTACCATTCCAATAAGTTGTCAATTTAGAGCACTCATAGACTGTAATGAGCATTTGTTCCTTCACAATTTCTCTTACAATCCCTTTTACCATGCTATTGTATTTACTTTGAATAACAGATTATTATAAACAATCTCATTGTTATCTTCCAAGCATATTCCATCCAAACACTGGACCGGAACATTTTGATTGGATTAGTTGTATTGTATGTATCAATTATATCAGTGTTTTCCAACCATTTTCCTGCCACGGCACACTTTTTACAACTTAAAAATTCTACAGCACTATCCCACATAGGCTAACCAGCATCAATATTTTTCCTTTTCAAGAATTATCCACGTTTTCTGTCCATCTTAGTAGCATGTTTACTAGTAATGTTTGAAATACGGCTTTGCAAAAAAACTAAAACAAATATGTAGGCTACACTGTGTGAGGTCACAGGTGGCAAGAGTGCCAAATAGGTAATGAAAAAACAAATTAGCTTATTTTCTAATTTGAAGATTTGTTCTTGCAATGCCACAAAAAATTACAGAGATACAAACTCATGAGGGGTGAAAAGGGTAAGACAATCACTGGTCCACGAAAAAATAAGAATAAATCTATAAAGCATAAGCTTAAAGCAGCATTTCCAGCTGTTCTAGTGATTCAACTTTACAATCGTGCAGAATACTGACACAAAGCAAATCTACGGTATCATTTTCCTACAGTAGCCTATTTAAACTGCTGAGCATGACTTTTATCAGAAAAGAGTTTGCCATGTAAAAAAAGAGGGAGGTGTGCAAAATAAACATTGAAAATAAGAATTTGGAAGAGAGAAAAAAAGCTTGCTGTTGCTTTGATAGCAGACAGTAATGAAAGGACCCGTTTATGTTTAGGTCGAAGCATTTTCTTGGTGAATTTAAATTAGTTCAATAACTGGGGTCTCTGATATTCGTAAACGATATGGTAATATTTAATTAAAAGAAATTATGAGATATTCAATGTTTCTTCACAAATTTGGACAGTTTTTAAATATTTCTTGTTGAGTAGTACTCTCAAAGACGTGAAGCACAAACGTGTGTGTGAAAAACACTTTGGTGTAAAGTGACGTCACTTCATAGACGTCAATGTATTCTGTCGCGAGTCATGTGAAAGTCCCTTAACGTGTATAAATATCAGTCACTTTTGCACATTAATCATTGCTCTTCACAATCACAAAAGTGACCGACTATGGTTTCAAAATGGCGAATTTATCAGAAAGGTGAGGAGTTTCGATCCCTGAAATTATTATTATTTTTCATGCATTTTTTTTTCTTCTTTTTTGTGGAATTTTATAATTTTCCACGGCACGTCAATCTAGTCTCACTAGTGTGCCGCGCGGCACAAAGGTTGGGAAACACGGAATTATAGAATTTATTAATGGATGCATTTCCTTTATTTCTTTTACTTTAACTTCTGTTAATAAATATCTTCTTACCTGTAAATAATTAAACAAATGTGAATTTGGAAGCTCCTCATGTTTTGCTAGGTTTGAAAAGGTATCCATTCCTTTATCAGTGAAAAGTTGGTGATATCTTTTCAGAGGTCTTAAACGTATTATCTAATCTATTTGGTATGAAATCAGGATTTTTAGCCATTTCTTGTAAATTAACTATATCTTTAATTTAACTTTCTAACCAACTTCTAAAAGTACCATTAATACAAATATTATCTATCAATTTAAATGTGTTGCTTTAACAGGGATATTCTAATAAATTCCCCATTTGATACATTTCCATCTTTCTCTATTTCACTTTAGAATCTTCAATATAGGTTGAATTTGGGCAGCTTTATAATAATTTATTTGGGTATTCTAGTCCTCCGACCCTATTTGACAACTTAAGAATTTTAAGAAAAATTTTGGGTTTCCTTTTATCACATTTATATTTACAAAGTAGTTTATTACATTTTCTAAAATCTACCAGTTAGTAGTATATCAAAATGTTTAAAAGGAAAATAAACTTGGGAGAATATTTATATTTATAGTCTAATAGTTTTGTAATCAATAGTAGCCTATATTTATTTGTAATAGTTTTGAATGATATATACAATTTTCAATTCAAATAAATACAAAACTTTTATATTTTAAATAAATTTAAGCTTTTAAAATGAATAAGCCTGTGTGTTCTTGTTGTGGGCCTATATGACTTGACTTATGCATTGATATACCAGCTGTTTTATTTGTATTTTTTTATCACATTAAGAATTTGTTTGCAGCATTCCTCTTGAGCTCTCGTAGCAGCCGCTGTTTCTTCTTGTTGTGTAAATGTCTTTAATTGCTTCATAATTCTACAGTTATCCATGTACAGTGTAAATCATGTTTTCATAATAATCAGCTTTCAGCAGAGAGGTAAATCCAGCGGAGTCTCTCGCAAGGAGTGAATTGCGTTCTCTCACATGATTGGTTGTGCACAGCAAACGTCACTCATTCATGTCAGGATTGAAGCCGGAGTTGATAAAGAAAGCTGATGAACTGCATCATGGTACCAATTAAGCCTGATTGGATTGGTTTGAATTCGTCAACCTGAAACCAATTCTGAAACCCTGAGTTTGTTCAGCGACCTTCATGGTACAGGCCTCTGGTCTTAAACTGAATCCTGTCCAATCACGTTAAGTACGAGAGCTTTTAAAATGTAACTACATATTATGCAGGCTGCCCAGATGATATTCCAGCAAATGTAATCATATGCGATGCAAAGTTTTTGTAAAATGATTATCTTCTGTTCTGCACTTTTATATTGGAAGCAGACACACACCGCAGATCATGTCTACTTGGTCAGATCACAAAACTACAGTATGATAGTTTAACTACAATATGTGTAAATAAGACTATGGTAACCACAGGTAATCCCATGGATGGAGCCTCATTAATCAGAATCAGCTTTATTGCCAAGTATGCTTACACATACAAGGAATTTGTCTAGGTGACAGGAGCTTCCAGTCAACAACAATACAAACAATACCAAAAACAGCAGCAAGACATAGGTAATTAAAAACAAAAAAGAACACAAAATAAATAATTATACATATACGTACAAACACTCACCTTCATACATACCCACATACACACACGTAGTGCAAATCTAATACAATCTGTTATATAAAGAACAAAAACCTGTATATTATGTACAGAGCAATGCAAGTAATGGCAGAAGTGGATATGTTGGATAATATAGATTAAAATTAAAAATAAACTGTGTATTGCACATAATTATTGCTCAATGGGGCAATTTAATTGTTCATTAGATGGATGGCCTGAGGGAAAAAACTGTTCCTGTGTCTGACGGTTCTGGTGTTCAGAGCTCTGAAGCGCCGGCCAGAAGGCAACAGTTCAAAAAGGTAGTGGGCTGGGTGAGTGGGGTCCAGAGTGATTTTACCAGCCTTTTTCCTCACTCTGGAAGTGTATAGTTCTTGAAGGGGGGGCAGGGGGCAACCAATAATCCTCTCAGCAGACCTAACTGTCCTTTGTAGTCTTCTGATGTCTGATTTCGTAGCTGCACCAAACCAGACAGTTATTGAAGTGCAGAGGACAGACTCAATGACTGCTGAGTAGAACTGTTTCAGCAGCACTGGTAGCAGGTTGAACTTCCTCAGCTGGTGAAGGAAGTACAACCTCTGCTGGGCCTTTTTCACAATGGAGTCGATGTGTATCTCCCACTTCAGGTCCTGTGAGATGGTAGTGCCCAGGAACCTGAATGACTCCACTGCTGCCACAGTGCTGTTGAGAATGGTGAGGGGGGTCAGTGTTGGGGTGTTCCTCCTAAAGTCCACAATCATTTCCACTGTTTTGAGCGTGTTCAGCTCCAGGTTGATTTGACTGCACCAGAAAGCCAGCCGTTCAACCTCCTTTCTATATGAAGACTCATCATCATCTCGGATGAGGCCGATGACAGTGGTGTCATCTGCAAACTTCAGGAGCCTGACAGAGGGGTCCTTGGTGGTGCAGTCATTGGTGTACAGGGAGAAGAGAAGTGGGGAGAGCACACATCCCTGGGGGGCACCAGTGCTGATGGTACAGGTGGTGGAAGTGAATTTTCCCTGCCTCACAAGCTGCTGCCTGTCCGTCAGAAAGCTGGTAATCCACTGACAGGTAGAGGTGGGAACAGGGAGTTGGTTTAACTTAGTCCGGAGTATATCTGGTATGATTGTGTTGAAAGCCGAGCTGAAGTCCACAAAAAGGATCCTTACATATGTCCCCGGTCTGTCCAGATGTTGCAGGATATGATGCAAACCCATGTTGACTGCATCATCCACAGACTGTTTGCTCGATAAGCAAATTGAAGGGGGTCCAGAAAGGGTCCAGTGATGTCCTTCAGGTGGGCCAACACCAGTCTCTCAAATGACTTCATGACCACAGATGTCAGGGCGACAGGTCTGTAGTCATTAAGTCCTGTGATTTTAGGTTTCTTAGGGACGGGGATAATAACTGAGCATTTGAAGCAGCATGGGACTTCACACTGCTCCAGTGATCTATTGAAGATCTGAGTGAAGATGGGGGCCAGTTGGTTAGCACAGGAACAAAGGCAAGCTGGTGAGATGCCTTCTGGTCCTGGAGCCTTCCTTGTCCTTTGCTTCTGAAAGACACGGCACACATCATCCTCACAGATCTTGAGTGCAGGTAGTGTAGCAGGAGGGGGGTTGCAGGAGGTGTTAATGGTTGTGTGAAATGAAGGTCCGAGTGCATGTGGGGTGTGAAATCGGGCCTTTCAAATCTGCAGTAAAACACATTCAGGTCGTCAGCCAGTCGTTGGTCCGCCACAGGGTTGGGGGTAGGAGTTCTGTAATTAGTAAGTTGTTTCAGGCCACTCCACACTGATGCAGGGTCGTTAGCTGAAAACGTGCTTTTCAGCTTCTCAGAGTAGCTTCTTTTAGCCACTCTGATTTCCTTATTCAGTGTGTTCCTGGCCCGATTATACAAGACTCTATCCCCACCCCTGTAAGCCTCCTCTTTGGCATGACGAAGCTGTCTGAGTTTTCCTGTGAACCATGGTTTATCATTGTTGAATGACAAAAATGTCCTAGTAGGGATGCACATGCCCTCACAGAAACTGATGTATGATGTAACAGTATCTGTGAGCTCGTCCAGGTCTGTAGCTGCAGCTTCAAAAACACTCCAATCAGTGCAGTCAAAGCAGGCTTGTAGTTCCAGCTCTGCTTCAATAGTCCATCTCCTTATAGTCTTTACAACTGGCTTTGTTGATTTTAATTTCTGCCTCTAGGTCGGGAGAAGATGAACCAGACAGTGATCAGAGAGTTCCAAAGCTGCACGTGGGACAGAGCGATATGCACCCTTTAATGTTGTATAGCAGTGATCCAATATATTCCTGTCTCTGATGGGGCATGTAATGTGCTGTCTGTATTTGGGCAGTTCGCGTGTGAGATTCGTTTTGTTAAAGTCCCCAAGAATAATAATGACTGAGTCCGGGTATTGTTGTTCTGTGTCTGAGATTTGATCAGCCAGCTGTTGCAGCGCTAAGTTCCCAGACGCGATTGGAGGAATGTAAACACTCACCAGAATAAACGAAGAAAACTCCCGCGGCGAGTAGAACGGCTTACAGTTAATAAAGAGCGCTTCCAGATTAGGACAGCACATCCTCTTTAGTGTTGTTACATCTGTACACCAACTTTCGTTGATGTAAAGCATGTTCCACCGCCTCGCTTTCCCCGTTAACTCAGCGATGCGATCCGCTCTGAACAGCTGGAAGCCTGGCAGATGTAATGCGCTGTCCGGAATGGCTTCACTCAGCCAGGTTTCAGTGAAGCACAGTGCAGCAGAGTTTGAAAAGTCCTTATTAGTATGTGTGAGGGGATGTAGTTCGTCCGCTTTGTTGGGAAGAGAGCGGAGATTTGCGAGATTAATGCTCGGCAGTGCTGTTCGAACGCCGGCTGACGGAGTTTAACCAGCCGCCAGCTCGTCTCCTCGCCTGCGCCTCGTGAGCGCATCTAAACAACACAGCAGCGCCTCCAACTAAAATGTCAAGCAAAACGTCCGAATATTGAGAAACCGGGAAAAGATTATCTGGTATGTGCTGCCGAATGTTCAGCAGTTCGTCCCTGGCTAAACTGATTGGTAAAAGATTGCTAAACACAGGACAAACTAACAACAACAACAAAAGAATTGAAGAGCTCCACACCGAGGCGGCCATCTGAGGCGCCATGTTGTAGATTGGCCATCTGCGGCACCATGTTGTAAATATCATGTTGTAAATAAGTATAATGGTTCTGTCAACTGTAACTACAGTTTCTGTATTTTCTTCATGATAAATGGAAGCCTTAACACATCTTGAAACTGCTTCGACTGTTTTTTGTATTTCTCAATGAAATCAGCAGATTCTCTCACTCCTCTAATAGATGAATTGCAATTACACGTCAACCACCAAAGACCATTTGCAAACAAGAATTATGAGAGTCAGCTTTAAAGAGAAAGTTCACCCAAAAATGAAAATTCTCTCATCATTTACTCGCCCTCATACCATCCCAGATGTGTATGACTTTCTTTCTTCTGCTGAACACAATTGAAGATTTTTAGAATAATTTCTCAACTCTGTAGGTCCATACAATGCAAATGAATGGGTGCCAAAATTTTGAAGCTCCAAAATTCCCATAAAGCAAAATAAAAGTACTCCAGATGACTCCGGTATATTCTAAAGTGATTTGATAGGTGTGAATGAGAAACAGAACAATATTCAAGTCCTTTTTTACAATAATTTATCATCCCAGCCAATTCCCACTTTACTTTCACTTTCTCATTCTCCTTCTGTTTTTGGTGATTAAATCCTTCTTACCCATCCTTACATCCCCATACTGGGCAGGGAGGAGAATTTGCCTTAAATGTTGATCTGTTTCTCACCCACACCTTTCATAATATGTCTAATATGATTTAACAACTGGAGTCATATGGTTTACTTTTATGTTCCCTTTATATGGATTTTGGGGTTTAAATATTTTGGCACCCATTCACTTGCATTGTATGGACATAGAGCTGAGATGTTCTAAAAATCTTAATTTGTGTTCTACAGAAGAAAGTAAGTCACACACATCTGGGATGACACGAGGGTGAGTAAATAATGAGAGAATTTTCATTTTTGGGTGAACTATCCCTTTGCTTGTTTTTCACTCAAGATGTGGATCACTCTACTTACCGAACAAATAGCACATTAAAGCTTCCCTCTGCAAGGTTCAGACCCTGTTTCTCTGCTCCAGCCAGCCCAAAGCCCACAGTGAGAACAGACAGGGAAAGAGTCAACAACCGGCCCAGCACAAACAAAACAGCCCACATTGTAAACCTGTTAACATACACAAACAGACAGGCTTCTAAAAAGGCTTCATAACAAGAAGCATACTTTCCTGAGATTAAAAGACAAATTGTAATATCTTTACAATACATCTGAGGCGTTTATTAAAAGCACTTGATTCATCCAATGAATGGCACTCACCCAGTTTGCCTTTCCTCATTACTGAAGTAAATCAGTCTAGATACATGGAAGAGGAGTTCAACAAAGTAATGCAAAACCAGCAAAACCAGGCCCAACCGGTTTAGACTAGAAACAAATGAAAAACAATGTTAACATGAGTAAAACCAGCATTAGTCTTTAAAAAGTGTCTTTTCTTTCATTATACATACCGTAGGAGCCATTCACACCAGACACATTCTTGCATTCCATCGGAAAAATTGTATAATTGTGGACTATACCTTAGACATATGTCTCTTGGCACTGTGTCACATTTTTCTTCATGCATATTGAGTTTTTAAGATGGTATGTCATGTTAACAATAGTTCAACTTTTAAAAGTGCATCTCAAGATCTCTTTGTTCTAATTCCCATTCCACAAAAATGATTTTAAATTCAAGAATGTGTCCTGTATTGAGTGCCCCTTATGCAATGATTTGTCTATCATTGCCAAGTGATATTTTAAATACATATGTGCAACTATATTATTTTCAGTGCCATGAGTAATGTACTATATACTGTATTTTGATTAATACAAATATTATATAATAGTTTAGCTTACTTTAGAATGTAGGCTCCTGCAATGTGGACCAAGTAAAGGCTTATATAAACAAGCTGACGAGGAATGTCTTCCTGAAAAATAAAACAAAAGCACAAACCGGTTCCATATTTTCAATGCTATTGTGTGTTTATCCAAAATCTGGCCCTGATGACTGTCTATTGTCATGTCTTCACTCAATTTCCGTGAAGTAAAAGTTTGGTAAACATGGAACCCTCCGGAGAGGGAAATCTGTCACGTTTCAATAACAGGATGCAAGACGGTCTCGTTTTCAGTGCGTCTTGCACCATGTTGGAAACACCATGTTGACTTTGCTTGCTTACTTTCTTGGCTTTCTGGAAGTAGAGCTCTGGGATAACATGGAGCCAATAGCCGAGCTGACAGATGTAGTAGAACTTCATCTGGAACCTGAAACCGATAAGGAAAGGCTTTAGCATCTCCACGTCTTGTGGAAATTAAACGCCATTGAAAACTGCATTTGCAAGCTGTGTGTTACATAAAGTAGGTCTACGAGAATCAGAAGGGAGAATTAGAGGTAGGCTAATCCAGGATAATTTGGTCAACATTGTCGCAGTAGCTTTTGAACCACCTTTGTGATGTGAACCAGCCAGGCATATCGGTGTACCAAAGAAGATGTAACTAATGACCGGTCAGTAGAAGTGACATCACAAAGCTCACAAAAGACAAATTGAATATGAACCTTTTTTATTCTACCTAGTTTCCTCATTCATCTTTTTACACTCCCATGCTTTATAACACTCACCAGTGTCAGTGTCATGAATGAAAACTTAAATGAAAAATAAACAGAAACATTAACTGAATTAAAAATAAAACTAACATAATTGGAAAAACTTAACTGAAGTAAGATATATTTTCACAACTTATACAAATGAACCATTTTAGTTTTAGATACACCGAATATACATTTTTAAATGTATCTAACTTTAAACCTTTACCACCTGCCTAAATAAAAAATGCAAATGCCAAAAGTACAAAACAGCTCTGACACTAAACGGCCTTAAGGAATTTAATAGCAATAAATATTTAAATATTATCTGTTAGCGCATTAACATTGGCAGCCAGAAAATACAAAAGCTGAAATAAAAACGAAATAAATAAAACAAATTATTCCAACTTATTTGAAACTAGAAATAGCTGAAAAAAATAAATATAAAAAAAAAGTTAACAATCAGAGTGAAAACAAGCCAAAAACCCAAACAAAATTGAAAATAAAATGCAATTTTTAAACTAATAATTCTGGTGCACACATTGAAGAAAACCATCACCCTCCTGCCATTTATAACCATATCCCATTGACCCACATTTAAAGGAATGTTCCAGTTCAATACAAGCTCTTTTGACCGCATTCGTGGCATAATGTTGATTAATACAAAAAATAAATAACTGACTTGGCCCTAGTTTGTTTATATATATATATATATATATATATATATATATATATATATATATATATATATACATAAAAAATCATGGTTACTGTAAGGCTTTTATAATGGAAGTGAATAGGGCCAGTCTATAAACAAAACAGTACACAAGGTTACAAAAGTATAGCCACAAGACATTTAGGTAGTTTTCTTTCTTCTGCAGAACAAAGATTTTTTTTTAAAGAGTATTTCAGCTCTGTAGGTCCATTCATTGCACGTGAATGGTGATTAGAGCTTTGAAGCTCCAAAAAGCACATAAAAGGAAGCATAACAGTAATACATACAACTTCAGTGTTTAAATTAATGTTATCAAAAGCGATATGATAGGTGTGGGTGAGAAACAGATCAATATTGAATTCCTTTTTAATAATAATAACTTTTATTTATAGGCGCCTTTCAATACTCTCAAGGACACTTTGAAGACATGATCAATTTTACAATAAGATAAAAAACCTAAAATCACATAGAATTTTTTTTTTCTACTAATCTCCACTTTATCTTCCACATTTTTGTTTTTGGCACCATTCAGAGTTCATTTTAGAGACTGTTATGCATGAAAATCTCAGGAGATCAGCAGTTACAGAAATACTCAAACCAGCCCGTCTGGCACCAACAATTATGTCACGGTCCAAATCACTGAGATCAAATGTTTTCTCCATTCTGATGGTTGATGTGAACATTAACTGAAGCTCCTGACCCGAATCTGCATGATTTTTGATCTCCTGGGATTTTTACACACAACAGTCTCTAGAATTTACTCTGAATGGTGCCAAAAACATCCATGAGCGGCAGTTCTGCGGATGCAAACGCCTTGTTGATGAGAGAGGTCAACAGAAAATGGCCAGACTGGTTAGAACTGACAAAGTCTACGGTATATCAGATAACCGCTCTGTAAAATTGTGGTGAGAAGAACATCATCTCAGAATGCTATTCTGATGTTGGTGCCATTTTGGCGGCACGAGGGGGGCCTACACAATATTAGGCAGGTGGTTTTATGTTGTGGCTGATTGGTGTAATTATATATACTGTATATGAAGTTATTTCTTTGTGGTGATCAACATTATGCAATAAATGTTGTTAATAGATCTTAATTGTATTGAACCAGGAACATTCCCTAAACACATTATTCTTATAAAAGTATCTGTTTTTCCCTGAAACACATAGCATAGTACTTACGGCATGAGAACGTGCGGGTAGCCATCCCACAGACTGACAGGGTTGGACAGGAGGTTCTCCTTCATTTAAACATACAGTAAATCAAATTAATCTCTCAGAAAATTCTATAAACACTGACTTGCACACAAGCCCCTATTTACAGTATATGACATAGGGTGGTAAAGCTCTTACAGAGACAAGAATACTGGCTCCCCACAAGCAGGAGAAGAGGTAGAAGGCACTCAGCTGACCGGACTCATTGAACTTGCTGTGCTTGGTTTTGGAGAAGTGCATCTTTCTGTTGATTTTCTGTACGGTCAAGCATTCAAGTAAATGAAAAAACAAATGGAAACATTCATTAGTATTTATAGTGTGTTGCACAAAACATACCAGAACATGTTATGCCTCGATTATAATCAACACAATGCGATCAGGTGTTTGTAACCAGATTAACTGCACAAATGCCAATGGTTTTAGCTACAAAGCTTTGGTCTGTGCAGGTTTACTCAAACTCACCAGAAAGAGGGGTTTACTGGCTACAGATACTTACATCCAGCACATATTCCTGAATAATGGCATGCATGATGATGGCCACCAGCATGTAGAAGAAGACAGTGGCAATATCTTTAAGACCATAGTGGAAGTAATTCACAACTGCTTCTTCTGGACCCCCTATAAACCAGACACACACAAAAGTATATATATATATATATATATATATATATATATATATATATATATATATATGTCTCATTGAATGTTAAATCAAAAGTATTTGGCTAGTGGACACCTGCACACTACATGGGGAAAACGGAAGCCTCCTAGTATTCTTAATTTCATTCTAGTATAGAAGAGACTATCTGATTATTTTTGCCAAACAAATGGGGATTAAGAATGACAAAGATAATGCCCTTAGATCACCGGTCAATGTTGAATCCAGTTACTGGATTTGCAAGAATCAGCTACTTAAAGCAGCTACTTCAGGTGTCAGTGGCATAAAGTTCATAAATATTGTCAGTGTGCAGCTGTTTGACAAAAACTTATTTAAACAAGACAACATCCTGATAACCTTAGATGTTTTAACTATGGAACTCTTGCATTACTTTATTTTAGGGTTGCAATACTACGCTTAAATCGACTAAAATGGAGCTCAATTACACTGACAAATATGATCCCTCTTTAAAAAAAACAAAAGAAAGCTCTTACAGAGACAAGAATACTGGCTCCCCACAAGCATAACTAAAATGGCAATATTACTGAAAATAACATTTGTTTGTTTATTTATTAGCTTTTCACACCATGTCAGCAACAAGAATATTCACATGGCAAGCACAGGGTAAACAATAAATATATACAATTTACGAAGCTATATTAAGACATTTGAGATAAATACAAGATACAAATTCTAAAATACGTTCAGGTGATACCTTTCTAAATATTCCCATTAAGTGTGTCTCTGAAACTATCAGACAACGATTTTATTCAAAGGTGATACAGTTCAGTAGGATGTGTTTACTGAAAGTAATGTTGAATTTATTCTTAAACACATTATTTAAAAAGACCAATAGGAACTAGTTTTGCAATACTGTCTTACGAATGAATTAGAAAAAGGAAGGTGTACCGGTAATTTCCCACATGCTTACCATTTGCTGGAATGGTGACATTGTATTGCACAGTTATAAACAAAACCGCTACTTTTGATGTAATCTGCAAGGAAAGAAAAAAAAGAAAATTAAGTCCAAACATCCCAGGCTAACAATTTTTCTTTCTCCAGGAACTTTCATTTTGCTTCGCAGAATTCAGCAGATTTGGTTCCCAGAATGGACATTAGCCAAGATAGAGATATATATATATATATATACATATACACACACACACTTTTATTTTTAATGGTAGTAGAACGTCAACTGTAGGTTTGACATTCCCTTAAAGTTCTTCTTAAGCCACACCCTCACTACATGAATTTTGCTGTCATAGACCAAACGCAGAATCGATGCCAAATTGGTGCTCTCGGCAATGATCGTAAAGTATGAGCAGTTCACCAATGTGATCTTTATGGGATAAAAATCCTGTCAAAATTATTGCGGTCACGGATCCAAAAATAATAAGTGCAGATCAAAAAATAATAAGCGCAAAAATAAATATAAAGTGCAGATCAAACAAAAAATAACAAGCATGAATCAAAAATATATAAACATTTAAAATATGCTGCAAAAAAAAAAAAAAAAAAACGAAAAATTAAAGCAAAGTCAACAGAAATGCAAAAACAATCATGTTTTCCTTTGTTATATTACTGTTTTTTGTGCACTCTGACAGTTTTGCTCATATCTAAAAAAAAATTGTAAGCTTTCACTGTAATTTCTTTACTACGCTTGTGAGTGGAGTTTCATGTAAATCAGGGGGTGTTTTGAGTCCCTATTGATCCACTAGTTCTTGAACGACAGCTTCTCCTCAAGCCAATCATTCGAATATGGGAGGTGATCAAGTTGGGTTCTGAACTCACAACTTCATTGGTACAGCTAGTAAAATCATGCATCAAACATCCACACAAACCCAGCCTTGTTTATGGTTTAGATATGGAGCTAATAACCTACAAACAAGCAAGTCTTTAATAATTCCTAAACTAAAACTCTGATAAATAAAGACTCAATGCATGTAACGGACTATGATAATGGCCTACTCGGACAACACATCGTTTCCTAAAGCTGGCAGAAAATACTCAACAGACACAAGCAGCGAATCGATCAACCACAAATAATATAATATCGAGCAACAGCCGTTGGAGTTGCATTGGAGTGATGTCACCTCCCCTCTTCGAAAGATTGGCTTGAGGAGGAGCTGTCGATCAAGAACTAGTGGACCAATAGGGACACAAAACACCCCCTGATTTACATGAAACTCTACTCACAAGTTTTGGAAAATCAAGCGCAGAACTTGGAAACAAAAGCAAAGAAACATACAGTGAAAGCGTTATATGAGCAAAATTGTCAGTAATATAACAAAGGAAATCTGATGACTTCGCTTTCATTTTTCTGTTGTTGTTTGTTTTTTTTGCAGCATATTTTAAATGTGTTTATATATTTTTGATTCTTGTTTATTTTTTTTGGATCAGTGACCACAATACATTTGATGGGATTTTGATCCCATAGATCTGAGCAGTAACAGATGCTGGGATATTTCCACACCATGCTTGATATTATTGCCACATGATCTTGTTCTGTGAGCGATGCAACGACCGACAAGGGCGAACTGCTCCAGCCAATCACATCTTATCATGTGTCTTTATGAAAGGAAAGCCACAATTTGATGATAATTATGTTTTATTGTAATAAACTAACAAATAAATATATGGTCTGCTTGACATTGTGCAGTTTTATTTACCAACCAACATTTTTTTCCAAACATTTTTGCTGCCATATTTAAGTTTTTCCTTTCTTCTTTTGTTTTTCAGACAAGATCAGTCAGCATAGCTTTTGGACGGCGAGCTGATCGCAACCAATTATTTCTGGTGAAATCTTGTGTTCACTCATTTCTCGCATGATTTATTTGAGAAAAAGTTTTTTCCAGACCGCAAGAACAGCTCCTGAAAAGTATGTAAAGATTAAGCACTACTAAAGCACGTACCATCTGCGGACATTTTCGCGAAACTCCAGAAAACTTAAAAGGGAAAAAAAAAAAAATTCGGGCTTATAGATTATTCCATCAGGCTCATGATTGTTTTGAAAGCATACAATAAGGTTTGGTGAGAAACAAACCAAAATCAAATATATTATTTATTAAAACTGTTGACCGAACGTTGCTCTCCTCTGCCAGTTTCAGACTGGAAGAGATCAACAGTTCATGCAAAAAGAGCCAAATAAGTGCCAAATTTGCTAGAACTCTAGACTTTTGTAAGGGCAAACCAAGAGAGACTGAAGAGGCTAAGGAAGCCAAAGTCACAGTGTCCCAACCAAACGCCAAATGACGTGATAAAATTTATATTTTCTATGTTAATCAGAGATTTTGTCCTAAACAACCATGACAAGCAATGGTACATTTCTGACTATTGTTTGGTTTCTATTTTCGGCATTACGCGGGTAACCCTGTCTGATGTGAACTGGCCAAAAACTCTCATAACAGTATATTGAAGCCAGCATCTCAATAGCCCTGTTAAAAACGACTTGATTTTGGCCGAGAATGTTACACCTACCGAATGTTTTGCTGAGGTCTCACTCTCTTCAGGCAGAGGTCTGACACACCAGTTCAGATGAAAAAAAAAAAAAGTCTGGGCAAAGAAATTTCTCCAACTACAAACTCATCAGACATGTACCGTAATTTGGGTTCTCTGTCGCAGCCGTTTTGTGTTGTGTCTATCACTGTGGCAGACCTGTTTTTAGTTAAAGGTGCAATATGTAACAATTTTCATGTTATATTCACCTTTGTTTTGCCAATGTGTGAATGGCTTGTAACGCAACTTAAAAAATGTTCCCTTCCTGGACTTCCTAGGTTGCCTATTAAAGCCTGTAGACTGATTTTAATGCGAAGGGAGTTTAGCGGGAAAATCCAAAGGCTGTGGCGTTTACGTGTGCTCCCGAGAGCCTTGTCTCAGTGCTTTTTTTTCCGCTATTCGACAGCAACAACTGTCTGGAACACTAGCTAACGTTATCTTAGAAATAGAATACAGCCAACGTCCGGCTCCCAGCACAACACCTACACAAATTCAGATTAAGCCCCAAAAAAATACAAAATTATCTACAGAATCCAGTCCGTCTAAGCAGGAATGTGATTGTGGTTGAGCGAAAACTAGAGTGAACATTTCTGAATCTTACATACCATACCTTTAAACATAACAGGTGTTTGTATGAATGCCCCTTTTTCCAATGGGGCTGCATGAAATGTCTCATGACCGCGCAGAGGACATCAACAGTCGGTCAACATTTCCCTAAATATATGTTACATTAGATTTCAGCTTGTTTCTCAACAAATCTTATTGTATGCTTTCAGAATAATCATGAGTCTCATGGAACAAATTATTAGATTTCTGAATTATATTTGTGCATTATTTTGAAGCTCGAAGAGGTGGTCACCACAAACTGCCATTGTGTGATACCACTAAGCACATTGTTTCCCTTTGTGTTAAGAAAAAGAAAGGCATATTGGGTTATAATAACACAGCGGTGAGTAAACAATAACTGAACTTTCATTTTTGAGTTAACTATCCCTTTAATTAAATGAGTGTGTAATGGCAAATGTTCTTGGTTGTTGCTGGTTCATACACACTGTGTTAATGACATGCAGTTACACAGGAGACGCACGCTTAATTTCTGTGGAGATGAAAATTAAGTACCAGATTTTCAAAAACACACACAGAATCTCTTCCTTCAGTGGATTTTAATTATAATCAATCTCACACTAATTTTATGCGAATTCAAACGAGCATATCATCAATAAGGGGCATTCAAGATCTCCACATCTGTTCTAGTAGAAAACGTCAATTCCCATGATGCTCTAGTTCTGCGCTATGATATTCAGCGAACTATCGTCCAAATCAAACCGTCGAGCAAACTCGCATTCCTACAGAGAGTTGGGAGTGATAAATCAATAAGCTTCTACCAGTTAAAACATTTTGTTTGTAAAAATCAATGAGTGACGTGAAGACACTCGTGCTGCCATACGCACAGATAACAGCGCTCTCAGTCATTCTCCGATTGCCACGTAACACTTCATTTGCGGGTAAAAAAAAAGTATCGTTGCAGCCACGATTTTGCGCAATTATATTACGATAAATTACACAATTTCTTTAAACGTAACAAATCCGCGCAGTGGATTTTGATATCGCGAGTTTTAAAAGTTATTTTAATCGCTTCATACGGAACTCCAGTCTCGCGCATCACGGCTGTTTGAATCAAAATTCCCAACTAGATCAAAGCAGCCGGCGAATAATGAGACAAAATAATGCTGATTTAGATGGATCAGTAATAAGCAAACGGACTTATAAACTAGATGCAAGAAATGAAAGGTAAATAAAACCAAAAGTAACAACCTTTCAGTTTTTCTGCACTTAAAGGAAGTGGTGGACGGGTTAAGATCGGTTTCTGACAAGGCTTTAAGGATCTAAAGAATTTCTTATAGGAATAAACCCCAAAGCAGTGGTACTCTTCATTTGTCATATTTTATTCTGACGTGTTCTTAAATGTGCGAGAATTAATGATTTAAATCAGAAAGGCTTCTTACCTCGAACATCAGACCCAGCAGGAAAACCATAGCAACACAAGATACAATATCTGCATGGTTCTGGATCACGAACTCATGGCTGAGCACCGGAGGGTTCTTACTGTTCTTTTTTCGGATTCCCATCTTGGTGGATGCTGAAATAACTTTTGGTGACCAAACTGACTGGGGAACACGTCTTCAGTATTACTATCAGGCAGGCACGTCAGTCTTAACGCCTACTTCTGTCTTTCTTCTTCCCTCCTCTTTTTTTCAATTTAATGTGCTTTGCACAAAGGTACAAGCTGCAATGCCATCTGCTGGACTGGAGTGAGAAAATAGATTGAATTGTCACATGGAACTAGTCGATTTGATTTGCACTATATTCAATGATTTCTAAAGCTATATGACAGCTTTGTGAGAAGCAGACCATAGTGTAAGCCATTATCCACTTATAAATACCCCTTAATTATGTAGTGATAAAACTTGTCAGGTTATCAGGTTATTCTCTGATTTTGATATCAAATCGTAAATGGGCAAGCGCACAGCACTTGCACACACTGGATAAGTCGAAAGAGCACCGGTATAGGTGTTCACATGCAACACAAAATCTGGGTAATGGGCAAAAATCTAAGCATTCTGACCAGTTATTGCTTAAAATGTGTATGTGTGACCAGGAGGAGAGCGGGGTGGGGCCGTGACTATGCATGACCAAACCCCCACCTGGATAATCAGCCGAGGAGAGGGATAGAGAGAGAGAGAGGGAGCGAGAGAGGGAGCCACATGCAGCTGCCCTGTGTGTGTGTGTGTGTGTTTGCATCTTTTTGTTTAAATTAAATATTACTTTGACTGTTCAGCCGGTTCCCCCCTCCTCCTTGCCCATTTTAAACCTTGTTGCATTGGTTCCAAAACCTGGAAAGGAGGAGGGATGCGCTGTTGTGGAGTCCTCGTCACTGCCGTCTGCCAAAAGGAGCAGCAGCAGCAGTCCCCCGGGGGATGGAGGGGCTCGCTACGGGCGCCAGAACGCGGAGGGGCATTCCATCTGCCAGGGGTCGGAGAACTCGCGGTTGTCGTCCGCCAGAGGGTAGAGGAGTGGTCGAGGACCAGGCGACAGCGTGTCTGGGAACCGGCGAGCAATTTTTTTCTCTCTCTCTCTCCTCTCTCTCTCACTGTCGCTCAGCCTCCCTTTATCCCTCTTATAGGCTGATTAGCCCGATTGGGGACAGGGCGTGCATAGCCAAGGCCCAGCCCCGCTCTCCTCCTCATCACAGTATGATCTTACCCTGATAAAAAAAAAAGAAACGTTTAAGGCATTTACATGACCTTACATGTTATCAGCTTATTAAACAAAATTGGTGTAAAATCGTACATGTGAACATGCTCATTGAGCCTGTTTACTTGCACACCAATACGCTGATATCTCCCAAAAATCAGCTTGTTTAACAATTCCAAAAAGCAAGAAATCCACATTTTCATGATAAACGCGTTATTCAAATCAAATCATGAAGAGGCATGCGCATAACACGTGCGCACATTGGATAGGCCGGTAAGAACGCCGGTTATGGTGTTTACATGTGAAATCAGAGTAATTGGCAAAAAACTTCCTGTGTTGATAAGTTCATTTGCACATTTAAAAGTAGGTACTTACACAGATTATGCTAAATAAGATGACAACGTGTATGGTCATTTAAACACCTTAAACGGCTTTCCTTTATTGGTGTGAGGTCATAAACGGCTTAAGAATAAACCTATTTACACACACACATTTTATCCCATTAGTCTGATTTTGCATTTGCATGTAAACACCTTAACCAGAGTTCTTACCCTATTTTCCAATGTACGCAAGTGTTGTGCGCATGCCTCTTCACATTTTGACGTCAAAATTAGAGAATAATTTGATTTGATCAAATCTCATGTAAACGTGGTTCTCTCTGTCTGATTTCTTTTTTTTTTTCTTTTTTTTTTTAAATAACATGATTTTTGGGAGTTCTGTGTTCTGTGTTCTGTGTGCATCTAAACATACAGTCAGGTCCATAAATATTGGGACATCGACACAATTCTAATCTTTTTGGCTCTATACACCACCACAATGGATTTGAAATGAAACGAACAAGATGTGCTTTAACTGCAGACTTTCAGCTCTAATTTGAGGGTATTTACATCCAAATCAGGTGAACGGTGTTGGAATTACAACAGTTTGTATATGTGCCTCCCACGTTTTAAGGGACCAAAAGTAATGGGACAATTGGCTGCTCAGCTGTTCCATGGCCAGGTGTGTGTTATGCCCTCATTATCCCATTTACAAGGAGCAGATAAAAGGTCCAGAGTTAATTTCAAGTGTGCTATTTGCATTTGGAATCTGTTGCTGTCAACTCTCAATATGAGATCCAAAGAGCTGTCACTATCAGTGAAGCAAGCCATCATTAGGCTGAAAAATCAAAACAAACCCATCAGAGAGGTAGCAAAAACATTAGGTGTGGCCAAATCAACTGTTTGGAACATTCTTAAAAAGAAAGAACGCACCGGTGAGCTCAGCAACACCAAAAGACCCGGAAGTCCACGGAAAACAACTGTGGTGGATGACCGAAGAATTTTTTCCCTGGTGAAGAAAACACCCTTCACAACAGTTGGCCAGATCAAGAACACTCTCCAGGAGGTAGGTGTATGTGTGTCAAAGTCAACAATCAAGAGAAGACTTCACCAGAGTGAATACAGAGGGTTCACCACAAGATGTAAACCATTGGTGAGCCTCAAAAACAGGAAGGCCAGATTAGAGTTTGCCAAACAACATCTAAAGCCTTCACAGTTCTGGAACAACATCCTATGGACAGATGAGACAAAGATCAACTTGTACCAGAGTAATGGGAAGAGAAGAGTATGGAGAAGGAAAGGAACTGCTCATGATCCAAAGCATACCACCTCATCAGTGATGCATGGTGGTGGTAGTGTCATGGCGTGGGCATGTATGGCTGCCAATGGAACTGGTTCTCTTGTATTTATTGATGATGTGACTGCTGACAAAAGCAGCAGGATGAATTCTGAAGTGTTTCGGGCAATATTATCTGCTCATATTCAGCCAAATGCTTCAGAACTCATTGGACGGCGCTTCACAGTACAGATGGACAATTACCCGAAGCATACTGCGAAAGCAACCAAAGAGTTTTTTAAGGGAAAGAAGTGGAATGTTATGCAATGGCCAAGTCAATCACCTGACCTGAATCCAATTGAGCATGCTGAAGACAAAACTGAAGGGAAAATGCCCCAAGAACAAGCAGTAACTGAAGACCGTTGCAGTAGAGGCCTGGCAGAGCATCACCAGGGATGAAACCCATCATCTGGTGATGTCTATGCGTTCCAGACTTCAGGCTGTAATTGACTGCAAAGGATTTGCAACCAAGTATTAAAAAGTGAAAGTTTGATTTATGATTGTTAATCTGTCCCGTTACTTTTGGTCCCTTAAAAAGTGGGAGGCACATATACAAACTGTTGTAATTCCTACATTTGGATGTAAATACCCTCAAATTAAAGCTGAAAGTCTGCAGTTAAAGCACATCTTGTTCATTTCATTTCAAATCCATTGTGGTGGTGTATAGAGCCAAAAAGATTAGAATTGTGTCGATGTCCCAATATTTATGGACCTGACTGTACTCATTGACAACCCAAAGCCTAATCAGAGTAGTCGAAATTTTGCATGGGGTGGAAGATGTGTAAAACTCTGTGAATGACAGACATCCAAATTATGCAGAAATCTGCAGAGATAAGGCCCTTGTAACATGAAGTACAGTTACTTGCAAGTACATACTGTGGAATGTGTAGAGCAGCATGCCAGAGCAGACATTTCCTGTGTTTCATTTTGTTTTCCTACAAAGTAGCCAAACCCACATAAAGAGCAGTTTGCCAACATGAAAAAGCAGAGAATGGAAGGGTGAGAAGGGTAGAGATCTCTTCTTGATGTTCCATTAATAAAAAGTGGCAGGGATAGAATAGTTGCTTTCTTAACACACTGGGAAACCCCATACATGCATCTAAAGACACGGCGACTGCTGGATTAGAGCAGGAAGGGTGTGGTTTGATCTGTCAGCTGGTTTATGAGAAATCACATTGCGGCTGATCTTCACTTATGAACTGAAGAGGAAGAAGACTAGAAGCCCAGGTAAGTTTCGGATGGGATTTTACACTTTGAGCCTTTCCTTGCCTCTAAGAGTAAAAGTATTGATTTAATGCTACACTTGGGAACACTGTAAAATGACAGTTTATGGCTCATGTATAATAAACAAGCATATGATCTAGAGATTTTTAACCTGAATATTCAATCAAAGGTCTGTATATTACAATATGACAGGGTGTAATTTTACTACAAGTACTTTCAGGATGTTTCTTCTTGGTTTACTTTGTAATAGTACACCAAAAAAAGAGCTTAGAAAATGATGGACAGGGCAAGTTAAGCTTATTTTTATATCACATTTCATAAAAAAAAAAAGACATATACAAAGTGAAATATTACAACATTTAATAACATATTTATGAATAAGCTGACAAACTGTATGTCAGCCCATCTGTGAAAAAGTAGTCCTACTTTTGATGACATATTGTAAGTCAGAATAAGCAATTGTTTCTGAAAACAGACGGTGTGAAAACAGTTTATTGTAACCGAGAATAGTGTGTTCCATAATTTGTACACATTACACAATTTCCTTGGGTAAACGCAGCAATTTGTGCCACAATGTATTCCTTAGACTATCACGATATGGTTATTATTTACCAAAACTTGACAAAGTCCACATACATACTGTAGATATAATCACAACAAATAGATGTAACCTGAAATTTGTGGACACATGAAGAACTGAATCCATAAGAATTAATTCATTCAGTTCATGCACAGCTGAATTTTAGTTTAGCTGTACAACATTTTAGTGTTTTAATTTCTGTATGACTTTCTGTTTCTATGTAGGTTATGAAGACATGATGAGGATGAGTCCACCAACTGTTCTTGGAAATTCTACCTTCTTCAGCATTCAGCAAATGCCATAAAACACGGTCATGACATCTACTAGAGGGGACTTTAGCACATTTCGGTGGCTATGCACCATTATCGGATTTATTTTCTATCTAGGAGACATTGGATCCGATCTCTTGTTAACCGTGCAATATTTCAGAGCCGGACATCTCACCTGGGCTGCATTGACTCTTGTGTTTATACTGAGTGGATCTTTATGCATACAGATATTCAGTTATGCATGGTTTAATGATGACAAAAGAGATAAAGAAGAAGACAGCCTGTCCACTGGCCATCTGATTGGGATACATGTACTGCAGATAGGCATAATTACAAGGTAATTTTAACTTAATCAGACCTAAACATACAAATAAGGAGGACAGGAATGGACTTCTTTACTTTAAAGTGGCCACAAAAAGTATTTGGACACTTAAGCTACACATTTATGAATGCCTTTGAATTATATAACAAAATATCGAACCAAGTGGCTTTTATTTTAAATATAGCACAAATACACTTTTCAAAGAAAACATTTCACAAACAATTTGTTTGGTTTCAAATAATAATACAAAAAAATAATTCCTTTAAAATATTCCATTTTGACGTATTTGGATACTTGGTTGTCAAACTTTGTGGAAATGAATGTGTTGAATCTGTGATTAGTCTGCTAGGACACCTGTGCAAACTTGAGGGGAACTGACTTCATATGGCCTCTAAAATGAACTTGGGACAAGATGGTTAAAAAAATAGGTCAGAGATAATGTCTAGTATAATTTCTCTGCATCCAATATTATCCAAAGCAATACAATTCATTCATAAAGCTGCACTTGATTGTCCAAAAAATGTATGGGCCCACAGTACCTACATATGCACAGAATCTGTATCATTCAGGCACACATTTCCAAATGAATGATGTCTGTTGATCTCTCTTTCACCCTTAGGTATCTTGATCTGATAAAAAGAGGTTTTAAAGCCCTTTGGTTCAACCAAGTCCAGTCACGGCTTTTCGACTTCGCTACAGATCTGAGCATGCTCCGCTTGTTCGAAACGTTCCTTGAGAGCGTTCCTCAACTTGTTCTACAACTCTATATCATCCTGGAGCACAACCATCGCTCTACTCTGCAATGTGAGTTCATAGATTTGTTGAGATAGGGATCTGAAGCACTAGTACATTTTGTTCCACTTTCTTATGCATCCCTGGCCTGATTTTCTATCATTTTACAATATTCTGTTTAACAATTTTGTCTTTAAATTGCAGTAAGGTACTCATCTAATACAATTTTAATTCAAAGATACAAAGGACCAAAAAGTATTTGGACACTTAAAATTGCCAAACTTAAAAATCTATGAATGTCTTTGCATTTGAAAACAAAACATCATACCAATTATTAATATTATTATTATTATTATTATTATTATTATTATTATTATTATATATAATATATAATTTTTAGAAATAGACCTTTTCTCAGAAATAACTTTCTTAATTAGTTAGTTAAGAAATAACTAACTTTTCTAGCAAATTATACCACTTATACCACACATTTTTTATTATATTTTTCTTTTATCCCCTTTACTCCCCAATTTTGGAATGCCCAATTCCCACTACTTAGTAGCCCCTCATGGTGGCACGGTTTCTCACCTCAATCCGGGAGGCGGAGGACAAGTCTCAGTTGCCTCCGCTTATGAGACTGTCAATCCACGCATCTTATCACGTGGCTCGTTGTGCATGACAACGCGGAGACGCACAGCATGCGGAGGCTCATGCTACTCTCTGTGATCAATGCACAACTTACCATGCACCCCATTGAGAGCGAGAACCACTTAATCGGGACCACGAGGAGGTTACCCCATGTGACTCTACCCTCCATTGTAACCTGGCCAATTTGGTTGCTTAAGGGACCTGGCTGGAGTCACTCAGCACACCCTGGATTCGAACTCACGACCCCAGGGGTGGTAGTTGACCCAGGCTCCCAATACAACTATGTTTAACCAATTTCTCATTTTAGTGTATACTAAATTTACTATTTTTATAAAATAATACATTTTAAAAAATGTGATATATTTTTTTGTTCTACTCATTTACTGTATGAAGTCAGTTCCTCATGGAAATATGGAAAACCAGAAAGTGGCCAAATACTTTTTGTCATAATTTTGAACACTATATCTATTGGACCATACTTTTGTGTGCTTTAAAGTGTACTTGTTCGATCTTTCTTAATCCCAGCTAGTTTGATATTTTGTTTTTATATCTTTTATATAGAATACAATAACATACATACTGTAGCCTACATTTTTTAAGTATTGCTTAGTTGTTCAAATCCTCTTAGGCCACTGCATACTGTATATCAGCATGAGCGATATACATCTGCAGTTTGAGCAGAAATCAGATTAATTATTTAAAAAAAAAATATTAATCTTTTTTAAAAAATTTTTTTAGATATCAGCATGGCTGTGTCTTTCCTCAACATCGCCTGGTCCACAGTGGATTATCGCCGCTGTTTACGTCATTCTCTACCTCACGTTAACGAGATGCCTTGTGGAATCCCCACAGTTGTGTATCTACTCTACAAGGTATTAACCATAACTCCCCGAATCCTCAGCCTCACCCTCTTCATCATGCTGTCCACTTTCAGCACTCTAGCAATGGCCTTCATATGGCTGTTGGGAACCTTCTGGGCTTGTTTGGAAAAGACTGACTTCTGCACTTCACGAGTCCTTGAATATGTTTATCGAGCCACTGTTGGAGTCATCCTCATCTTCACATTCTTTAACATTAAAGGAGAGAACACCAAAGTTCCCATGACAACGTATTACATTTTCAGTGTGAGTCAAAACCTGGCAGCACCTATTCTGTTGTGCCTTTTCAAACCAGAATCTGAGGGGACTGATTATTTCTTGCCCATAATTTTATTTATATTAATGTCAAATTCACTTGGACTGGGTTTTCTGGGAATCTATTACAGTCATCTGCACCCTCGTAAGGTGGCTGATGAGATAGATGGAATGGAAAGAAATGAGCAAAAGACAGAAAAAACACGTTTAAACAATTTTTTTAAAATATAATTGTCTTGCTTATCAACTAATGAACTGGACAACTGAAAAAAGCTGGCTATTTATAGTTATTTATAAAGACATTATATGATGGAATTGATAATGTAGGATCTGTTTAAAATCTATAAAAATGTTTGAAAGCTGCCAAGGAAGATATCTGATTTTACAGGTATGAAACTGAACCTGTAAAAATTATGAATAAAATTTCTGCTGATGAGATTATTGACTTTAATTCATTCTCTACAAGTACATACCTCTGATCACTTTTGTTAGTACCACAATTATAACACAAGATGGCACTGTTGTTCCAAAAATCCTTAAAAAGTGCTCTCTAAAAAATGTACATTCTGTCATTTACTCACCCTCATATTGTTTCAAACTTGTATGACTTTCTTTCATCCAAAAAGTGATGTTAGGCAGAATATTTGGGACAACCTCAGTCACCATTCACTTTCATTGTATGGAGAATAAAACATGCAATGAAAGTGAATGTGGCTGAGATAGTGATTTGGCCTAACAAAAAAAGTCATCCAGGTTTGGACATGAGGGTGAGTAAATGATCATAAAATTGTCTTTTGGTGCACTACACCTTCAAATTCATTTTCAGAGTACATAAAAACTAGACTTCTAGACTTCTATACTATATATATAGAAGTCTAGTAGAAGTCTAGTTTATATATATATATATATATATATATATATATATATATATATATATATATATATATATATATATATATATACACACACACACACACACACACACACACACACACACACACACACACACACACACACACACACACACACACAAATTCAATGGAGCAAGTGATCAACATGTATAACAAAATGAAAAAGGTCAGGACTGCAATTAACACCACGATTTGAATGCAAATTTATGTAACTTTACACAAATCCTTCGTGTGGACATGTATGTCGGCTTAAGGAGAAGGACATGTGAACCTTGACCCTGACTATATCTGCTACTAGTGAGACCAAGAGGCTGTGAGATCAACTGCAGATCGGCTGTTTCATAGCTAATGTAAAGATAATAAACCAATCCAATTCAGTTTTGACTGCATCACAATATTGTGCAACATATCAGAGTGAGAAAGATTGAGAGAAGCAGAAAAAAAGAGAGTGAAGAGAAAGGATTAAAATAGAAAAGTGGCCACATTTTTAATCAACAGTAGAATTTTCTAATAAACATTAGTATACTTTTCTTCTTTACATATGTTTTATTCTTTGTTTGCAAACTATTTTACACTCTCCCTTACTGATATCATATTAAAAAAACAAACCTAAACAGAGTTTATTATAAATCTATATACTTTGTCTATTTATCTTTCTTTTTTTCTGTATTTATTATATGTTCACAGTCTCTGTACTTCACTGTGGCTCTTTGCTGGAGTCTTTAATGTTGTGTTCATGAGTAAATTGCATGTTCTATTTTTTATTACCAAACAAAATATTCTACTCCCTTTCATGATAAATTAATTCTGGTCTGCATGGATATTGCTATTGCTATGATTCTGCATGTCTAAGACAGGTGAAACTCGAAAAATTAGAATATCGTGCAAAAGTTCATTAATTTCAGTAATTCAACTTAAAAGGTGAAACTAATATATTATATAGACTCTGTCACGGTATTTAATCCTATGTCGCTTCCTTGTCTCGTGCCTTGTTCTTAGTGTGTGTTGTGTGGGTGCGTGAATGTGTGGGCGTGTTGTTTGCACCATGATTAGCGCTCTGCCGCAATCACTCCTCTCACCAGCTGTTACTCATTCCCATTCCCTTTAAATTCTCACCACTCTCTCATCTCCTTGTCAGATCGTTGTTTGTGATGTCCGGTGTTGTTCGCTCTTCAGAGTTCCAGTCCAGTTCTCTCGTTGTCCCTGTTTCGTGTCCTGTTTGCTGTTACCCGGATTCGCCGTGTCTGTTCAACACTTCTCTTCACTCTTCTCACCACGATCATCTGACCATTGGAGACTCTGCGCCACTAGACCATCACCCGGACTTTTCCCCTATCTTCTCAATTTGACTGTCAATAAACTAATTGTCAACTTGCAACTTGCTTCCTAGCTTCATTACGTCACAGAACGATCTGACCACAAGATGGAAGCAGCGAGTAACAATTCAGACAGCCTAGAAGAATTCGTGATGAACAGCAGACTTCGTATGGAGAACCAGGAGAAGAATCTCAATGACACGGCTCGCGCTGTCCAGGCTCTAGTGGCGCAGGTGTCCGGACTCACCCAGCAAATTCAACTTCTGCGAGCTCCCACTGCGCCACCCGCACCGCTGATTCCTCAACCACCACCAGCCCCCTCCCAGTCGGAGCCCCGCCTACCGGTTCCAGAGCTATATTCAGGTGAACCTAATTTTTGCCGAGCTTTTCTAACACGATGCTCAATGCATTTTTCTTTACAACCCAGAACATTCTGTGATGAAAGAACCAAGGTCGCTTTTGTCCTGACGCTACTTTCTGGGAGAGCGGCCCTTTGGGGAACGGCGGTGTGGGAGAATCAAGATGAATGCTGCACCTCTTTTCAAGCACTCTCCGCGGAGATGAAGCGAAGTTTTCGACCGTGCTGTCTCCGGTAGAGAGGCAGCCAGAGTGCTGGCCGACTTGCGTCAGGGGAGAGATCTGTATCAGACTTTTCTATCGAAGTTCGGACGCTAGCGGCGGAGAGCCAATGGAACGAGGAGGCGCAGTGGGACATGTTCCTGCATGGGCTGGCTGATCGCGTCCAAAAGGAGATATACGCCATGGATCTCCCCACCAAGCTAAACGATTTGATCGCCTTGGCGCTTAGAGTGGACGCAAGGTTATCCAGAATGGAACAGCGAGTACAAACCAACCGCCCCTTGAGAGGATTAGGCGGTCAATGTTCTGGAGGCGGGGACGCGTTCAGCCCCGTCTGTGATCCCGAGCCCATGCAGGTGGGTCGAGCCCGGCTTTCCGGGAGGAGAAGGAAAGGCGGAGATCCCAGGGACTGTGTTTGTACTGTGGTGGTGCTGGACATTTTGCCTACAACTGTCCTTTAAAAGGGATCCGCCCGATAGCAAGTATGAGGCTACTATCGGGTGGGATCTCCGCCGAGAAGACCTCATCCACATCTACCCTCCTTCCGGTAAGTCTTCAATGGTCTAATCACCGTCCACGACTGTCGAGCACTTCTGGATTCTGGGGTCGAAGGAAATTTCATGGACTACACTTTTGCACTCAACCACCAAGTCCCCTCAAGTCTCTCACTCACCGGATCGCTGTTCACGCCCTCAATGGCCAGAAACTTCCCACCATTTCCCTAGCCACTGAAGACATCACTCTCGTCACGTCAGGCAATCACACCGAGACCATCTCCTTCTACATACTGGACACTCCTCTTGCCCCCATCGTCCTTGGTCATCCCTGGCTCACCCATCACAACCCTAAAGTGGACTGGCAGTCTAAGTCTGTGTCAGCGTGGAGCACTCAATGTCATAAGTCTTGTCTTGTTTCTGCCTGTTCGTCTGTTTTTGTCCCTGTTTTTCAGGAAGAGGCGGTGGATTTATCTAACGTGCCCGCTGAGTACCTGGACCTGAAGGAGGTGTTCAGTAAGTCTCGGCGGCTTCTCTCCTCCACATCGCCCCTATGACTGTGCCATAGAGTTATTGCCAGGTACATCTCCGCCTAAGGGCAAGTTATATTCACTCTCGATTCCAGAGAGGGAGGCTATGGAGAAATATATTTCTGATTCTCTAGCTAATGGATTCATCCGCCCTTCCTCTTCAGCCGGGGCGGATTCTTTTTGTGGGGAAGAAGGATGGATCTCTGCGACCTTGCATTGATTACCGGGGCTGAACAACATCACGGTAAAGAATACTTATCCTCTACCGTTGATGTCTTCAGCTTTTGAGAGGTTGCAGGGAGCATCCATCTTCACGAAATTGGATTTACGTAATGCTTATCATTTGGTCCGCATCAGGGAGGGGATGAATGGAAAACCGCTTTTAACACCCCCAGGGGCACTTTGAATACTTGGTCATGCCGCTCGACTTGTCCAACTCCCCAGCGGTCTTCCAGGCACTCGCCAATGACGTGCTGCGAGACATGGTTGATCAGTTCATATATGTTTACCTGGATGACATATTGATTTTTCTTCTTCTCTCCAGGAACATGTGCAGCACGTCCGGCTAGTGCTTCAGAGATTGCTAGAGAATGGGCTTTTTGTCAAGGCGGAGAAATGCGCTTTTCATGCACAGTCTGTTCCTTTCTTAGGGTACATCGTGTCGGTTGAGGGAATGCGCATGGATCCTGAGAAGATCAAGGCTGTGGTAGATTGGCCAAGTCCAGAGTCTCGTAAGGCCCTACTGAGATTCCTGGGGTTCGCCAATTTCTACCGGCGCTTTATTCGCAATTTCAGTCAACTAGCCACACCTCTGACCGCCCTGACCTCCCCAGAACAACGCTCAGGTGGTCAGACGCAGCTGAGGCTGCGCTTGCCAAACTGAAAGGTTGCTTTGTTTCAGCCCCCATCCTGATAACCCCTGATCCATCACGTCAGTTCGTGGTGGAGGTCGATGCATCAGAGGTGGGGGTAGGCGCAGTGCTATCCCAGCGTTCTCCTTCAGACGACAAGATACACCCTTGCGCTGCTTTTTTCTCATCGCTTGTCCTCGGCCGAACGTAATTATGACATTGGTAACAGAGAGTTGTTGGCAGTCAAGTTAGCTTTGGAGGAATGGCGCCACTGGTTGGAGGGTTCGGGGTACCTTTTATCGTCTGGACCGATCACAAGAATTTGGAATATATTCGCACAGCTAAAAGATTAAACTCCAGGCAGGCTCGGTGGGCTCTTTTTTCGGTCGTTTTGATTTTACTCTCGCATCGCCCGGGTTCCAAGAACATCAAACCCGATTCTTTATCACGTATTTTTGATCACTCCGAACGCCCGTCTACTCCCGAGTGCATTTTACCAGAGACTCTATTCATCTCTACACTCACATGGGAGATCGAATCGAAGGTCAAGACGGCCTTAGAAGGGTAACGCCTCGACTCGGTGCCCACCGAACCGTTTGTTTGTGCCG
Organism: Xyrauchen texanus; assembly: GCF_025860055.1. Lineage (NCBI taxonomy): Eukaryota > Metazoa > Chordata > Actinopteri > Cypriniformes > Catostomidae > Xyrauchen > Xyrauchen texanus. The sequence goes on along the minus strand of NC_068317.1, from coordinate 15,860,387 downwards.
GAGGGGTTACGGTCCAGCGTTATTCAGTGGGGACATTGTTCTAATGTGGCTTGTCATCCAGGAGTTAATCGAACTAAGTTTTTAGTCAAGCAACGATTCTGGTGGCCTTTGATGGTTCGTGACGTTCACAGTTTTGTTTTGGCTTGCTCAGTCTGCGCCACTGGTAAGAGTTCCAATCGACCCCCAGACGGGTTACTTCAACCGCTGCCGGTGCCATCGAGACCCTGGTCCCATATCGCTCTAGATTTTATCACCGCCCTCCCACCCTCACAGGGACACACGGTAGTTTTAACCGTGGTGGACCGGTTCTCAGGCGGCCCACTTCATTCCCTTGCCCAAATTACCCTCTGCCAAGGAGACAGCGGTGATTGTCATTGACCACGTCTTTCGGCTACATGGCCTCCCGACAGATGTGGTCTCTGACAGAGGACCCCAATTTGTGTCCAAATTTTGGCGAGAATTTTGTAAATTACTGGGAGCGACTGTTAGTCTGTCCTCAGGGTTTCATCCCCAGAGCAATGGTCAATCTGAGCGAGCCAACCAGGATCTGGAGAGAACGTTACGATGCTTGGTATCCAAGAATCCTTCCTCATGGAGTCAGCAACTGTCTTTTGTTGAGTACGCCCACAACACGTTACCAGTATCATCCACGGGCCTATCTCCGTTTGAGTGTAGTGTAGGTTACCAGCCACCTATTTTTCCTAGTCTGGAATCCGAGTCGCGGTCCCTCCGCTCACGCCTTCGTCCAGAGGTGTCACCGCACTTGGACTAGGGCCCGGAGACTCTACTCCAAGTGGGGTCACGCACCAAGGCCAAAGCTGATCGCCACCGGTCTAGGCCTCCCGTATACGTCGTTGGTCAAAAAGTGTGGCTTTCTACTAAGAACATTCCTCTACGTTCCGTATCTAATAAACTTGCACCTAAATTTATTGGCCCGTTCGCTGTCACCAAGATCGTTAGTCCGGTGGCAGTCCGCCTCAACCTTCCTCCAGCGTACAGGAGAATTCACCCCGTATTTCATGTATCCAAAATAAAACCCGTCTTTTATTCCCGCGATTAACCCGCCGGTTCCGGTTCCCCCGCCGCGACTCGTAGACGGGAACCTACTTATTCGGTCAACCGTATTCTGGACTCAAGACGGAGGGGACGCGGATTTCAGTACCTGGTGGACTGGGAAGGTTACGGTCCGGAGGAGAGAGGTTGGGTACCGGCCAGAGACATTCTGGATCACTCCCTTATCGATGACTACAATCGGCAGGTAGGGAGCCTGGGAACGCCAGGAGGCGTTCCTAGGGGGAGGGGTACTGTCACGGTATTTAATCCTATGTCGCTTCCTTGTCTCGTGCCTTGTTCTTAGTGTGTGTTGTGTGGGTGCGTGAATGTGTGGGCGTGTTGTTTGCACCATGATTAGCGCTCTGCCGCAATCACTCCTCTCACCAGCTGTTACTCATTCCCATTCCCTTTAAATTCTCACCACTCTCTCATCTCCTTGTCAGATCGTTGTTTGTGATGTCCGGTGTTGTTCGCTCTTCAGAGTTCCAGTCCAGTTCTCTCGTTGTCCCTGTTTCGTGTCCTGTTTGCTGTTACCCGGATTCGCCGTGTCTGTTCAACACTTCTCTTCACTCTTCTCACCACGATCATCTGACCATTGGAGACTCTGCGCCACTAGACCATCACCCCGGACTTTTCCCCTATCTTCTCAATTTGACTGTCAATAAACTAATTGTCAACTTGCAACTTGCTTCCTAGCTTCATTACGTCACAGACTCATTACAAGCAAATTAAGATATTTCAAGCCTTTATTTGATATAATTTTGATGATTATGGCTTACAGCTTATGAAAACCCCAAATTCAGAATCTCAGAAAATTAGAGTGAAAACTTTCACTCTGGCAGTTTAGCTCGAAAAAGAGCACGGCATGCATGAAAAATTGGTAATGTGAAAGCTGTCACATGGACCGGGGTGTGCACCGTGACACCAGAGAATACCTGTAGGAGGTGGTCTGAGTTTGGTTGCAATGGAGCTGTAGCGCAATTCACGTGAATGTGAAAGTAACTCGGACTCGGGTATGCACTCATTCAGGAAGTAAAGTGATGACATCATTAGTTTCAACAACACACGAGTATCCATACATTCCTGAAAGTCCCAAAAAAGTAACTGCACCACAATAACATACAAGTACAATCAACACTATAAACACTGTCAGTCTATCTATCTATCTATACACCTAATAAATACTATATATAAATACTATTATAGGTTATAAATATAGGGTATAATAGCAGATGACAGAGGTGATAACTTCACCTTGGCATGAGCGTGAGTAGGCTTGCAGTGTATACAAAGATGCAAATGAATTCCTTGCAATCAGCAGTCTCTTCAAAAACGGCATTTGTGAGCAGCAGCAAGCCACCTTCCCCTGGACATCTGATGAGTTACACCATGAAGCACACATATACGCAGTTGTCATTCACTCTGCTGTGCATAATGGCACCAAAAAACAAAGTATAATGAGTTGTGTTGTGTTCACCATGCGTGTTTGTGATGACGTAAGATGAACTTAATGGACCGGGGTTCGATAGAATCAAGTGAGTGTGAAACCAGACCAACACTGCGGGGGGCACCGGGAACAATTGCACTCAGAATCGGACCGAAGCAAATTTGCCCAGTGTGAAAGCCCCCTAAGTCTTGCTTTAGAAACCATTCATTTAACTTCTGGAGTTGTATCGATGACGTTAATGCTGACTGTCTGTGATTTTTGCAGCTTCAAAAGAGAAATCTCCATTCACTTGCATTTTAAGGACCTACTGAGCTGAGACATTTTTCATTTTATTTTTTTCAAATGTGCTTTGGTGAAGAAAAAAACCTGGGAAAAAAAGTCATACATCTAGGATATCATGAGGGTGATTAAATATTGAGAGAATTTTCATTTTTGGGAGAACTATCCCTTTAAAAGTAGACTTCATTGACAAGAGATAAAGCAACTCTTTCATTTGCATAGTGTTAAATTCTTAAAGTTACAGACAAATCAGGATTCTGGTATATTAAAACCATCTAGAGAAATATACAGGCTTAGTTTTCATTCAAACATTTACATTTTATAAATCATGTTTAAATGAGTGTTTTTGATAGGCAGAATGTGTCATATTGGTTAATATAAAAATGGGCAATGAAGCTCATTACTACAATCAGTGAACCATTAAAATTGAGCTGACCTAAATAACTTAATATAACTTGAATATCTTGATAATTCTGTATTATCAGTTAACATGCAGCATATAAAACATGAATATGTTATTACTAGATACAAATAAAATCTAATGACTGAATCTTGTAAACATATTAAATTGACCCGACATAAAGATTTAATGTAATTTTACTATAATATCTTGATTAGTCTTTAGTAATATCTCAGAAGATACAGATGATACAGACCAGGCATTGTTTTGTCTGCTGTGAGTCAATCAACCGCCGCCTGTCTCCCTGATTCACTCAAGTTTATTTTTGCCTTTCTTATTGCCATTTCCTGTAAAAGCCAGTCAGAAATGGGGCATACCAACATACACTCACCACAATTTGTCCAAGCACAATAAAAATGAAGGCAGCGGTACGGGTGGCTGTTTTCCATTAGAGCTTCAAAGTCCATATAAAGCATGATTAATGTGCGCTTGAGATGCAGTGTGTCTTTAATTATTATGACTTGACTTGTGGCAGCGAGCACAGATACATTAGCAGCAATAGTAATCTGTAAATGTCTATGCAGGCTACATTCTGACACTGGGGGTTTTGCCTCATAGCTAGAGAATTCACTAGAATGGGAACGCTGGAGCATGAATCGGTGTGGTACGTAAAGGCACTACAGGTCCTTTAATCAGGGTGCACATGCTAACAAATTAGGCCCGGCAGTGACAGATTGGTAAAAGAGGAAAGTTTAATTAAATCCAATCACTTTCTTTCTGATCACAGAGTGGCACTACATTTCTCCCGGAAAGACTTTAAATAAAGTCCACATGTAGCTGGTGAGACATAACTGCGCTGTATTTTTGGAAAAACACTTTTGGATCCAAGTTTAAACAATGGTCTGTTACCCCTTATATAAAAAAATAACAATAAAAAAAGAAAACAGCTGAAAAACTGGTTTGATGGACATAGCTGGTCTCCTAGCCTGGCCATGCTAGTTCCTTAAACCCTCCAAAACCAGCAAACAGACTGGTTTATAAGCTGGTAGACCAGCTAAGTCCAGCTTATCAGCTCAGGCTGGTTTATGCTGTTTTTTGTTTTGTTTTTCATGGCAACTTGGATTTTTTAAGTGGCATTTTTGTAAACGAGAACTGTAGTTGGCATACGTACGCAGAGAAAGGAAAGGCAATCTGTATTGTAGCATAGCTATGGTGAGGTCAGCCATTACCAGAGACCTGACACTGCCTGTTTTCATATGCCAGAAAAACAAGGCATAAGAGCAAAGCACTCAAGACCGAGAACATCACTGCTGCTCTGAGGTGGGCTATGTCACAAACCACACATACACACACCTGGAACTCATTCACAGGATGTTAAAGATCACATACATATAGAGGGGGGACACACAGACACAGATGCACATGTACATGCACACGTAAACTAACACATGCACTTCTATGTTTTGTAATGACTTTAATTGACAGAATTTTGAGGGAAATATGTTTGTGATTCCAGAAAAAAATTGTGGTTTTGATTTCAATCCTGTAGATATAAGTTTGGACTATCATTCTATAAATGACGTGTTCCATGGCAAAATGATCCTAATGGCAGAATAAATGAAAACAAATGTCTGCCCTTGGCTGTGTAAATGTCAAATAAAAAATAAAAATGTACATTCCTCTAAATAGGTTTATTTGTTCACGGTAATTAACAATGTCCCATTTATAGAGTGTTTACATTAAAAACCAGCGCATTCATTAATGATTGCCTTGGTATGGTTGCTTCATGGGCCAAATCAAACTATGAATGTGTTATTTCAGGTTAATCTGGCAGTGTATGGTCTTTGTAAGCAGAACAATGACGTCCAAGGCATTTTTGGGTGTATTAATCAATTTGCTTTTTAACATCAAATTTTAAAAGGAAAAAATGAGTGGGTAAATATCAGGGATGGAAAGAGCACTGAAAAATCATACTCAAGTAGAAGTACTGTTACTTCCCAAAAGATTTAGTGTGAGTAGAGAAACAATTGCTGTCCTAAAAACTACTCAAGTAAGAGTAAAAGTGTAGCTCATTTAAAAGTACTCATGAGTACTGAGTTGCAGAACCTATGCCCCCATTATAATAAACACTTTATGCCAACTTTTAAAATACATAATTTATCTATGATAAACACTACATGAATCTGATTCCCCAAAAAAAGTACATGATAACAGGAATGAAAAGATTAAAAAGTTATTTTCAATACACTGATCACATTTTAAATCATAATGCATGAAAAAGTTACATTAAAATCAGTTTATGTGTAGGGTCTAAATTTCCCTTAATGCAGACAGAGCGTTATTGTTGTGCATAAAACATGTTCAAACAATGCAAGGAATGCAAAAAAAATGCTAAATAAGCATGATCACTTGGCACGTCATGTCCTGCACAATAGAGGAGGTAGAGCAGGCATGGGAGAAGTTGTTTGGTACAGGGGCTACATCATGCTTAAAAAGGAATAATTCACCCAAAAATTTAAATTCTCTCATCAGTTACTCACTCTGATGCCATCCTGGATGTGTATGACTTTCTTTCTTCTGCAGAACACAAATTAAGATTTTTAGATGAATATCTCAGCTCTTTTGGTCCATACAATGAAAGTGAATCGGTGCTAAATTATTGATGCTCCACAAATCACATAAATCAGCATAAAAGTAGTCTAATCCATGTGCCTATTAATTGTATTTCAAAAGAATTGAATGATCAGTTTCTTAACCAAACATAAAGCATTTTAACTTAACAGTTTTTACTTTACCCTTTTTATGGACAATTTTAAGTATCTTTTAACTTATATCAACCCATTCAATGTATCAGTATTACATAATTCTTATCATCCTTACATACTCCCCTTCAACACAGATGTCGTCCCCGTCATCCCAACCAACAGATGGGTAATGATGAATGCAGGTAAACAGTACATATGATGTCACCAGATCACCTTTGCAACAGTTCGTATACAAGCACTCAGCTTATTCAAAAGTCCAGGAGTGTGTGTAGTGTATATGTTAGCACTCCACTTGTCCATCAGTCCATCACTGAGTGAAAAATGAATGTGTGTGCATGTGTATGGTTAACACTCAGTCCAACAGTCCATCCATGAGTGTATGATGTATGTGGAAATGGATAAGTGTTAACACTCAGTACGTACAACAGTCCATCAATGAGTGTATAATGTATGTGAAAATGGATAAGTGTTAACACTCAGTCCGTTCAACAGTCCATCAATGAGTGTATAATGAATGAGTGTGAGTGCGTTTTCAACATTCAGTACCCTGGTACAACAACAGGCTGGTAGTCAAAGTGCTGTACTGGAGTCATCCATGCACTTGTCACTTGCATGGCTCTATAAGGGACTGGTGGGTACCACTGCATGGTGTTATTTGTGAATCCAGTGCTGTAACAACCAGGATTGCCCAACTGGTCATATGTGAAGACTCTTGGAGGTCGTCTCTCTCTTACAGGTCGCTGGTATCGCTGTTCATGTCCACAGTGGGTTCCACTCTGAACAGGTGACTGCACTGCAGACGTTCTCTCCTCCAGAGCAGTGTCCTCTTGAGCAATAATCTCTTGTTGTCCTGATGTGTCCCTCTCTGTCAGTGTATCTCCACTATTCTGCTCCAGCTGGCAAATGTCCTGTTGCTGAGGCTCAGCATCCTGTGAAAGGTGTTCAACGTGTGTGTGTGTGTATAGGTGTGTATACTTCAGGCTGTATCACAGGGAGAGGCTGATCCCTGGGCGGATAGTATCCATAGTCATCTTCATCACTATCCTCAATGTCTGCCTCTTGGTGTTGTTGCTCCCTTCCTTTACGGGTCCATGCTGTGATTTGTCTTTTTTCTTTAGCTGGTTTCAATTGTATTTCCAGTGGCAAATGGTCACATGGCAACAGCAGGTTATGATGCAGTATCCTACGTCCTCTCGCTTTGCCTTGTTCTGGTATTACTTCATATATGGGCATGTCTTTTCCCACCTGACGGATAACTTTGTGAATGCACTCCTCCCAGTGGTTTCGGAGCTTCCCTGTTCCGCCCCTGGGTGTCAAATTCCTGACGAGAACCCGGTCACCCTCGTGCAGTACAGAACTCCTCACTTTGCTGTCATAATTTCTCTTACTCTTATCAGCACATTTTTTTGCATTTGCCGTTGTGATCTCATATGCCTCTTGCATCTGTTCTTTCCACCTTCTCATATACTCCTGATGATCAGCAGTCCCAGTCTCTGGTGTCAAGCCAAATAATAAGTCCACAGGTAATCTCGGTGATCTTCCAAACAGGAGGTAGAAGGGGGAGAAACCTGTGACTTCACATCGAGTGCTGTTGTATGCGTAGATAAGCTTGGGCAACGACTCTCTCCAATCTGACTTCTGCTTCTCTGTGAGCGTTCTCAGCATTTGCAATAGTGTTCTGTTTAGGCGCTCCACCTGCCCGTTACCTTGTGGGTGGTACGGTGTGGTTCTTGAGCCCATCACTCCACAGTTCTTCTTCAGCTGTACAAACAACTGGTTTTCGAATTCCCCTCCCTGATCATGATGAATCCTCAGGGGGAACCCAAACTTCAGCGCATAATCATTAAAGATCTTATCAGCTACACTTTTGGCAGATTTCGAGGTGGTGGGGTAGGCTTGTGCAAAGCGTGTTTTATGATCTACGATTACCAATATGTATTCATATCCACCTTTACACTTGTCCAGATGCAGAAAGTCAATGGATACAAGCTCGAATGGCTGAGAGGTGACAATCGGTGTGAGTGGAGCTTTTGTTTCTCGACAGGGTTTTTTCTGTTTAAGGCAGGTACAGGTTTGAGTGACATAGTGTTCAATCTCTCTCTGCATGTGTGGCCAGAAGAAGCGATCCCAAACAAGTGATGTTGTGCGTTCCACACATTGGTGTCCCATGTCATTGTGGAGCTGTCTCATAACTGTTGACTTGTATATTTCAGGGAGAACAAGTTGTGTCCTGGTTGCAGTCTTTCTGTGAAGTATCCCCTCTCCATCAAAGCTGAGTTTCTCCCAGTCACGGAGGAGACACCTGCTCTGTGCACCGAATGATTTTAACTGCTGTCCTACAGGTCTCTCATTTGACTGTTTACAGGCGATGATGGGGCCAATATCTTGATCATCTTTTTGAGCTTGACAGAGAGCTGCTCTTGAAAGGGGCATAGGCATGTCCTCATCCGTTTCTGCACACCCAGTAGCCATAATGGACCACACAGTATGTGAAACATTCATCTCCACAGCTTGTACTGTAGTTTGCACAGAAGGGGAGGACATTTCCTCTGAACATTCTTCAATCATCGTCTCTATGTCACAGGGCATTCTTGAAAGACCATCAGCATCACAATTCTCTCTGCCCGGGCGATATTTTATTGGCAGGTCGAAGTCTGCTAATTCGGCAACCCACCTATGTCCTGTTGCGTTCAGTTTGGCCGTCGATAGCATGTAGGTTAGTGGATTGTTGTCCGTATACACAATGCAAGATGAGCTGATTAGGTGGTCTCGAAAGCGCTCTGTAACGGCCCACTTCAAAGCCAGAAATTCAAGTTTCCCTGATGGTAGTTTTTTTCTGCTTTGGTCAGTGTGCAAGATGCATAGGCTATTACACGAAGCTTCCCCTCCTGCTCTTGATATAGCACTGCACCCAGGCCTTGCTGTGAAGCGTCTGTGTGTAGGATGAACGATTTGTTGAAATCTGGGAATCCAAGTATCAGCGGCTCAACCAGACAATCAATCAATCTCTCCAATATGTGTTGATGCTTTTCAGTCCATGTGATTGGCTTGTGTGATGGTGTCCCTTTATGCTTTCCTTTCACTCTTTTTGTCCTTACGTTACGGTCCTTCTGCTTATTTGGGACAGGGTCTAATTCCATTAGGGAATAAAGAGGGTTGGCAATGCGGGAGAAGTCTCTAATATATTGTCGGTAATAGCTCAGTAGCCCCATGACTGCTCTCAATTCTCCCACAGTCCGTGGCCTCTTCTCCTTTAAAACTCTAACAGCTGCAGTATCAGCTGGATCCATCTTACTGCCCTCAGCAGACATGATGCGCCCTAAATAGCGGACCTCACGCTTGAACACTTCACACTTACTTGGCTTCAACTTTATCCCATGCTGCCGTAGCCGCTGTAGCACTGTCCTCACATTCTCAACATGATCCTCGAAAGTTCTACTGAAGACCAGGGTGTCGTCTAAATATGGGATACAGATCTCATCCCTCAGCCCCTCCAAGCATTCTTCCATACAGCGCTGAAAGGCGGTTGGAGCGTTCATCAGGCCAAAGGGGATTCTGATCCACTCATAGAGACCCCATGGTGTGACGAAAGCGGTCATGGGTCTGCTCTCCTTCGCCATAAAGCCCTGATGGTACGCTTTCCCTTGATCCAAAAGAGAGAACCATGAGTTTCCTCCTAGGCCATCCATTATCTCTTGCACTCTGGGGAAAGGCTGGTGGTCAGGGAGGGTCTTTCTGTTCACTTCACGAAAATCTACACACAGTCGGAGACTACCGTCTTTTTTCGAACGCACACGACTGGTGATGCGTACGGTGATTTAGACTTCTCCACCCAACCCTGAGCGATGAGGTCATTCAAATAGTCCTTCATTTCCCAGTAAAGTGGCTTAGGCACAGAGAGGTATGCTTTTGCTACAGGTTCTGTGTCTTTCAGGGAGATGCTGAGTTGAAGTTTTTCTATACAACCGATATCATTCTCTGTTCTTGAAAAGGAGACACACTCCTCTCGTAACATCTTATGAACTACCTCTCGTTCTGGCTCACTGAGGTGGCCCAGATCCACAGGTGGATCCCAAACATTGCCTGTAGTCTGGTCCTTTTCAGCTCTGATGTGATTTGTTGTAGCTGAAGGTGGAGGGCGGGACCCCTCTAGTATGGAGGCGGGGTAGACTGCTTGGACCTGCTGAACAGTCCCCATTACAGTTTTCCCTGATAACACTATGTCATGCTCTGTAATATTCTGCACGCTTACAGTAATAGAGGGTTTTCTGCTGCCCTTATTTACATTTATGATCATGCCACATAGTTCGAGTCCCTCTGTCCAGCGGGGGTTCACATCTGGCTCAAAGAGAAGTGTGTTGTCTTCATGTGGGGAATCCATATTTACATGACACTCAACTCTGACTGATGTGCGTTTTGGTATGTTAATCCTCTCCCTTTTTGTCTTGACTATATACTCCACTGGTGTGGTGCTAACTTGTTCTACAACAGCAGTTACCTGCTCTACAAAAGCCGCTGCTTGGCCTGGAAATGCTGCCCTTACTGTTCTACTTAACCCTCCCCTGTAAGTAGTGTTTGACTGTTTCAGTTCACTGTCTATAATAATCCTAATCACATTAGACCCAATGATAGGTTGGACAAGCTTACCACCCTTCATTACAAGTGTGGGGACTATAACTTCTGTGTTGGATACAGCCCCTGAAGCTAATCTAAAAGTTACCTCGACCCAACCTGTGTATGGCATGCTCTCCCCATTTGCTGCCTGTATGTCAAAAGTCTGTGTTATATCCAGAATTTCTGTTATGTCTCTTAGTCTTGCGTCTGGCAGGTGTGCTTCATTCCATAGCTCATCAATTATGGTCACTTGGGAGCCTGAGTCCCACAAAGCCTGAACACTTTGGCCTTGTATGAAGCAATCAACCATGTGCTTTTCCCCTACCAATGGTGCCTTTTTAGCCCTTTTGTCCATCTTTGGAATGGTGTTTGTAGTCATACATGAGAGTGCTTGACATTCTCTTTTGTGTGCTGCCCAATTATCAACTTGACATGGCCAAGAACAGTAAAGCATTTTCTTACAGGATGCACATGGCTTCAGGATTAGTCCTTTACCCCTCTGTCCACAATGCGCACATTGCTGGGACATTGCTGCGTTACTAGTCACTCCCTGTCCCGTGCGAGTGACCTTCCTCCGTTTAAAGACTCACTTCCAAACTGCCTCTGTCCTTTTGCTGGACAACCAGCCAGAAAGTGCTCGCTACTGCCACACCTATAACAGTGTGTGCAATAATCTTCAGCTCCACTCTGTTGACAACCAAAACATTTTCTCCTTTGGCCACGATTTGATGGGGGGAAGCTGTGCTGTGGGACAAACCTTTGCTGATACTGAGCAGTTCCTCTGTGTCTGGGGCCTGCAGTAAACCAGTATCCCTGTGCCGGATCCTGCACCTGCTGACCCGAGAATTGCAGTCCTGATGCACCATCGGCCCCCCCTGTTGGCAGTGGCTGTCTAGGCATATGCTGGGGCTGTTGCATGGACTCTCTAATGTGAGACACTTCAGCTTTAAGATCTTTCAACAGAGCCATCTCAGATTTAATTTCCTCAAGCTGGGAAAGAACAACTGGGGAAGCTTTAGACTTTTGTTGAGTTGGTGGGTTTTCATTCTTTTCAACAGGAGCATCACTGGACTTGGCTGAATGGATGGTAACAGGTCTTTGTTGTCCTGACAATTTTTTCTTGTTCTGTCTCTCGGTCTCATAAGCACATGCTGTATTCAATCGCTCAAGCAGCAGTTCATCAGAGATGTCAGTTTGCTCCAAATAAGGCTGAAGATCCCGCCTGATGTTGTCATTCTGCAGGCCAGTCAACACAGTGTGCAGAACATCTTCTGCACTAACCCAGGGTCATATTGAAGACCTGACTCAGATTCCTGCGAAGCGAACAAAATCTTTTGTCTCAGGTCGAAAGTGCGAATAAGAAAATTCTGTGGAGTTTCTTTGATGCCCTGCACCTCTGAGGTCAACTGCTTATAAAGCTCGGTTGCACTTTTCTCTTGATAATGACATCGGAGTATTCGCCTCAGTGTGGGTAAGGTCAAGTTGGTTTTGCCCTCTAAATAACTGCGGAGTTGCATGCCTGGGGATATCGCTCTTATCACTGCATCTACTATCTCCAGTTCGGGAAACCCCTTGCTTAAGCCATGTTCAATTTGACGTGCTAAGCTTGAAAAAGTCAGCTTGTCTTTCTGACCGGGCTCACCGATTTGGCCAGCTATCTTAAAGTCCTTGTGCCATAGGTTAGGTGCAGGACTGTGGACTACACTCTGTGGTGACTGTCTGGTGGGGGCGATGCTTTTAATTCCTCTTGTCTCTGGCATATTATTCTCATTCTGTTTCTGTGCGCTTGCTAACTGAAGCTGCAAGGCCTCAATTCCCTCAAGTATTTTTTTCTCCTCCCTGTCCTGTTGCTTGCCTACTTGTTTTGATGTGCCATCTTTACCAGCTAACTGGAGCTCAGAAATTTTGTCTTGAAGATGGAGTAAGTCAGCCATACCTTTATCCGCAAGCTCTTCTAGCTCTTCTCTCTGTATGTGGTTTGAAATAAGTGTGATGAGAGCAGTTTGGCCCTTGTTGGTAACATGTTAAAACTCTGCTCCAGTGATGATTAGATAGTCACACAGCTCCACCAAACATTCTCGGGGCAACAGACACAACGCCCCTATCACTTCAAGCTGCAACTCCTCTAACTCTGTCGACTCCATCTTTCCAGCTGAGTGTGCTTGCAATGAAGTGGTACCTTTCAATCTTTGGGTAGTAGTAGCAGCCCTCCTGGTATGCAGAAATACCTCAGATCACATGCATGCTGCCCAAGTCGATTGGAATCCCACTGTCGCTGATTCGCCACCTGTTTCTGATGTTCTGGGTTGTTTAAAAGGGATGTGTGATGGCTGGGGACATCTCTGGTAGACACTGAACCATGCTGCACACTATCCCAGCAGTGCCTCCAAATGTTACGTCCCTGTAAAAGGGGTAATAGAAATTATAACACGGACACGATGTAGCTTCAGTCAAGTCCAATGTTGTAATGTATTTACCATGAACAGCATAATAACATGTTTACACAGTATCACAACTAAACATGTAATTTTCCCTTTTCACAACATAATAATGTCATTCAAAGAAACTACACAATTAGGAAAAATATCAGCTGGTCAGTTATAACTCCCTATAACTAAAATACCTGAGTTACCTTTAAAGTGAGTACATATCAAAATATGTTTACAGCATCTTAAAACAGCATTGGCAAATAACCTGGAAACAGTACTTTTAATAAACAGATAATTTAAACAAAATAGATTTAACTTACCCTGAAAAGTGTTTAGAAAAATAAACAGCACAATAGAAAAATATTCAGTAACTCTAAATACTGCTGTTTTATGGTTATTATTAATTCAGAATACACAACATTTTAACTTCAGTAGTAGTGTTGCACTTAAACATAAAAAGTATCTTGCCTCTTTATATTAAACACTAATTTTTCTTAAACTTCAACACTAGCACTTTTACCTTATTCTTCTGATATAAAACGAATACACAGAGAAATTGGCGGCGCCAGCGGTGTTACATTACCACCATCCTTTAACCTCGGTCCACATGACAAAGCTAGGATACAGGCTACACTGGAGCAATACTTCACGTTTAGCCTGCTAAATGTGCATACCTAAATTACTACAATTATTAACATTTACTCCTCACATGTTCCTTACAGTATTAAACACATATATAAATCGTTTGAACATAATACAACCCTCGTTTTTACCTGTAAAAGGGGTAATAGAAATTATAACACGGACACGATGTACAGTAGCTTCAGTCAAGTCCAATGTTGTTATGGACGAACGTAAGCCACGCGTTCCGTACACAGGTTGAACGAGGCATTAGCAATCGCACACAGATCCTCCAATCACAAACTGGTACTTAAACTTACGGCAAAAGAAAGTTAAACTTATGTAAACAAGCAAACACTGCATATTGTAATTTAAAGTGCTTTTCACCAAAATGTTATAGAGATTAACAAGACAGCATTTTATAAACAGATCGTCTTTTTATCCTATTAATTGTATTTCAAAAGAATTGAATGATCAGTTTCTTAACCAAACATAAAGCATTTTAACTTAACAGTTTTTACTTTACCCTTTTTATGGACAATTTTAAGTATCTTTTAACTTATATCAACCCATTCAATGTATCAGTATTACATCATTTTTAATCATCCTTACATTTACACTTACAGGTTACAACCTATGATCAGAACCTGAAGGATAATATCAACACCTGTAGATATTCTCCATCATACAGGATTTATGCCACATGATTGCAACAATGGTTTCCTGGACAAGCAGCAAACATATCAAGACATTTCTCTGCATAGTGTATCTCACACACAAACACACATTTTTTTCTTCTTCCCCTCTCTTGAGCCCCAAGTGCGCATGGGCCCCTGGGCCCGTGTCCATAATGCCCATTGGATAATCTGGGCCAGAGTTGTATGTATTTCTTTTATGCTGCTTTTATGTGCTTTTTGGAGCATAGAAATTTGGCACCCCTTCACTTACATTGTATGGACCTACAGAGCTGAAATATTCTTCTAAAAATCTTAATTCTGAAGAAAGAAAGTCATAGACAGATGGCATGAGGGTGAGTAAACGATGAGGGAATTTACATTTTTGGGTGAATTATTTCTTTAAGTAGCACATGGGGGGCCACATTGTCCTCCTTTTGAGATACAATGCTCAACATTGATTTATTTCTTGTATCTTTTAAGCCCAGAAATAGTTCTCATTCTAATGCATGATGCACAATTTTCTGCAGAAGTATTGCTCTGAGGAATGATTATACTATTCTATCTTTATAAAGGCTAATCATAATTATAAATTATTTTATCATCTCTACTTTCCTGGAAATGTATTATACAAATGAACACACTCTCTACATCAAGGGTCAGTATTATTAAAATACAATATCATTAAAAAATATCACTGGTTTACTCTATTACATTAATACTTTAAAGCTACTCACATTATTCAGCCAAAAGCAGTGAATGGTTTTCTCATGTCCTTGTTGTTTGATTAATGACCTTTATATGACATAGCCTACTAGACAGTGCTCAATTCACATACATGTACAATTAAAGTCTGACATTTTGATGCAAATACACTTTTTTTTCCCACTGTTTAAATTCACTTTAGAAATAAACAAATGCGTTTACATTAAATCCTCACCAAGACGGGCATTGGCGGAATTATAAAGTGTATTGCATCATTTAGGCGCGAACCTGCAATAGCACTCAAACATTAGCTGCCTCTCAATCAAACAGCACGCAGCTACAGACATCAGGAAATAAAAAGTCAATCTTTTATATTTCATCTAGATCAACCAACCAGTGGTGCTCCTGCTATCGCGATTGATGTAATGAACACCCCTGTTCTAGATCGAAAACATGGGCTAAATATAGAAAACTACTCAAAAGTTTGATCGAGGACATTTCCCTTTTTTCCGATAAAACAATGTTACATATGCAAGTTCAAGTACAAATCAACACCAGTTGATTTACTGACAAGCACCATCCCAAATCAGATCTTTTTGCATCAGTTCAAGTGTGAACACATTTCTGTGAGCAACTGCAAAGACACGAGTTCGGATCTTATGTAAACCAGAAAGTAATCCTGTTTACATAAACAATGTTGAGCATAATTCAGAGGTAGCATTTACAAATTTGTTACTCATCTGACTGTAAGGTTTAGGGTTGGGGTTTAGGTTTATAGTGGAGTTAATAAAATATGCATTTATGTTGATTATATTACATCATTCACAACTAAAAATACAACTCACTTTAGGCACAACTCTGTGGACTTTTCACCCGGAAACTCACTGCCCTGAGTTTCAACACTATCAGCTTCGGCCACTGGGGGGTAGTGATTCGCATTTCAGTAAGCATAAACCAATTTCAGCAGCAAAACTTTTGACTTGCTGTTGCAGATTTCACGATATGCTCAGTATGCAAAATGGTACATCGATCAGTGGTTGCAGATCAGTGGTATTAGATAGTACTATAGAGGTACTAAATGATTCGTATTTACATATACCATGGTATTTGCATGGTACTTCATAGAATATTATGGTATTACCTTGGTATATATATAAAAATAGATAATACCATGGTATTTTTTGTTAGTTGTCCCATTAATCAACTTAAAGTATTTTTCCATATTGTTTATGTTTTATTCCCATCAGGTTCAACAGAAATCCTCGACTTTGCCAGTCAAAGCAGTAACATAGTATCATCTAGGATTAATATAATGCATTTGTTTCTTATATCTCATTTGTTTTTTGTCACTGATGGGCAAAAAATCAGATCTACAGATAGAGGGCATTTACATTTATGCATTTGGCAGACGCTTTTATCCTAAGCACTTATTACAGGGACAATCCCCCCAGAGCAACCTGGAGTTAAGTGCCTTGCTCAAGGACACAATGGTGGTGGCCGTGGGGTTAGAACCTGTGACCTTCTGATTAACAGCCCTGTGCTTTAGCCACTACGCCACCACCACTCCAGGAAATGTTATATATTTAAATGTCCAGCACAGTGTCATTTGTGTATTAGAAATAAAAAAATTATCAATTAAAAAAAAAAAAAAAACCTGTTCGAGAAATTTTCATTTTGACATTTGCTGTTAAAAAATACAGCATAGTGGTTTTAGTGCAATAACCCGGCCACTGCACATCATCAAACGCACTGCACCGTGAGCACTCTGAGATGGGCCATAAAAGAGGAAGGAGTGAGTCAGAGAAAAGCCAATTTGTATAATCCTAATTTAGGGGATTTTGGTTTAGTATTTCAAGAGTGATGCCAGGCTGGGCAGCACACGACAGAGGCCTGTGTCTCCTGGCCCAGTCCCAGTCATCTCATGCACAGATAGAAAACAGAAGCCATGTTTATGTTGGGCATACTCCTGCAGAGCAAATGCAAGATGGATGATATGGCCGTGTCTGTTTATTTGTGCAGGGCTGTGGTCTGAAAGCATAAGAAAGAGTTTCTTGATACATATGAACCTCTGATTTGGAACGTCCACACAATCAACATCTAAACAAGATTAGAAATTATGAATGAGGAATGGACTGGCCAGAGAGTGCAGTATAGTGCCGAGCATGGAAAAGGAAGCCAGTCTTGATTAACCAGACTACGTCAGAATTTCATGTTTATTCTTTTACATCATAGCTCAACTTCCCTAAACACCCTGGTTACGGAAGCCATCAATCGCAAGGTTTTTGTTTTGAATTTACACTGTAGTTCTGAGCTTGATCTCTGGGCAGCAGGGGTGATACATTTTTACCATCATAGTCTGGCTTATGTGGTGTAATGATATTGAATTGAGAGTACAGGGTGAAAATATTTATCTTTATGCAAAGACAGTCAAAAACATCCAGTGCAAGACTGATGATCTCTGGCTTAGGGACGTAAGGGTCCAGTTTCATCTCAAAATAGTGCTGGAAGCAAAGCTGGGGTCCATTTCTCTATTCCAAGCTTTCACACACTGCTACACCCTACAGTCACTACTGCAATGTATCTGTGGTCCAAGGACAGATTCTGGAGCTATAAAGGCTTTCAGGGACAGTGCAAATGAGAACAACAACACAATGAGAAATTAAAATAATTTTGCTCTAGTTTGGCATGCAAATTCCGCCCAAGATTTCTTTCTCATTCTAACAAACATCTCAGGTAGTTTTTCCTTGCCATAGTTAATTGGTCACTGCATGTAGATATTAAAGGAATATTCTGGGTTCAATAAAAGTTACAAGCGATGGTTCCTAAAAAAAAATTACAATTCTCTAATCATTTCCTCGCCCTCATGTCATCCCAGATGTGTAAGACTTTCTTTCTTCTGTAGAACACAAATGAAGACTTTTAGATGAATATTTCAGCTCTGTCGGTCCATGCAATGCAAGTGAATGGGTGCTAAAACTTTGAAGCTCCAAAAAGCACGTAAAGGCATCATAAAAGCAATCCGTACGACTACAGATATTAAATTCATATTTTCAGAAGTGATATGATAAGAGTGGATGAGAAACAGATCAATATTTAACACATTTTTACTAGAAATTCTTCTCCCTGCCCAGTAGGTGCGTATGTATGAAGAATGTGAATCACCAAAACTACAAAAAGAAGAACGTGAAGATTATCTACAGTATTTCTCACCCACACCTATCATTTTGCTTTTGAAGATTTTGATTTAAACTCTGGAGTCTTCTGGACTACTTTTATGCAGACCTGTGATTTTCTGAGTTTCGAACTTTTGGCACCCATTCACTTGCATTGTATGTATCTCCAAAAATCTTATCATTTGTATTCAGCAGATAAAAGAAAGTCATACACATCTGGGATGGAATGAGGGTGAGTAAATGATGAGAGAATTTTCATTTTTGGGTGACTTTTCATTTAAGCTCAATCGAAAGCATTTCTGGCATAATATTGATTACCACAAAAGAAATTTTGCTTCGTCTCTCCTTTCCTTTAAAAAAACAATGAAACAATGAAAGTGAATGGGGGCAAAATTTTGAACGTTAAAATACTCACTGTTTAAAAAGTATAGCGACAAGACATAGTAAAGGATATGCATGTAAACGTAATTTTAGTGTCATAACATAACTTACCATTTTCTGTGTAAATTTATAGCCAATTTTACAACTTCGTTACCATGACAATGTAATGTTAATAAACCCCTAAAACAACTGTAAAAATAACAATTTATTGACTTTACAGCTCAAATAATACACTAGTTTTAACAGATGAATTAATGCAAGTGCTTTTGCTTTTATTGCAAGCTTATAATAAAATTACAAGATTCACATTTCTGTGTTTAAATACTACAAAAATTGCCCACATTCATTTTCATTGTAAGTGTAACCTCGATTATTGCTTTTTATCAAAAAAGTAGGGACAAGTCAAAAATACAATTTAGTTAAATCAACATTATGCCACAAATGCAGTCAATTGAGATGAACTTTTATCGAACACAGAACATTTCTTTAAATTAATAGTTTATCTAAAAGTGACAATTCTCTCACCCACATTCCGTTCCAACTTTTTCTTTCTTTTGAAAAATAGATTTTTATCTATACAATGCAAGTCAATGGGTTCCAAAAACTTGCAAGCTTCAAAAATACATAAAGGCAGCATAAAAATAATCCATATGCCTTAGTGGTTTAATCCACCTATTCTGAAGCAATGCAATAGTGGTGAGGGACAGATCATAATTTAAGTCATTATTCACTGTTAATCTCGACATGCAGCCCAACTGGAAGTTCAGGCTTCAAAAGGAAATGCTTTGATGCTGCACGTGGTTGCCAGGTACTCAGTCACAGTTTAATTATACATAAATAAGACATTGTGTAATTTTCTAGTGTTTTCTATCAACATTTTGGTGACTGCTGTACATAAAAATAAAACAAAGAAAAACAAGAAAAATCTTAAAGGTTCTGTAAGCGATTTCAGTCATTCTGGAACTTCCAACAGACTTGGGCATTGAATTAAGCCCCATTCACACCGCGAGTGATACAAGAGTGACAATGCGACAATACTATGCCATTCATTTTCAATGAGAGCACAGCGACTTCCGGTGACACAAGCAAGAGTGACCATCGCCAACAATATGTGGGAGCGACTACCAATGGGAGTAAAGACAGCGGAGCTCACGTCATCCATCTCCTGTGAGATTCTGGTAACGAGTGAAAGACAGAGAAGATATTGTTGAAATCAACATTTCAAAAACTACTATGGCCAGACATGCAGTCCACCAATAATGTTAGATTGACTGGAGTAGGAATGCCCACTTCATAGTAAAGAGACTAGCAATACCAAGTGAAAACCCTGCACTCCAAAGACATGCGCGCACACACAAACACTTGCACACCGTTGTATTAGAGCAAATGGCCTTCTGACCCTGAGCGTTTCATGGGACCAGGATACCGTACCGGCACTTACAAACATATTTGGTCTGCTCTGTGAACACTCACAATGATTGACAAGCAGAAACAAAGGATCTGACCGCGGCCCACAGACATCTTTCTTCCCGCTGTTTACCAAGCCTACAGCTGTTACAGAGACAAGTACAATATTTCATGGCCCCTATTCACTGTAAGGGATATCTGACAGGTAATAGGGCTGTTTTCTACATGTCATTTAATAAGAAAATCACTAACAGAACTTTTAACCCATGACTGCATTTTCAAAATACCCCAATTGGCCATGAAAACATTGAACCTGGCAACACTGTGTCAGGTTTTTATGTACAGCATTCAGGAAGCCTGAAAAAACGAGAGCTGGGTGGAAATGAAGATTTTAAGTTAATAAAGACTGCATTTTTTGTTTATTTTTCTCCCAAAGCTATCATATTTTTTCAGAAGACATGGATTAAACCATTTGATTCATATGGATTACTTTTCTGCTGTCTTTATATCCATTTTGGAGCTTGAATATTTTGGACCCCATTGACTTACATTGATCAAAAACAATACATTTTGTGCAGTAAGACCAGGGACATGGTTTGAAGCTATTGTGAAAAGCTCTATACAAATAAAACAGATTTGACTTGATCTTATTATATACCTCTCAATCCTTGTTGTGGTCTCAAGCAAATACAGAGTTCATCTTGGGGCTTTAATAAAATAAACCATTGGTTAAATTTTCATTGAACAGAGCAGATGTTACCAGAACATGAATATGTCTTAATTTGTTGTAACATTTGGGAAGATTTTGAGGCCAGACGCGTTGAAATGTGGATGACCCTGTGGAAGAACAGAGTAAGGAAATGATTTTGAGATAAACACTGACAGTGAAGAAGCTATAAATGTAAAACATTAAAAAAAATTGGAAGAAGACAAAGCACATATGCAACTGCTTTGGAGAGTAATGTTTTCTTTACAAGTCCATTGTGTATCTGATTTCTATCAGGGTCATGTCAACTTGTCTGTCTCTCAACCTCTGTGTCTATATCAGCTCTAAACAGTGAATTATGAAAAAAGATGCAGTGTGGATTTACAGTGTGTGACTCCTCTTTGATGCTGGGTGTAGTGAAATTTGTTCTACATTAAGACAGTGCTAATCTGATTATGGACTGTGATCCATTAAGTCTACTGTTAAAATGCACCGTGCACTAGTTTTGAACTCGATACAGGAACGAAACTTGAGAGGCACTGTGAAACATTAAAGGCTCTTTGATGTAATATTTAACCCATCTGCACTGGAGGGGAGAGCTACATAAAATGTGCTTAGGGCCGTGGAACCAGGCGGTGTGAGAAATGGGATGTGTGATTCTCTCTTGTCCCAAGCCGTGCAAAAGCATGAAACAGCCAACTGCTTTGCTCTGCGACCATTAGCTCGTCGCACATTTTATCGCAGCAATAAAACTAAACCTGTCTTGTCTCGCCAGGGAGTGGGCATCCACTTGAAAAAAAAGTAAATACTTTCACAGGACACTTGAGGAGGAGGTGGAGCAGAGGCCGCTGTCATGCCCAGCCTTCCCTGCGTCAGGTAACCAGTGAATGCTTTTCTTTTCTCTGTTCTCTAGACATCCTTTTTGCTAGGAGATTGTGTTGCTTTAGTCCTATGGCAAGCCCTGCTGGCATGTGCAGCATATTAATTAGATATGTACAATTTAATATTCACCTGTTAAAAGGCTTATTCGTGATATCAGTAATGGAATAACAACTAGTGAAAATTGTCAATTGTTATATCAGTAATAGGTTGTAAAAAAAGTACATACTTGATGTAAACAATTACCATATTACTCATGTAAATAGCCACTCTTGATATCAACAATGGAATTTCAACTACCGGTAGTATAAAAACAATTACTGATATCTGTAACTGCACTTTCACCAAAATAATTTAACAACGATCTGTCGTTCACTTGCAATTACACAATTACAGTAATCTAAACTGTATTACTCATTTCAGCTTACTAGTTAAATTTCCAAAATCACAAATTAGCTCTGTACTTCTTAGTATTTATTAGATCAATAATTAAGCTGCATTGTAAGAAGTGCCTACCACTTTATATTATTGAAGGTCTTTTATTATTTTAAAGGAATATTCCAGGTTCAATTCAAGTTGAGCTCAGTCAAAAGCTTTTGTGGCATAATGCTGTTTACCACAAAATGTAACTGTACTTACAAAGGAAGTGAATCCAAGGCCAATCTATAGCCACAAAAATATAACAATATGTTAACATGATTTTACTGTAATAAATCCCTTTTTCTGTGCAAATTTCTATCCAATTTTTCAAACTTCTTTGCTATGAAGACGTAATGCTGTAAACCCCAATACCCTAAAACAACTGCAAAAACGACAATTTCAACAACTTCACAGTTCTAATAACACACGGGTGCTTTTTTTAAATGATGAGCTTCATATTTCTGACTTTAACCCTCCAAAAAGTTACCACATTCACTTCCATTGTAAGTGCCTCACTGTAACTTTGATTTTTGCTTTTATTAAAGAAAAGGACGGATGAGTTGACATAATTGTTTGGTAATCAACATTATGCTACAAATGCTGTCGATCGAACTTCTACTAAGCCTGGAATTATCTTTACTGTTTCCAGCATTACCCATCATGATTGCATGTATATCGCATTACAGGATACACTCACCACCCACTTTATTAGGTACACTTGTACACCAACATATTCATACGATTATCTAATCAGCCAATTGTGTGGCAGCAGTGCAATGTATAAAATCATGCAGATATGGGTCTGGAGCATCAGTTAATGCATCAACCATTAAAATGGGGACAAAATCTCAGTGATTTAAACTGTGATGTTACACATGATCGTTGGTGCCAGATGGGCTGGTTTGAGTATTTCTGTAACTGCTGATCTCCTGGGATTTTCATACTCAACAGTCTCTATAGTGTATAGAGAATGGTGTGAAAAACAAAAAACATCAGGTCAACGGAGAATGGTCAGTTTGGTTCGAGCTGACAGAAAAGCTACGGTAACTCAGATAACCACTCTGTACAATTGTCGTGAGCAGAATAGTGAGCAGAATAGCATCTCAGAATGCACAACACGTCGAAACCAGAGGAAACAATCATGTTTTCAATGTTTTCCCCATTCTGATGGTTGATGTGAACATTAACTGAAGCTCCTGACCAGTATCTGCATGATTTTATGAATTACACTACTGCCACACGATTGGCTGATCAGATAATCACATGAATGAATTGTAGTTCTATAAATGAAATATTACTAGCAAAAATTCCATTATTATGAGGAATGCTGGGAGCATTAAAAGCTAAATCGGCTTGCCATAATTCAATAGCAGTAATTAAATTCCTAATATTATGATTTGTAGATAGGCCAATTGATATCCTACACAAAATTAAATGTCAAAAGGCCTTGAGATAGTGGTTCATCTTACAAACAAGCTTTAAATATTTTTTTTTTAGATATTTTTCAGAGTTAGGTGTTGTTCCCAACCTTTTTTTGATTTTTAACAATGCTAACCTCAATAATTAAAATAAATCAAATAAAAAATATATAATTTGGAAATAATTAAAACTAAATATATAATTGTTTTAATAAGATCTTTTTTTTATTATACGTATTAAGTGTTTATTTATGCCTATAAAAAAGAAAGTTAACTTTTAAAAGCACGCCTTCAGAGACTCCTGTTATAATCATTGCACTGCGTCTAGCACAATACACTCCTTGAAGTTCCATAATGAACCCCAAGATGTTCATAATATCCCCGGTTGGGAAACACTGCTGTAGGATAAGGAGTTTAATGCAAAACTATATTTGTACAGCACAGATTGGAAGATAAAAAAAACTAACATTTTAAGCTATATTCATTTGCGTGATGTTCAAATGTAAACCAAAAATTGGGAGATTTGTTTTTAAATCACTCACCAGTGGTGCCAAATTACTTAAGTCTCTGGAGCAGGGCTAAAACAAACGTCACTGTTTCAAGCATTTGTGCATAGACCAAGCTCTGTTTTGCCAACACATTGTTGAACCATACAACCCACACTATTCTTTGGACGGTTGATATTGTAAGTGGCTGGTCTCATTGGGACTTCTACAAGGCATTGCTATTCAGGAATGCAACTAAATAAAAGGCTCTGAACCCTCATAATAATCCCAAATTTAAAGCATAAGCTTAAAGTCTTTGCCCTGATTTTGACAGGAAAAATAGTGGCATGGATCCATGGTGAGACTGGACACAACCGTGACATCACCCCAGCCTCAAAAATCCACAAAATTCCCTTATTAGCATACATTCCACACTAGGCATCATGAATAATAATGTGTTCTCTCTCCCACAGCAGGTAATTGGGCTCTGACCACCAGCAAACAGCGGCCAAGCAAAATAACAGTAAGGAGAATGACGGTCGGAGCACCTCAATAAAACGGCTTTGCCTATGTGCAGCAATTGCCAAAAGGACTCAGGCTATAATTTGAGTGAAATAAAAAATGGTTTTCATTCATAGTGTTGAATAAAGCCACTAAAACATGGTTGAGCAATGATGGTACTGGCTGGGTATAAAACATGATGAAGTTATAAAGTACTTTTCATGTTTGAGTTTATTTGGATTTACACTAGTCTGATGTCATCTAACTAGACCTGATTGAAAGGAATGTGTGAGTGGTGAATAAAAGTGGGCTTGTGCAAAGGCATTAACAGTGGTTTTCTCAACAGGTTTTGCTTCAAGCCCAAGATTTCAAATTGGACATTAAGTAGCGATAAATACTGTACAAAATTCTTTAGGGCAACATTTCTTAATAGCAAACCTTGAAATTAGGGTTGTTAACGATTAATCAAAAATCAATTAATTGTCTTTAATAGTTTGATCGATTAAGCTTATCGATCGTCGATTAATTCATTTCAGGAAAAATGCTCTGTAGCCATGACAGCAGACATCAGGCTGTCTATACAGTCACATTATTATTCTGTTCAAAGAAGAACAGCCGATGCACAGATCTGAGATATTAAGCAGGCTCAATGTAAACAATGTTGGAGTGTTTTTCTATTAATGAACATTCATCTTTTTCTGCACACACCATGATAGTGTGTTAAAATACAACATGAAAACAAGCACTGTTAATCTCCTTGTTTCATCAGGGAAGAATCTAGGATTACAATCACAGGGGGGCTCAGCCCCCAATGATACTGTTAGATGTGGAAATTTTAAGATGAACACTTTTTATTGATTCATAAAATTGACAAAGATAAGCAAAACATATATTCACAGAATCAAGATTTATCCTCCACTATTACTCCTCCCCTCCCCTCCCAATCCCCAATCCCACCCTGACCCCAAACAAACATCCCTGTGGTCCCACATGAGTATACACACACAAAAAACGAAAATAAGGAATATATATATATATATATATATATATATATATATATATATATATATATATATATATATATATTAGGGCTGTCAATCGATTACAATTTTTAATCAAATTAATTACATGGTGTATCAATTATCGATTAATCGCATATATTTGCTGAGAAAGCCCCTCATATAACAATAATTAAATATATAATGATGAAATAATGATACATAGTTATCTTTAAATATTTAAAATTTATATATATATATATATATATATATATAAATAAAAAAATATTCAGGTAATTAAAATGCATTACATTCTTAATCATTGATAAGAGAATACAAAAAGCAGCTTTAGAATGCAATGTATTGTTTACTACCATATTATTGATCATAAGTCAATCATTGGCATACAGTTCACAGCAATCCATTACACAAGTGAATTTGTCAATCAGTTGGAGTTAAATATAGTTTAATACTCGATCTTTAAACACATCTTGATATCCCTTAGTTCACATTTGCACTCCTTCAAGTGTTTTGAACGCAAGAACGTGTTGTTCACTGTATAAACTGCGCGTTGCTCATACAACTGAAATTTCACTTACTGCCCCTTGGAGTAAACAGGTGGTACAACAAGCCTGCATTTCTCAGGAATCTTCCTTATTATGGTCCGGGGGGGCATTGCGATTAAATGCGTAAATCTTTTGTCAAATTAATCGCACTGAATTAACGCGTTAAATCGACAGCCCTAGCCTAAAGTTATCAGAAGAGCTGTGGCCCAGAATAAACCCACTTGATCTATATGTAGAAGAGATGTCATAACTTTACTTAATCGGTTAGCAAAAATTTTTGAAAATATTTGAATGTCTAGCTGGATCAGGGAAATTGGACAGTAACTCTTACACTTATACTTTGCTTGGATCCGGGCTTGTGCCATGGTTGGCGGAAGCTTCCATTTCTTTAATGATCCTGTATAAACTTCTAGGAAATGTGGAGCCGGTTCTGTAGCATAAGATCTAAAAATTCAGTGGCAAAGCCATCTGACCCTGGAGACTTGCCTGTAGGCAAGGCCTTAATTACCTCGTCAAGCTCCTCCAAGGTTATTTCTCAGAATCAAGAGAATTTCTTTTTGCTCAGATGTCAGTTTAGGAAGTTCTAATGGTTTCACAAAGTTTCTAATATCTTCATCAGTAGACGAAGACGTGGAAATATAGAGATTGTTTAAAAGCATAATTAATATCAATGGCTGAGGTAAATATTTTGAGAATGGTAGAAAAAGAGGTTTTCCTGCTTTGTCCCCCAACTCAAAGTATGACTGTCTTGCCCTAAAAACTCCACCTTCCGCAACAAAATATTATTATATCTGTATTTCAATCAGGTCAATTCTCTGAGAACATTAGATGACATTCTGCGCTTCAGCTCTTCCTCTGCACTTTTAATATTCCCTTCCAATTTCATAATATTATTAAATTCCAAGTTCTTGTGCTTTCTATTTTTTGGTGAATGAGGCATAAGAACTCCTTAAGTGCCTCCCAAGCCATGCCCACAGAGGATACTGAGGACCAGTTTGTCTCCATATAGACACTGATTTCAGTCTTTAGCATTTGTTAGAATTCAGGATTTTGCAAAAGGGATACATTAAAATGCCAACTATATGATTTATTTTCTCTGTATGTGGCAACACCTCTAAACACGCCAGGGCATGATCTGAGACTAGAATGTTTCCAATTCAGCAATCAACAACAGATGAAGTGAGGAACTTATATATGAAAATAACTCTATTCTAGAGTAAATATTATGGACTGATGAAAACATTTATAGTCCCTACCAGATGGGTTCAAAAGTCTCCAAATATCTTTAAGACCAAGATTTTTACACATCCTGTGAAGTGTCGATATCGCTCTAGGAGGCTTGCATACATTTGCTTTACTATAATCAAGCACTGAGTCCATCAAAAGATTAAAGTCTCCTCCCAATATTATATCTTGAGGGGTGCCAGCGGCTTGCAACATCCCATCAAGATCTATAAAATGCCCTGATCATCCACATTAGATGCAAAATAAGACATTGCCCCTGAATTTCAGCTAAAACAATAATGATTCTTCCTAATTTATCTTTGTTTGAGACATTTTAATTTTAGATGTTTACTAATCAGTGCAATGACTCCCTTGCTCTTAATCGAGCCTGCACTATAAAAAAATGCCCTCCCCATATCTTTCCCGCTTCCTGCAGAGAAAGGTGTATCATTTTTCATAAACTTTTCTTACAAGAGAAATAACCTTCCTTCTTTTTATAGGGTGCCCCAACCCATTCACATTCCATGTGGAGAGAGACAATACAATCATATTAACATTTTACATTTTTACATATAAGAAAACATTTATTGTGTGTCAAAAACAATATTATAAAGACCACATTCCAACATTGGTGTGACTATTAAAACCAGAACATACCCCAGAACAAAATAAACATAAAAATATGACAATATTACACAGCAAAAAATAATCTATAAAACAATCTCCAGCCAATAGGTGGAACAAACTCAGGGTGTGTAGATTCATCCACAAAACTGTCTCGAAGGTGTGCCAATTTGCAAATTAAACTCCAGCCGCAAGGTGGAGCCAGCACCAAAAAATGCTCAGTTTCCTCAAAGAGTCAAGTGAATGATCAGTGAGCCGGTCCACTAGGCTGCAATGTGAGTATCACAAAATGACTTAATCCACTGACTTCATGAAGGACATCACTTGCTGTGGGCTTGTGTATGTTTTATGGCCCTCCTCAGCATCTATTCTCAATTTGTCCAGGAATATCAGTGCAAAAGTGACCTTCCATTAATGTAAACGTTTCTTGCATTCCTTAAATTGATCACGTTTCTCTCTTATCGAATTCGAAAAGTCTGGGAACAAGAAATTGCTGTGTTTTTTCCAAGAAAGTCTTCCTTTACTCGCCTCGCGTGATGCAAAATATTCATCAGATGATCTCAGAAATTTGGCCAGAGTTGATCGGGGCCTGTCTCCCTCCGCAGATCTCCTAGTTTATAAAGTCGATCAGATTCGGAAGGAGCCTTTTTAGGAATTTCACCATATCCTGACCCTCTTCGGCCTAAGGAATTCCGACTATATGGACATTATTCCACTGGCTACGGTTCTCCATGTCTTGTAATTTCTCCAAGACATAGTCCAAATCCACCTAGGTTGCTAGCCGCATAGCAGATAATTCCCTCTCCGACGACTCCAGATAATCGATCCGTTTCTCGACATCCCCCACTCTTGTAACCATCTCAGAGAAATTCACCTTCATGGCAGTGATTGATCAATGTATCACAGCAAGATCCTCCAAGTCAGCAACGACCTTCGTCAGCATTGCCAACATGCTCAGCAACTCTCACCAGATTTCCTGCATCTCTCCAACCAAATCGACTCCCTGGCTCGCAGCTCTCTCGGGGGTATCAGCTTTAGCACGTAAGTGTCTTTTAATGTCTCCAGAGCCCAAGGATATTGAATTCTTTGACATATTGTCATCCTAGAACAGTTATAATACAGAGTGTATCGAATCTCACTGATTTATATCAATAAAAGTTGCATGGCATCACGTGACCCCAGATATGCACATTTCATAAATTCCATTCTTTAGCAGATGTTTTTTTAAATTTTTTTATTTTTTACAGTGTTTACATCATGCAAGATAGCAGGCTAATATTAATTCAGAATTGTGTCATTTTTTATAATAAACACACTTATAAAGTTATTAAATCACACTAAATCCATTTAAAGAACCATTCAAATACTAATTTATTTATTTTACATTTACTATTTGTTTTTGTTTTAAATGGTTTATTATAGAATCCATCCATCCATCCATCCATCCATCTATCTATCTATTCTAAGTTAGAAGTTTACATAAACTTAGGTGTTAAGTCATTAAAACATTTTTTTTTAACAACTCCACAGATTTAATATGAACAAACTATAGTTTTGACAATTCATTTAGGACATCTACTTTTTTTATGACATGTGTAATTTTTCCAACAATTGTTTACAAACAGATTGTTTCACTTTAAATTGACTATATCACAATTCCAGTGGGTCAGAAGTTTATATACATTAAGTTAACTGTGACTTTAAGCAGCTTGGAAAATTCCAGAAAATGATGCAATTAGCTTCTGATAGGAGGTGTACCTGTGGATGTATTTTAAGGCCTATCATCAAACTCAGTGCCTCTTTCCTTGACATCATGGGAAAATCAAATGAATCAAAGGAAATCAGTCAAGACCTGAGAAAACAAATTGTGGACCTCCACAAGTCTGGTTCATGCTTGGGAGCAATTTCCAAATGCCTGAAGGTACCACATTTATCTCTACAAATAATAGTATGCAAGTATAAAAACCCCGGGACCACGAAGCCATAATTTTGTGCGAAAAGTGAAAATCAATCCAAGAACAACAGTAAAGGATCTTGTGAAGATGCTGGAGGAAACAGGTAGAGTATCTTTATCAACAGTAAAATTTGTTCTATATAGACATAACCTGAAAGGCTGCTCAGCAAGGAAGAAGCCACTGCTCCAAAACCGCCATAAAAAAGCCAGACTACAGTTTGCAATTGTATATAGGGACAAAGATCTTACTTTTTGGAGAAATGCCCTCTGGTCTGATGAAACAAAAATGGAACTGTTTGGCTATAATGTGTGGAAAGGCCTAAACAGCATTACCAAATACAAGACACTTTCCCCTCGCTCCATAGAGAGTCAACTAATGGCTGATGAACTGAATGTGTTTTACTTCAGGTTTGAAAATCCAGTCTCACACCCCTCCCCTCCCCCGCTCTGATCTTCACTTCACACACCAACACCTTCTGGAACCCCCCTCCTCCCCCTCCTTCAACTCAATCTAAATTTATGATCTGCAAGGAGGATGTGTGCTGGGTCTTTCGGAAACAAAAAACTAGGAAAGCTTCAGGCCCAGACGGTGTTTCACCTGCCAGTCTGAATGATTGCGCTGACCAACTGGGCAACATAGGCTGCAGCCCCAGTCCCCACCACTAGTCGGGCGCCCTGGGTACATGAGATCAAATATGAATTATAATATGAATTATGCAATTTCGGCACCACAGGCGCCACCCAACTCTGTAAAAAAAAATATTATTTCTAAATAGCTTTTCTGAACACTCTTGCCACTCTTAGTCTGCTTTGTTTGCAATTATGAGTAAATTCACAGCTGAACATCAATTTGGTTTAGCCAGAATTTGAAATGTCACTCAAACTAACACATTTTTGAAAGTGCTACAGAGCCAGTGTTTACATTCTTTGGGAGAAATCAACCTACAAATATCTTGCAGGCTATAATTGTCTCTGTAATAAGAGACATTATTTTAACATCAGAAAATAAATCACACAAGGTTGTTGGTTCACATTATAAAAATATGTATGTATTTGCATTACCGGTCTGAATTGGCTCCATACTCTTAGAGCTTCTAATTGAATTCACCCTTAAACAAGAAAGAGTTTGTTTTCGGAGATCAGCTTAATCAAAATCAGCTGAGAACGTCAGTGAATTGTAACAGACCGAACTGTACGATGACAATGTAAACAGAGCATGATTATCCCCTGCACCTGTTGGGTTTCAAATACTTTTTTGAGGGCTTGCTTTCAAGAAGACTATGAAGAGGGCACTTTACATTGTTTGATGATAGTGGTGAGTGTCATTTAATATTATATAGATCTCTACTTAACTGTTTTAGTAGTTTTAACATTATTGCATAGTAAATTTATCTATCCTCACTGGTGTGGTCTATTCCGCAGTCTAAATTGTTTTTTTTCTCCTGTGTTACATTCATATTAATGGCCATTCAAGGGTTGATGTATTTATTATATTTTAATTCAATAAAATCAAATCAAATCACTTTATTGTCACACAACCATATATACAAGTGCAACAGTGGGTGAAAGTCTTGTGTGCAGTTCCGAGCAACATAGCAGTCATGACAGTGACGAGACATATACCAATTTACAATAAACAACATATTTACACAACACAATTTACATATCAAATGTACACATAATTACGCAACACAATAATAATATACAATGTACAGTAAACAATACACACAATATAGAATGCACATACAATAAAAAATATATAAAAAAGGTATATATAAAATATATATACTGTAGTTGTATTGTGGAGAATATAATTATGACAGTCCAGTGTGAGATAATAAGATTAATAAAGTGCAGTGCTGATGTATATTGATCGTGAGAGATCAAGTGTTCAAAAGTCTGATTGCTTGGGGAAGAAGCTGTCATGTAGTCAGCTGGTGCAGGTCCTGATGCTGCGATACCGCCTGCCTGATGGTTGCAGTGAAAGCAGCCCATGGCTCGGGTGGCTGGAGTCTCTGATGATCCTCAGAGCTTTTTTCACACACCGCCTGTTATATATGTCCTGGAGGGAGGGAAGCTCACCTCCAATGATGTGTCTGGCAGTTCACACCACCTTTTGCAGGGCTTTGCGGTTGTGGGCGGTGCTATTGCTGTACTAGGCAGTGATGCAGCCAGTCAGGATACTCTCTACAGTGCTGGTGTAGAACCATGTGAGGATGTGGGGGTTCATTCCAAACTTTCTCAGCCGTCTCAGGAAGAAGAGGCGCTGGTGAGCCTTCTTCACAATGGCCTCAGTATGGACAGACCATGTGAGTTCCTCAGTGATGTGGACGGTGCTCCATTAATGGTGATGGGGCTGTGTTCTCTGTCTTTCCTCCTGAAGTCCACTACAAGCTCCATGGTCTTACTGACGTTGAGGGAGAGGTTGTGTTCCTGACACCAGTGTGTCAGAGTGTGCACCTCCTCTCTGTAGGCTGTTTCATCATTGTCAGTGATCAGATCTACCACCATCATATTGTCAGCAAACTTAATGATGGCACTGGAGCTATGTGTTGCCACACAGTCATGTGTGTATAGGGAATACAGGAGTGGGCTGAGAACACAGCCCTGCAGGGCTCCAGTGTTGAGGGTCAGTGATAAGGAGATGTTGCTGCCCATTCTAACCACCTTACGTCTGCCTGACAGGAAGTCCAGGATCTAGCTGCACAGTTTAAGCCCAGAGCCCGGAGTTTCACATCAAGCTTGGAGGGCACTATGGTGTTGAATGCTGAGCTGTAGTCTACAAACAGCATTCTCACATATGTGTTCCTTTTTTCCAGGTGGGAGAAGCAGTGTGTATTGTAGATGCAATGGCATCATCAGTGGTGCGGTTGTTGCGGTAGGCAAACTGCAATGGTCCAGTGAGGTGGGTAGCACAGAGCAGATGTGATCTTTGATTAGCCTCTCAAAGCATTTGCTGAAGATGGGGGTCAGAGCAACAGGACGGCAGTCTTTATTGGACAAGCTTGACATAATGTATGTCGACATATGTGTCATTGGCAAGTCTTCTATGATCAAATAGGCCTACTCTATGTTGGTAGTTTGCAACTCTATGGGTCATGAGCGAATGTTTAGGGGCATGGCTCATGAATATTAATTAGTTTAATATGACATTGGTTAACCTGTGTAGAGCTGTAGATCATGTGACCCAAGTAATATTTATTAGCTAGCCCAGGGCCCCGGGGAGGCTTAACCCGGCCTTGCAACTGGCCCCCATCTTCAATAGATTCAAAAGATAGTTCCATGCTGCTTCAAACGCTTGACCATCATTCCGGTCCCCAAAAACCCCAAATCACAGGACTACTGACCTGTCACGCTCAAGCCTGTGGTCATGAAGTTTCCTGAAAGACTGGTTTTTGCCTACCTGAAGGACATCACTAGACCCTTGCTGGACCCCATTCAGTTTGCTTACAGAGCAAACGGGTCTGTGGATGATGCTGTCAATATGGGTCTGCATTATATCCTGCAACACATTGACAGACCTGGGACTTATGCAAGGATCCTATTTATGGACTTCAGTTCAGCCTTCAATACTATCAAGCTTGATCTTCTCTCAACCAATCTGACCAAGCTCTCTGTGCCCACCTCAGTCTGTCGATGGATCACCAGATTTCTGACATGTAGGCAACAACTAGTGAGACTGGGGAAACTCACATTCGGGACCCTCACTATTAGCACTGGTGTTCCTCAGGAATGCAATCTCTCTCCACTGCTCTTCTTCCTGTAAATTAAGGACTGCACTACAAAAGACCCCACTGTCAAGCTCCTGAAGTTTGCAGATGACACCACGGTCATTGATCTCATCTGCGATGGTGAAGAGTCTGCATACAGATGGGAGTTTGATCAGCTGTCTGGTGCGGTCACAACAACCTTGAGCTAAACACGCTAAAAACAGTGGAGATGATAGTGGACTTCAGGAGAAATCCCCCTGCACCCCCATCATCCTGAACAGCACTGAGGCAGCAGTAGAGTCATTCAGGTTCCTGGGCTCTACCATCTCTCAGGACCTGAAGTGGGAGACACACATAGACTCCATTGTGAAAAAGACTCAGCGGAGGTTGTACTTCATTCACCAGCTGAGGAATTTCAACCTGCCACACCTGCTGACACCGTTCTAGTCTGCCGTCATTGAGTCTGTCCAGTGTACATCTATAACTGTCTGGTTTTGTTCAGCCACCAAATCAGACAGAAGGAAACTACAGTGGACAGTCAGGACTGCTGAGAGGATTATTGGTGCCCCCCTGCCCACCCTCCAAGACCTGTACATCTCTAGAGTAAGGAAACGTGTACGTAGAATCATTCTGGACTCCACACACCCTGCCCAATCCCTCTTTGAATTTTTGTTGAAATATTAACTTAACGATTAATCGATCGTTAATTTCCACGTCAACCGATTATGAAAATGTCTGAAAATTGACATCCTTACTTGAAATGTATTAATAATACAAATGATATTAAATAAAACTAGATAGGTAAAATGTATCAAGACAAAACATGATTTTAATCTATTATTAAATGTTTGATGGTTATACAGACATTACAGTTAGCCAAAAAGCCAGCTAGGTAGATAGTAAGTCAGTCTGTAACATAGACATTAAGTAAAATGTTGGATGGATGGATGGACCCTACTGTCTGTTGTGACAATATCAGAACTTAATTTCTTCAGAACTCTGACTTATAAATTTTGCACAGTGATGGAAAGCTGTTTATTTATAGCACTCAGAGGTGTCCAACAGGTTCTCTCTAAGGTCCCTGTATTAACAAATTGGCTTGCCGTGTGACATCCACAGCACAACTGAGCTATGACTGATGGTGATTATTTATCATTTATGGACCTGCTGAAGGAACAGCATCACTAATACCACCCCTGGGTCCACTCTGGGCTTGATGAAGACCTAGCTCCCCGATATTAGAGACCCAGAACTCAGGGCCTACGCAGTAACTGGACCCTTTCCTGCCTGCTGCGTCATTACTGACAATCGCATAGCACCTGTATGCACAGCACCCCTGTGGGCCTAGTGTTATTTATTTGGCTTACAGGACCCTGTCACATTACTTCAGCCCTGAGGGTAGATTGAGGCAAAAGGTACAATTTTGCACTTTATACACTGATCAAGGACCAGGATTCTCAGTCAAATTCAATCGTAGGCAAGTCAAAGAGAACAAGTAAACTGGTAACAGATCAGTGACACATTTCAGGCATGGATTTCACCAGAAAAGTTGTTAAAAGTGAGGACTTGTCATCCAATGAAATATATCTTCCAAGATTGAAATTGCTTTTGTGAATATACTATTCATGCAATGATGATTAGAAAAAGATAATGAAATTACAATTTAATAATAATAAAAGGGTACAAGGCACTAAAGGCTCTGTGGGCTGAAAGGCTCCATTGATTTAATTTTCTCTCAAAACACTAAATTTTGTTTAAAGTTATTAATTTAAACTGTGATGAGGAGGAGGGCGTGGCTGGATCATAATGATGGACGCCCGGCGCTGAATCAACCCAATCAGCCAGGAGAGGGATAAAGAATAGCCGGGACGCCAGTACAAGAGAGAGAGAGAGAGAGAGAGAGAGAGAGAGAGAGAGCGAGCGTCGTGTGTGTGTGTGTGTGTGTGTGTGTGTGTGTGTGTGTGTGTGTTATGCCTTAAAGCAGTTTTATGTTGTGTTTTGTTCATTTGTTTATTAAAAGTTTATGTTGACTGCTCAGCCGATTTCCGCCTCCTCTTTGCCCATCGTGTGAATCTGTTCCATTGGTGCCAAATGAGGAGGGATGCGCTGTCGGAAAGATCTCGCTGCTGATGGAGGGTCGCAACACCGAGGAGGTATGGTCGGTGGTACTGGAGCCATTAGCAAGAAGGCGGAGGAGCCCGCTGCCGTCCACCAGGAGACGAAGGTGCCGCTGCTGTCGCTGAGAGGTGATGGAGCCTCTGAGGTCTGCCGGGAGGCGGAGGAGCATGCTGCCATCCACCTGGAGGTGAAGTCAAGTGCCATTGCCTGGCTGAGGACCAGTCAACAGCGTGTTCGGGGAACGACGAGACAGTTTTTTCTCTCCCTGTCTCTCTCCCTCCCCTCATCCTACTCAGATTCCCAGAAGGCGGGGAAGACCAGCCGGCGGAAGGATGGCCAAAAGGGCAACAACTCCCCTCCGGGAAGGGAGGGGGGAGTAAGTCAGGCCAAAGGTTTCCCCGGCCTGAATCGGGCGTTGGGGGTATGTGACGAGGAGGAGGGCGTATTGTTTTTCTTAATGAATAGATTGTGGGGCAAATAGATTTGTTTTGAATATTTTTCAAAATGGGCTCATATTAACTCAATCCAATCATAATAGAGATTAGTTTGTTTATAAAATACTTGAGATGTAATCATATTCCAAATGTGTTTGAAATAAACAGGAAATGGCTGACTTTTTCTGAAGTAGTTATTTTGAGTAAGCATCACCTTAATTTGTTACTCAAAAAATCATCTTGCAAAATGTATTTAAGGGGGGCCTTTAGCCCCATTTATATCCTAATAATAATAATAATTATTATTATTATGTTCACTAAAACATAATCATGTCTACAAGACTTCACAACATTGGTCAAATTTATTAGTATAATGTGTCTCAAAAACTAGTGAGCTAGCTAGGCAACATTTTTGGACAACATAGTCACATTCAGAGAGCTCAGTTTAGGCCTATGATTCCAGAAATTCTGTACTTGTGATTCTCTGAAATCTGATTTAGATGCATTCTGAGCTGACTCCAAAAATGGTGTTCAGGTATGCATTTTACTTGGTTTTGAAACACTGCCTAAATTCGACAGGGGAGCAGGTTGGTATTTCCCACTCTTATCCAGAAGGTGTCAGTGAATCTGCATGGAACTGATCATAAACAAGACACAAAATAAAAAAGGTCATCTTTGTTTTTCAAAGACAGTGCAATGCGATCCAACGTCATTATCATAATAACTTTTTGGTAATTACGGTTTTGTCGACGCCAGAAGTTCCTTTAGAATCTATTTAAAATCATTAAAGAAACGACTGTAATGTAAACAGACAAAACCTTACGTAAATGAAATAATAATAAAAAAAAAAAAAAAAAAGAAAAGAAAAAACGAACGTGGACAATGTCACATTTAAAATTGATATACAAAAACAGTGTTTTATTGTTTATTTTTATTATAATATATATCATAGGTTATGTAGACTAACATCATTCAAAGGCATCTAGATATGTAATTTATTTTTTTCTAATTCTCAGACAGTCAAAGTTTAATTTTACAAGGTTATAAAGGTGTAATTACCCCAAATATTAATGATCAATTAGAACGCCCATTTGTATTTACGTAGGCCAATATATATATATATATATATATATATATATATATATATATATATATATATATATATATATATATATATATATATATAGATGCGTTACCATGCGACGTTTTTTATACAATTATTAAGTAGCCTATATAACCAATTTATTGTCTACTTTTAAATGCATAGTAAATATTAAGCCACGATTGTGACAATAAATTTGAATAACAATTATAAAATGATATGCCATTTATAACATACAAACAGGCTTATATATACAGGATTATAAATTAACTTTAACTGAGAGAATTTAGATCAAACAAATATAACATAATAATATAATAATAATAATAATAATAATAATAATAATAATAATAATAATAATAATAATAATAATAATATATCGCCTATCCAATTTCAGCGGAGATTAGTCAGTTTAATTACTTTATAGATATGTCTAGGCTATATCCCAAATAAATTGTTAGATTTGTATTTAGTTTTAATTTAATTGTATTAATTTAATTTGAGCCTACATTTCATTTTAAATAATTTGTCGTTTTATTTATTTATAGATTTATTTTCATTGTCACCACTGGACTTTAATTTACACTTCCATGTCCGACATACGTCGCCTAATAAACGTTGCATCGTGGTGTTTCTTTTTCTCCGGTCGGATCAAGAATATGGGGGTTATTTGACATGGAATTGGTGCGTTGTGGTTTGGAGGCCGCGTGGCTCGTCATGTCACCGCCACACACTGAGCGCGAGCACGCCGCATGTGCCTCAATAATCTAGGTGGCTTTAGATGAGCGCGGCAAAACTCAATATTGCAAAAGCAATAAAGGTGACAGCACAAAAACGGCATCTGTGCAGAATATGTTACATTGCAAATTACCTAACTGAGCTTAGTTATAAAAAATTCTAATTTTCATTTTTTATATATATAGCCAAAATTAACCATTTAACATTTTCAAAATGAATGACTAAATTCTGGAATAATTTTTGGAATAAACTAGCATTTCTTAACTTTGTAAAAAAAAAAAAAATCTTGTTTATAAATTGCCTTTTTCTGAAC
Source organism: Xyrauchen texanus (assembly GCF_025860055.1). Taxonomy (NCBI): domain Eukaryota; kingdom Metazoa; phylum Chordata; class Actinopteri; order Cypriniformes; family Catostomidae; genus Xyrauchen; species Xyrauchen texanus. Next base: position 15,822,249 of record NC_068317.1, on the reverse strand, counting down.
AATGTTTTAGCATTGATATTGATATGAACAATAATACTATGTTCAACAGGCCTTTTCCATTTAAGATGTTGCAGCTTTTTTAAAATAAAAGTGTTAATTGAAATAGCTTAAATGATTATGCTAGTTTAATTAGACTAGGCTATTATACAAGTTATTTTACCTTATCTAAATTCAACTAAATGCACCAGTATCAAACGTCCTATTCATGTTGGTGTTTCTTTAGTGAATTCTTGTTTTAATTAAGCTGCAAGAGGAACCCTTACCTGACGCTCCACCCGGAAGAGATAGACTAATGCTCATGTTTAATGATTTTAACAGAACTCCTAAAGCATGACAGCTGGCCTAAAAATCTGCCCTCACTTCCACCAAAAACCATATCAATCAAAAAGGATATTAAAGGCTACGCGTCCTAGTCCTCGTGTTTGTATATGCTTCATTTTCACAACTGGAAAGTGATAGCCATCTGCTCGAGCAGGCTGGAGGGATATCGAGTGTGAGCAGGTAACTGACAGCTGTTAAAACCTCAGTCTGCTTCGTGACTACACAAGTCACACTCATGATTAAAAGTAGAACTGAACAGAGAAGGGAGGTAAAAAGGCTTTAGTCATTGTAGGCGCCTAGACCGCACAATAAGACAGGCCTGACAAAAGGAGACATGTGATGGAGATTGGTAGGTGTCTGTCTCAGCTAGCTCGCAATGTATCTCATGCTGAGGTTTCAGGTTAGACTGATTTGTGGCCCTAAAAAGATCCCCCTCTGTCAAAAAGTAAGGATGACTTTGCATTGTCATCAACGGTTCTGTCTAAGCCACATCTGTCTTTTGCACAATGCTAACTCCTATTTTCATCATGTGTAAAGCTTGAAATTACAGGAAAGAGCGGGAGCGTCCCACGTCTAGCCCAAGTTAAATTACACAAACTACCAGCTCTTTCCCTTGCAGGCGCACTGTTCATAATAAACAAAGAGAGATGATTTTAACAACCCAGATTAAGAGCTGATTTTGGTTTTGGTGAATGCTGATGACTATATGTCTGCAACTCTGTGTGGCAAATTGCAATATTTTACAAGCCGAAGCGACATGGACATATTCATAACATCTGTGTCACATTTGCCGCTTGCAGAAACATATCCAGATGCCACTATAATTACTCTCCCACACTTGTACTTTCTTTAAGTGGAGGCACTAAAAACGTTGTCGTAATATTGACCAAACACAGATTTAAGTGTTTAGTTACTTCCAATTCTCATCTGACGTCACTGACAAGCACCAAATTGCCTCCTGAATTTGCTTGTGGAGAAAAATAAACGCTATATTGGCAAAATTACACCTCAAGTCTTTTTCAAAGTAAATGAAGGGTTAAGTAAAATACACACACTCTTATGAAAACATGTTTCACAAAAATACAATTGTAAAGAATTGCGGTCTTACAGACCACCCTACTTTGGCCAAACAGATGATAATAACATTACTACCCTTAAAAAGTTGGCTGTATAAAGATAACGCAGTAAAAAAGGAGATTGACATAAGGCTTGGTTTGATAGGTCTCTCTGGCTTTGCAGGTCTTCACCAGAACTTCCCCATATGTGCAACACCTATGAACCCAGACAGAAGCTATTGAGGTGGAAAATACAGAAGAGGACCTGACAAGATAAAGATATCAGGAGCAGACAAGGGCAAAGTAACATATTGATGGAGCGGGTCTCAGTTGGCTGACACCAGATACTTGCTATTTAAAAACAGTGGTTTCGCTTGCTCATGGATTTGCTGCTGCATCTGCCTCTCTTTCTCTCTCTCTTGGCCTATGTCTAGAGCACCATCCCCCCTTGCTGTGTAAAGCTGCGACCCCCTTTTACAGTGTGTCAAACAGACAAATACTGTCACCCCTATAACCACTTTTGTGGCCTCCGTCAGGTCTCTTTCCCAGCGTTGTGAATAAACTCTGCAGCTAATGGAATTTCAGACTGCGCCCGATTATAAGAGCACAAGAGAATATTTGTTTGTCCAATTCACTTTTAAGCTCTAAGGTTCAGTGAAGCATGAGACTCATAGAACCTCAGATAGATCCCTCTGGCTATGCGCCACATTTTTTTGGTGATAGCACAGGAAAAAACAGCCACTAGTCTGTGTTCCTGTTTAAGCTGACAGTGAGGCCTATTGAACAGCTGAAGAAGCAGCTAACATATAGTATTAAATCCTGTGCCTCAGTCCAAAAACGAAGTGAGCTGCCTCGTTGCCCAGTCAGTCACTTAATGTGTTTACATGTAGTTTAAAAGTTCAATTTCAGTCTGATGTCTTTGCAAAGTCAGACTAAAAGACTTAGATAATGCAATTGTAGCTCGCCTTCATCCAGCACGTATACATGTTCATCTGACCACATTTAGCCTCAGCTTTTTGCATGGAAAGGGAGCCAGCATGTGATAGCTGTGCGGTATGTGTAAACCTCACTTCCCTGGCCTCAAAAGGTGCACTAGTGACTGACGCTAGAGGCTGTAGCCTTTAGCCTCCTTGTTAGTATGCCCACCTCCCATGCTGGATGACGCTGGTTCGAATCCCGCTCTGAACAGGTCGAGCAAGACCGGTTACATGCGCATGCTCTGAAAGACTGAGGTGGTGTATGGCACATATTTAAAACTTCCTTAGCTGATGTACTTCCTTCAAATATTCAACATCACATTATGGCATGTTTCCCTGCTGTAGCTCGATAATAACTGTGCATGTAAACTTATTGATTAACATAAAGGGTCAGTTCACCAAAAAATGTAAATTTTCTCATTGGAGCTTCAAAGGTCTGGCCACCATTCACTTGCATTGAAATGACCTGAAGATATGAGATATTCTTCTATAGATATTTGTTTGTGTTCAATGGCATGAGGGTGAGTAAATGATAAGACAATTTTCATTTTTGGGTGAAGAGTTTTAGCATGAAGGCACCTTTTAAAGAAACAAGTTTCAAACTGCCTTCCAAGGCACCATAACATTACATTGGTTGATCTAGAAGAAACTTAAATGAGCTTTGAAGATAAACAAGTGAATATTTAATACCTACTATCAGTGTTAGAAACGTTTCACTTAAAGGGGCATTTGCCCTCTGGTTTGCATTTTCAGGGCATATTTTTTTCTTCTAACCATTTAAAATGGTCAATCAATTGCTACTAATCAATTAAGATTGAGAATTTTTACTTAAATCAACATCAATGCATTTTATGTCGCAAGATGTATAACTAGAACTACAACAGAATATTAAGAGCTTTATTAGATGTTACAAATAAAAAAACTGTACAATTCTTTACGATGGTATTTTTGTCCCCAAATTTTAAATTTCGAGGGCATTTTTGGTGGCATATATTCCCAGAGCTTCCTTAATTTCTCACCCTGCCTGCAATGCTTATTACTCTGTAGACAGGCAATCATAAGCTGAAAAAAAACATGTATTAATTAATTTACAACCAACTGCCGAATTGCACAAACAGGACTATGAAAAACAAAGCAAAATGTACCAGATGGAGGCATTTTAGTAAACACTAGACACGATGTTACAAAAACAATTTAGATGCCCTGTTGCCCTCCTTTATTCATATGATTGCAGAATTTTTCAGATTTTGTACAAAGCCTATGTGGCCATTTCCTAAGGCAGTCATCTTTATTCTAAACTACACGACACAATTTCTAACTGGCATGTCGTCTGCAAAACAATCTGAAAATTGGCATGTACTCCACTGAGCCTGCACGGAATCCCTCTCATCTGTCACTCTGTTTCCAGGCTCCGCCCCCAAGTGTCTGCAACTGGCTCCCCTGTCAGGGCAGCCTGGGCCTGATGGATGCTGGGGTCAGTGGTTCAAGCCTGCAGGCTTGCAACCTCTCCCTCTCCACTGCCAGATCAAAACAAGAGACAGTAACCCAAGCACAGCACTCAGCTGAGAAAACTCATAACTCTGCCTCCCTCAGCCTCTGCCCAACCTCCTGCTCTCACCTCACCAACACCCAGCGTTAACACTTTCATTCCTCACTTCGCCCTCAAATAGCACCAACTTACAGGCCCACATAAATCACAACGTAAGAGTGTACCATGGGACGGCACTTCAACCTCTTGTAGAAACTCCATTATTAGGGTCATCACTGTCTGCCACTGATAAGTAATAGCTTTCTGATGATGGCTATTGGCTCTTAGCTAAATGATGGTCATTTCTTGGTCAAACACAGAGGTTATGCTGCCTTTTGGGAAAAGTGGACAGTTAGACTAACAAAGCTGAATTAATAGGGATTATTGCTTAAAGGGCAGCTTTTCCCCAAAATATTATTTTTTTGTTATTTACTCAGCCTCACGGCTTTCCATATGACTTACTTTCTTATGCGGAACACAAAAGGGAATTTTTAATTTTTTATATATATTGGTTGAGTTTCTCAATACAAAAGCTGTTGATAACTAAAAAAAAGGTACCCCAAAGTATTATAAAATATAGTCCAAGAGCTATTATAGGTATTGGTGAGGCTTCTATTGTGAGGACCTACAGAGCTGAAATATTCTTTTAAAATCTTAATTTGTGTTCTGCAGAAGAAATTAAGTTATACACATCTGGGATGCCAAGAGGGTGAGTAAATCATGAGAGAATTTTCATTTTTGGTAAACTAACCCTTTAAGGTAGGCGCTTTTGAACTGGGGTCTGGGAACATTTCAGAAAAAGTGTCAAAAATGTATAAAAAGTAAACATTTACAAAGTTTGACATGATTATTGTTTCATTATGTTTTCTATGGACTACAAATAGATTTCAGTTCATTTCAATTGTTTTTCTAATAGTGTATATAGTAACTCTAATAGAAAAAAAGTGGTCAACTTAATACAATGTAAATAAGTATGATATTTTAATAATTTATTTTGGCTTTAGTAAAATAATAATAAATATATATTTTTAAACTATTCAAATTAGTTTTTTAATTAAAATAAAAAAATATTAAATTATGTAATTTTTCACACAACATAGTGTCTTTATAATATTTTGCTTATTTTTCTCACACAGAATAAATGGGTGTTAATACATGAAAATATATTGCTACCATCAAAAAGTTTGAAAACCCTTGTCTTAAGGCACACAATATGTTTGTTGAGAAACAACCTGAAATTTCAGTAATTTTGCAGTGAAAATGTCAATCAAACTGTTTAGTGCTAAATTCAAAGTTCTCGTAGGAACACGCAAACCACTGTGAAAGAGCTTTTCTTATGGCGTTCATAAACACGCTATAATAAAAGCTCCTTCACAGTGGTTTGTGTTGCATTGTATTTACTATCATTAAAATCAATTTTGCTTCAATTTCTTTTGTGTTCCACATAAGAATACAGGTTTGGATTGAAGGTGAGTAAATTCTGACATAGCTATTCCTTTAATGCTTACAATGTGTTCAGAGAAACTGTACTTTTGAGCTCAGGAAGAGACTTTTAATTTGCATTTATGCAGATACATTTGTCCAAGCAACTTTCAGCGCCTTTTATAAGGTTCATGTGAACCTATGACCTTGGCATTGCTAGTGCTATGCTCCACCAGTTGAGCTACAGGAACATTGTAGAGAGGTAGAGGCGTCGAAATGGGGGAAAGAAACACACAGTAAGTCTGACACCTTGTCGAAGTTTCCAAAGACTGCAATTATGAGCATTACTGTCACCCCTGACCAGACCCAGAGAGAAGGTGGAAATAGCAGCAATCAGGCCCAATTTTCCTCAAAGCAGGGAGCTTGAGGGCGGGACACATTCAAGAAACATTCCTCTCTATGTACTGAAAACGCACCCTCTATCTCCACTCTGACAGATGGAGACGGCCCATAGTGATGTTGCCAAAATTGTGCCGTGATTGCCTAACAATTAAGGTATCAAAATAGATCACTGTAGCTTACTGACAGCTGTTTCAATTGTTTGCACCTGTTTCTCTTGTGTTACACATGTGTCTGGAGTGGATTATGTTGACTTGTGCTGGCCACATTTCACCTTTCCACAAGTGATTTACCCCTGAACCATCTTCCCCAACCCTGCCCAGTGAATCCACACCGAGAAAGTGCTACAGCTAATTGTGGCATTAGTCCATTCTCTTAGCTAACAATTTGCCGTTCCATGCGAGTGTGACCATGTTTAAATTAGTTTGTGACCTTTAAATAGCTACTCCGTTTTGTGAGAACAACCCCTTCATAGGTATCACCTGCTGCATGGCATGCATTGTCATCTGGAGGATATGCTTCTGAGCTCACCACCATTTCAGTTAGCCAAACTGACCATTGGTCAGTAAAACCACATCAGGCCCTTTTCAACATTCTGTTTCCTCTTCCAGGGAAAATATCCCACCGCATCCAGCAAAGAGCACATCTCTCAGTGGAGAGAGAGAGAGGTCTATATGTAAAGCAAAAAGAAGCGGGGGGTTGTTGAATCCCAGGGGTCTTTTTTTACATTTGTGATTGACTTTTCAGCACACTTGCAGAGGATCTTGATAAGCCTGTGAAAGCTGAACTCTCAGACAGGGCTGCGGAGATAAAGAGACCCATTGTCCCACTGACTGCCGGTGCCCAATACCACTGGAAGCCAGTCTAGTTCCTGGATAGATGGGGAAGAAACAAAGTACAGCTAATAGACCAATCCAAAGCCCAACACAACAAACCTGTTATTCTCTCTTTTTCCTTCTCACCGAGGGAAACACATCGTTCCAAAGACACCCAGCCAGGTTTGGTGATCACAGAGTTACTGAGCACAAGTAGCTCTTCCATTGTCCACCCTTAATTTGTTCCTCCAGCATTCCGTCATTGACAAACACAAAGCAGTCATAATTCATTTGGGCCCGTTTCACTTGTAGTGCTCACAGAGCAGATGGGGAATTCTGAATGAGTAATTGTTTCGACTTGGATTTCTTTAAAGTGTGTTGAAAGTCTACTAATGAAACAAAGAGAAGCTGGCCTGCACTCTGCATTTGTGTATGTGAGTGTGTGTATTGTTAATGGACAGGTGGCGAGCATCTTTGCCTTTTGTCAGCAAGCCTCTGTCTACGGAGGATAGCAGCTCCAGCTGGCCAGAGGACATGATTACCTGGCTATTAGTCACTGACCTTAGTACAGGTCTTGCTACCCTTCACCAGCTGTAGGCTCACTGGATATCAGTAAATGGTCCCTGGTTGCCTGCTGTTGGTGTGTCCAGGATAGAGGGAGGGGGGTGTGGAGAGTAACAGAGAATGAGTGCAATTCTATGAGGCTTTTTTCCTGCGCTGATAGAGGTCCAAGAGTCAGAAGGGCAGTTTCCGGAGACCGATTGCTTCCTTGGGCACCTCATACCTGAAATAAACTCCACATTTTTTTTAAAGAGAGAAGGAGAGAGGAGAGAGAGAGAGAGAGAGAGAGAGAGAGAGAGAGAGAGAGAGAGAGAGAGAGAGAGAGGTATTGGCAGTGTCAGTTTGAGGGTTGGCGGGCATTAAGGTGCATGTTCTTTGTGACAGGTAAATTTTTTTTACTCATGCTCCCCCCTCAACCCTTTATATCAAATGTTAATTTATTAATAACCCAGTCTGTGAAGGCATTCCACTAGTGGCCCAGATTACGAGTGTCCTATGTAATTCTAGAAATTAATCTAAGGTCAAATTCTTTTTGCATAATTTCAAAATCTTTTTTCCCAGACACCTTCCTGTAGATGTATGGGCGTATTGTTTGTATAGTTTATTTAGATATGTTTTTAAACTTAATATTTTTGTCCTCATTAAAAAAGTGTTACTCCTAAATAAATGAATAGTACTTTAAAAAATATGTTTTCCAATAATAATCAAAGTCATATCAGTGGCCTTATTATAACTGATTTAAAGTATTTTACATATAGCTGCCTCATGGAGGCTTCCATGTTGAGACCAGATAACCAGCTGAATAAAACTCATTTTATCTCAGCAACCCTCCAAATTATTTTGATTCCATGCTTATGATCAATAGCTTTATTTATTTCCATTATTTTTATTTCGATTACCCCATTCACAATGTTTCACAGGATTGTACTTCATTCCCTAATTAAGGAAAAGTATAAAGTCTTTAAAAAAAAACTATAAAGTAGATAAAGTATACAGTCTTGCACCTTTGACTTTTTGTCTCATTTTCAAAGACCTCTTTGCTTCTGATCAAAGTTTGTAATGATAATACTTTCAGTAAAAATATTTATTTTCAACTCGCATTCTGTGGATTTTGTTTGATTAGACAGATTGAAATTGTATTTTAAAAATCAAAGCATAGTTGAAATATATGTGTTGCGTTGAAACCCAAAGGGGGTGGCCAGTAGATTTAGATGGGATGGGCTGAGGGAAGCTGAAGGTTGGGATGTGGATTTGGAGACAAGTGGGAGTGGAGTTGTTGTGTGAGAGATAGAATGGTGGTCAAAGATAAGGGTAGACAAAGAGAAAAAAGTGGAAAAAGTTTCAAATAAAACTAAATAAAAATTACATTTGAATGAAAAAGTTTGTAAAGTTGTGTTTCACCTCGGAGCTAGTTGGTTTGGTTCATGGCTTAGAACTATTTTAAAAAGGACTTCATGAAAACTCTATGGAAAAAAATGAATGTGAAAAAACTTCTGGAATCAAGAAGGCTGAAAAAGTGGCCAAGCACTGCTACACTTTATTATCAGACACTTACACTCACAGAATAAATTCATCTTGGCTCCCTGCGAATATCACCTTATAGTATGGCTTGTGCTAAGTAAAGAAATTACTTATCCCGCCTGAAGAATATAAGTAAATAATTATAAGAAGTTAGAGTTAAGACATTTTCAGCAATATCAGGTATCTGCATAAAATGACCATATAGTGTCTGTCTCTTCTCTTATTTGTGTATTGGCAATTTTATTATAATGACAGCCAACAACTTTAGCACCAAAGTAGACGAGTCATTTTCAGGGCCCTTTCCATTGTGCCATATGTCATTTCAGGATAGAGGTGGCTGCTTAGGAATTAATGCTATTAATGGCAAGTAAGCCTCCTCAGAACACATCTACTGGATAATTGATCACATGATGACACATGAAGTGGTTCAGGTTTTAGGGTTGCACAGCATCACTTGGCGATATCCAAATGGACAAACTTTCCTCTCGAACACTTAAATAATTGAGTTGGAACTGTCACCAGCATTTCTAATCATAAATCATTTCTTAGGTTTGCATTCAGTTGATAATAATCGAGTAACCCCAGGAGAAGCGTAAGAAATGTGTGCCTTTGGAAAGCTCTATAATCTGTTCATGTAACAATCAACATTCATACTAATGGAAAGTCCAGCAAGATAAAAGAGAGATGTCAAACATTTGGGATAATAATTCTGGAAGTGGAGAAACAAACAGTGTTTGAAACATTGGGCGGTAATTATGGCGAAAGCATTCTGAAGCAACCAATCCAGTAAATGAGCAAAGTAACAAACATTCTTTGCTGGCATGGCCATGTTTATAGGAAAGCAACTTGTGCATGTAAATAAAGAGCAATGGAAGAACTCTGTTTTTTAATTAATTTATTTATTTTACAGAATCAAGCCTGTTAACAGCCCTTTCTTCCCTCTATGAACACCCACTCCCCCCCCAAATGGGCAGCTTTCCACATGGCAGTCGCTCATTGCCAGGCAACTTGACATCCTGACCTCTAACATTTAATTTATTGATCTTCATTTTATTTGAATGTGAAGAGCATTTTGCGCCCTTAAATTAATCCAGGTTAATTTGGCCAGGCCTCCATCCCACCCAGTATGAATGGCCCCTCTGTTGGCCTGGGCTGTGGTTGGCCACCCAGTTTTATAAGAATCTGCAGTGAATTAGAAAATCTGTCAGTGCGGGAGGAGTGGCCGGCCGCGGATATGCCGTGTCATTCCACCTGTAAAAGAAAATGCTCTTTGTCCATTATCTCCCAGGCTTACCTGACATGAGTTAACCCAGAGGTCAATAACATCTGTGGAGCGTTGCAGAAATCGCTGGGCTGGAGAGAGAGGAGGTAAGAGAGTGCTTTGTTATGGGCAGCAAGCATGGATTCCACCCTGCCCACTAACTTTGGACCACTGAATGCACAAGTGCTTCTTAGAAATTTCCCGGTCTCTTGGAGTGGAGACTTATTGAAGTAGTGTTAAAGGAATAGTTCAACCAAAAATGAAAATTCTGTCATTAAATACCCTCATGTCACTCAAAATCTGTTTACTGTTATTTTCCCTACAACACACAAGAAATAATTGTTAATGCATCTTCACATAGATCTTTTCCATTTAACAGCTCATTGCGACCATGAACTGTCAAGCTTGAAACCAAAAAACTCTGTGTGACTTCAGAAGTCATATAGTAGCTTTGTGTGAGGAACAAAATTCAATTTAATTCAATTCCGATGTAGATCTCAAAATAAAAATGCCGCCAGTGGCACATGTTAGTTAAAAATCATCAAACGTCGTTGATTCTCAAGTATTTTGTAATCTAATGCCATATGTGCTATACTTGATTTCATAGCTGTAGCGAATGTGATGACTTGAAAATTAGAGCTGAGTTGTCTAGACTACATTTCTGTTGCTTATTTGAAGCTGGACAGGCCGTGGTTGCTGTGAACTTGCACATTTCCACCATCAGGCCAAATGGTTCTCATTGCGGAACTGTGGCATTCCATACTGATCTGGGCTCGTTGGCATGGTTACAGCTTTATTTTCCATCATTGTGGTGTAAAATCAGGATTAGAATGAACTGAGAAAGTGACCAATCATGAGGCGCCACTTGCTAAAGGTGTTCCACCAGCATGGTTGAGCCGTGGTTGCTGTGAAATCTGCGCCGGTTCGTAATTGTACCGTTCCAAACAGTGCTCAGATTTCAAAACTAGGTAGGTAGAAGGGCTGGGAAATGTAACAAATTCATTTCTGTTATCAATATTTTTTGTTTATTGCGTTAGAAACATTAACTCTATTAATACAGTGTCTGTTTTTTTTACTTCCTGAAACTTCCTGTTCCTGGCTGGGTACTCAGCCTTACAGGCTCCATATATGGTTAGGATAAGGGTGATGGCAGGGTTAGGGCATTTGCTGCCTGCCAGGAACAGACCTAGGGACCTTTCTACAATAGGTGAAACCTCACTCATTTCCCACCCCCACTTTCTGTGGCAAAATTTGGCATATATAAATGTTAAGGAGGTGCACGCTCGTCTCAGCTGCACATCCTAGCACAGAAACTGTTTGTGCGGAGTAGGGCTGTCAGTTGGGCAGAAAAACTAAATTCAAATTTTGACCATAAAATTCTAATTCTAATTTTAAAGTAAGCTGATTTTTTAAATTGATGTTATTTCCTTAGTCCAAAAGAGGGCGCATTAGACATATATAACCATACAGCACTGTGTCATATTACTGCAAAGAACACTCCTAGCTGTTAAAATTAACATTCAATTTTAGTGTAAAAAATAAAAAGTTTTAGTCAGTTCATATTCTCAAATTTTAAGTCAAAAGTAAAAAAGTAAAAAAAAAGGGGGAATGCTTCAATAGAGTCAGTACTGTGTTAAAATGGTGTTACACTTGCACTGGTACCACAGACTCAAACTTCAATAACAGCGATATGCCACAGTGTTTTTCATTAATTACAGCTGTATGTGGGGTAGAATTATTCCCAGAGAGCAGTGGTATTCGGCTGAACTATGTGGTATAGTGTCTCATGATCCCTGGTCAGGGACTGTTCAAACAGACGGAACACAACAGAAAGGAACAGAATGCAAGGATCTCGAGACTTGAACTCCATTACAGACAAATCCTTTGCTTAATCTGAGAACTGCTGATAAGAAAGCAAGACAAAATGGCCAAAGACCTCCACCTACTGTAAGGGTCTGTTCACACTGAACCATCCAGTTTGCCATTTGTTTTTCTACACTGGTTGCCAAAAGTTTGGAATAATGTACAGACTTTGCTCTTATGGAAAGAAATTGGTACTTTTCCCAGACTTGATCCTCGGACCTCACACTCCTCGCATCAGCAGCCCCCGGTGAATTTCCCTGAGGAAGGACCTTCTTCAGGCAGCCTTGACGGTGCACACTTTAGGCATCTATTTGGATTGCACGCAGAGCTTTAGAGTCTCTGAGCAGCTCTTTGTCTGCTTTGGTGGACAGTGGAAAGGAAGCGCTGTCTCCAAGCAGAGGATCGCCCACTGGATCATTGACGCCATAGCTATGGCATACCATGCCCAGCACGTGCCGCCTCCCGCAGGGCTGCGAGCCCATTCTACCAGGAGTGTGGCGGCCTCCTGGGCCCTGACCAGTGGCGCCTCTCTAACAGACATTTACAGAGCAGCAGGCTGGGCAACACCAAACACATTTGCGAGGTTCTACTATCTCCGGGTTGAGCCGGTTTCGTCCTGTCTTAGCAGGAACGAACAGGTAAGTCCGGGACAGTTGGCCGGGTGTATCGCTTGCACATAGCGCACTGAGCTGAATATGTGTGCTGTTGACTCCCAGTAGTGTTCACAAGATGTTTTCCCTGGATGACTTCCTCCTAGCCCTGTGGCAGACGAGTTTGCTGAGAAACTCACTGCCGGCTCAGTTCATGTGATAACTAAGCCCTGTACTGGGGTAGGAGCTCCACATTTTTCCTTACTTATTGTATTGTATATTGTGTATTCTATATTGTGTGTATTGTATATAATTATTGTGTTGTGTAAGTATGTGTACATTTGATATGTAAATTGTGTTGTGTAAATATGTTGTTTATTGTAATTGGTATATGTCTCGTCACTGTCATGACTGCTATGTTGCTTGGAACTGCACACAAGAATTTCACCTACTGTTGCACTTGTGTACATGGTAGTGTGACAATAAAGTGATTTGATTTTGATTTTGATTTGACATGTGCTGGTTCCCCATAGGTAACCCCATGCAACGTATATTTTCCGCAAAATAATTTTCCTGTTGGTAAACTGCGCCTTCCTTGGGTAGAGGGCCCTCTGCCACAGTCACCATGTTTGTAGAAACTCATCCACCATTGGGTAGGACCTACCATGGAACTTCTCCACATGACTCACTTCCAACGAAAAAGTTGCATGGTCAGCATGACCATGTGACGTATTTCCACTCAAAACACCCACCCCTCTCTGGGCGGGGTGTGGTCTCTGCGGTGTCTTCCACTTGGGAGTCCACATCTCTTGCTGTCCTTGTTAGAGCCAGTTGTCCTTTGTCTTTGAAGACTGTTGTGTCCACCTTTGTATGAAATCTTACATTTTTGTTTTGGTAATTTCAAGAATTGTATAGCCTTCATTCCTCAAAACAATGATTGACTGATGGGTTTCTTTTTTGCCATTGTCTTAAGGTCAATATTGACCTTAAGACATGCCAGTTTATTGCATACTGGGGCAACTCAAAAACAAACACAAAGACAATGTTAAGCTTCATTTAATGAACCAAATAGCTTTCAGCTGTGTTTGATATAATGGCAAGTGATTTTCTAGTATCAAATTAGCAATTTAGCATGATTATCCAAGGATAAGGTGTTGGGAGTGATGGCTGCTGAAAATGATCTATATTTTATAAAAAATTTCATTTTTCAAATAATGACGGTGCTGTTTTTTACATCAATAATGTCCTGACTATACTTTGAGATCTGTTGAATGCCACTTTCGTGAATTTTTCAATTCACAATTACAATTTCCTTCCAAAACACTAAATATGTACATTAATCCAATATATATTATTTTACTGTAAGGAAAATGAAGATTTCACCCGCAAGCGGTGAGCCAAGCTTGCAAGAGACATGGGGAAGCTGCCGTGTTTCTTCACATCACTGGAAATTGCTCAAGTAATTTCACCTGAACCAGTTTCAAAATCAAAACCACACGAGAGAAACCCAGCATCTGCACAACAGAGACTGAGATGGACCTGTCCATTCAGCAAGCTGCAGCCAGGTATACATGTAGAGACTGAATGGCAGCCAGAGAAAATAATAGTTTTGAGGTTTTAATCTTCAAATTAACAAATTAAACATCAGCATTCAATATGTTTTATATCTGTATATACTGTATAGTGGCTAATAATGCACTGGCCATAACACTTAAGTTTCTCTTGCCAATACATTATGTAGAATTTAATCAGCCCATTTGATCCTCTTATTAAAGAAAAGTCCATTGGAAAATGTCAGAATATTTTGCCCAACTTTTAATCACAGCATGTCCACTCATATTATTAATCTTTTATACATATACTTGTATTAGAGGTTAATACCTGTTAAATGTGTCTAATTACCTTTGTCCGCAAAAAAGATTAAAGAAAAAAAAAAGAAAATATTTTAACATGTCCATATTTAAATAATTAAAATAAATTATGACTAACCAATTTCTTTCAAGTTCTTTGAGACAAAGTATAAAGTAAATATATTTATGATGATTTTTTTAATGTTTGTTGTAAAGTATCATGTAACATAAGGCACACCTATCTGCTGGCATTGTCAGTTGGAAAATGTCTGTTGGAGGATGGAGACATAACCCATGCTCTGTGGTTCTGTGCTAAGATTCAGGAATTCAGGGTAAGAGTCCATAATAATTTCTGTGAGGCTTTAAATACTCAAATTGCATTCTGCCTTTGACTATGTATATTGGGTGATGGGGTGGTTTTTAAAGTAGGTGATAAATATAAAAAAGCTGGGTCCAAACTTGTGTAATGATTGGCATGAAATGATTGACACTATTAACATTAATAGCCCATTAACATTCCACGTGGAGAGAAACATTTTACCTATATTAAAGTGTGACATATGGACATGCAAAGACTTGTGTACCCCAGGGCTAAATTGTTTATTTATATATGTTTTACCTAACCATACATTTGAACTGCACATTAAAGTTTAATGAAATAAGCCCCTGTAAATAACAACACCGAACCCACAAAATGAACAAATAAACACAACAATAAGTTCATAAACGAAAAGAAAAAAATATTTAAAAAGTAGATTGAGATAGAGACAGTGGGTAACCAAACAAACAAACAAACAAAAAAAAAACCCTCTCAGTCCGCATCAGCAAAATGCACTGATTCGCCGTGGACAAAGCCACCCACTCACTCTATTGATTTAATGAAGGCTTTAGCTTCTCGTGGGCATGTGAATGTCTAACATACACCCTTGGCATCAGTTCTCTGCTTAGCCGGGTAAAGCAAAGCAAATCTCTCCTCCTGTTCGTGAAGAAACTTCTTAGACTCTTTGAATCTGTCCCGTTACACTTGTGTTGCTCTGGCGAAGTCCGGAAAACCATAATGTTGTAATCCTCCCATTACAACTTGCCTTTATTCCTCGCCGAACGTAAAACAAAGTCTCTGTCTGCCGACTGCAAGAATCTTGCCAGAATGGATCGGGGCCTGTCACCCACTTTGGGAAGATGACAGAGAGCTCTGTGCGAGTGCTCAATTTCAAAATTATGGCCCACTGTGTCGAACAAATTCGGAATTAGCCCTTCCAAGAACTTAACCATATCTTGACCTGTCTTTCCATTGGAGATTCCAATGAAATTAAAGTTATTACGTCTGCTTTGATTTTCCAAATCCGCTCATTTTTTACACACCGGATCCAAATCAGTTTTGGTGGCTGGTGGGTTAGACTGCAACACTTTCTCAGCCACTTTTCAACCTCGTCTATTCCAAGTCTCGCCTCTACTGATGTGGTCGCTTGATGTAATTTCGAGGCCCTCCATGTCAGTCGAGATTTTCATTAGTGCGCATAAATGTTAGCAATATCTTGACAAACGTCATGAGGCTCGCTGTCATTCCTCACTGGTCCCCCGCCATCTTGATCATGAGAGGTGTCAGACGTGTGCGTCCATAAATGGTTTTTAAAGTCATGTCTCCCAGTAATTTTTTCTTAATCGAGTCACAGCTCTTAAAAAAGGCATGTCATGACCCCTTTAATATACAGCAATTTAGATAGAAACACATTGTATTTCACTATGGTAAGAATCATTTAAACCTAGAAGTTTATCTTAACACTATTTCACTCTTTATTTTCTCCCTTTTTCTTTTTACAGATTCTGAACTAATTTCAGGAATGCAGTTGCATCAGTGCAATGATTTAAAAGTATTTCAATAAATGTATCTGTTTTGAATGTATCTATCAATACTGGAATGCCAGTCAATGAAACGTTGTGGCAATGTTAGCAGGAAGTGTGCGTGTCTATTTTCCCCTTTTGCTCTAGCAGCTGTGCAGTGCTGGTCAGATGGCTGCGACTGCTGTGATTATGAGCTGGTAATTGAAGCACTGGCATGGTGTAGCTCTTCCTCTCTGCTCTCTTCCACAGTATGGCTTTATAGTAAAACATGGTCCTTTTTAATAATAAGGCTCTAACTGGGCTGAATTTTGTCTGTGCATATCCACTGCCTCCACGTAATCATAGAAATAATTGAAAATTGTAGGAAAGTATTTAGTTGGGCTGTTTTTCCAGAACAATATAGTCAGCCAGGAACCCTGAACCTATCTGTCTCTTATGACTGAAAAGGAAAGTATTTTGTTTGTGGTTTGCAATACTACTTGCAAAGTTACGTCCAAAGTGGAGGCACCTTTCTTGACAGGAATGCACAAGATTAATGTTTCTAGTCAAACATGCAAGCCACCCAAGCAAAAAAGAGGTTTAATGACATGATAATGTTAACATCATTTGTAACATCAATGGTCTTTGTTGGCCCCATTAAGAACATATACAAATTAAGGAATGAACAAAGAACACAATGTGGGATTTTTTACAAGCCTATATGGAGCCATACCGATTTGCATAGCAATAGATGGCCATGTAAATGTTCTATCATGGACAACAGAATGACACACAGGTGCCCTGTTCAAGCATAGGAAAAATACATGCATTTGTATTTTGTGTGTGTGTGTGAGTTTGCACAAATTTTTAAATCTCTTTCAGCTCTAAAATCAAACCTGGCTGAACATTTCCTCCTTCCTTGTTTTTCAACTTCAAATAACTTAGACCATAGAACAGGCGGTAGAAGTGAAAGGATTTGCCTAATTTGAGTGGATATTTTCAAACCATCCAACCATTTTTCAACAATACCGATCACCCGAGACAGACAGCTTTGCATTCATTCGGCTATACGCAGAGTGGCGTAAACGAAAGCTTTGTTGTAATTACTCAACTCTCTTCATCCGTGCCAGATGAGATGAAGTAATCCAGTAAACAAAAGAAAAGACAAATGACTTGAATAAAGGCAGCATAGGAAAACATGTCATTTTTCCTTAACTCAGATGTGTGCCGCCAACACAATGCTAATCAAGCAGCACTCCATTCTTTGCCACAAGCCCTCGCCCTTTTCTTGGAAAACTATGTTGTCGCTACATTCATTGACTGCCTCAGGAGGGAAGGAAAGCAGGAGAAACACACTTGCCAAGCTGATCACCTGTTCTTCAACCTCAAAAAAGGACACAACTTGAGATTCAATTTTAGCAGCCTAAGGGATTGGGACAGTGTGTGTGTGTGTGTGTGTGTGTGTGTGTGTGTTTGTTTGTTTTAGCAAGGGTGGAGTTTTGGGAGAGCAGGAACATACAGTAACAACTCTCACTGAGTGACAGTCACAACCTGCCCCATAATGCTTTGCTCTTTCTGGCCCTGTTTCTTTGTACCTGCCCAGGGGCGCTGGGCCTAATTATAGTTTACCACAGAAATGTCCACTACTTTTATAACGAGACCTTCCTCTCCTCTGTTTATAGGTCAAGTCAACTGTCAGTCAGTTAATTTTGGCTATGCAGGGAACATTTAGTTTCAGGAGACCATCACAATGAGCGAACTCACAGACTTGAGCATTGGTTACCACTTTTCATGTTTATGAAGAATATATTGTATAAACTGAAAAATGGCTTCTTTTGGCACGGAAACTATATAAATATGGGAGAATTTTCAGGACTATTTTCGAATGAAATTTCAAATTGTATTTGCAGTTGCGTTTTCTATTTATGAACGCATAAATTGTGACATAATCCAAATGCAATTGCAAAATGCATATTACCATTTTAATTTACACAAACGTACAAAGTCTGCCAAATTTAAATTGGAAAAGCAAAGTCTATTTGCAATTGTATTTCCTATGTCTTACAAGTTATGACCCTGTCACATTGAAAAAGCAATATTAATTACCCTGTTTGCTATTTCACGTCCTCAACATCTCGTATGTTGCCTGACAAAATTCAAAAGGAATTGTAATTCTCTTTGCGCTTTCATTTCTGATACCTTACAGAGACACCTGTCAGTCGGTTTTGGGGGTGGGAGTTAATACTGTGGAGTGTGTTTGTAATTGGAAGTGACGTCAGTCACAATCGACCACATTTTATAGCACCTGCCACCTTGCTGCTGATGGCCAAGAAGGAGATGTGCATTTGTATACATTATTTTAACTTTCCACTAGGGATGGGAAACGATGCAGAGTGAAGCTTTGATGCTTTCTGCTGAGTGTTTCAGGAAAAGATTCTAAGGCTCGGGAGTGTCGAAAACCATCAGATGGTTGGTCAAAAATAAAGCAGTCATAAACTCTGGTGCACAACTCTGTTGGATAGAGCCTATTTATCCCATTATGCACAAATTAATTTTAAGATTCTGATAATATGATAAGAGATTACATTTCAATAAGAGTGAATATGATTCAATGTAATAATAATAATAATAATAATAAATAAATACAACTAACATTTGTTTGAGGCGATTAAATAGTGTGTTCTAAATATTTTGTGTTTTTTTATACTATTTGTAAGACAGGATATATGATAATGTAATATGAAAGCCATTTCTAATTAGACTTAAACTTGAAGCGCTCACGAGATAGCACAGTCAGGCTCGAGCCCTTCTAAAAGTGGAGCCTACAAGGTTAGCTTAGAATAGAGTAACTCGGCAGTCCTGTAGACATTCTATGGGCGGTACACTGGCAAGGAGACAAGAGGACGTACATTTTGAATGGATGACATGATGCTTTTGTAAGGAAACACTCATCCAATCCACATTTCGATACAAGGCTTCATTGGAAATTGCGCTGCATACTCGATACATGCCTTGAAGTCGTTTTATGTAACATCAGTTGCATGTATTGTTTTCAAAGAATCTTCATGCAGCTTCATTTCCCATCCTTGGTGGAACGTTTAAATAATGTACACAAACACACATCTCCTTGGCCATCGACATCAAGGTGGCAGGTGCTCTAAAATGTGGTTGATTGTGATTGATGTCACTTCCAATTACAAAAGTGCTCCACAGTATAAACTCCCACCAGCAAAACTGACTGACATGTGCCTCTGTAAGGCATCGGAAATGCAACTGCAAAGGGAATTAAGATTCCATTCGAATTTTGTCAGGCTCCATTCGGGACACTGTGGAAGTGAAATAGCAAACAGGGTTAATTAATATTGCTTTTTCAATATGACAAGGTCATAACTTGTAAGACATAGGAAATGCAATTGCAAATGGACTTTGCATTTCCAATTGAAATATGGCAGACTTGCAGAAAATGCAAACGGTAATATGCAATTTGCAATTGCATTCGGATTATGTCACAATTTTTGCGTCCAAAAATAGAAAACGCAACTGCAAATACAATTTGAAATTTGGTTTGAAAATAGTCCTGTATACTTTATTGAGTTTAAAAATCAACTAAATGTAACTCCCTAACCTTAAACCTAAACATAACCAATGGAGTCATAAAAAGCAAATGTGACATGAAAAATGTAATTGCTTAAGCAAACCCGTCAACTTGTGGTGCTTTTATGACACTTCCGATTCACGTGTCGACTGGCATGTTCTTCAGGACCCGTACCCCGGTCCTTTGTATTTCAGTAGGTTCAGAGGCACAATTTTGCATTTGGTTATGTAATGCAAACCTTAAAATGTAATGCCTTACAAGTCATGCACTATAGTAAAAGTGTTTAGATGTCATAAGAAAGCTTTGTTTGAGGATTGAGGAACAGGGTGAAAGTGTTAATGTGTTAATCTGTCATTTGACTTGATATTTGTGTGAAAGGGAATAAAAGTCATTGTTGTTGTAGCACCTCTACTGTTTATTTCACTAGGAAATTGCTGCAACACGTACATACGTACTGTACATACGTACGCCTTGTAAAAATAACTTTGGAAAAATGTTGGTATAATCACGTGTTTCACTGAGACTACGTAGGTTGTACAATATAGATGGTAAAGAAAATGCAATGAGGTAAAAGAACAAACACAAATATTTGTTCTTTCTCAAATGGCAGAACTTTGAAAATAATATCAGTCAGCCCAGAGCTCATAGTGGTACTGTAAAATACAAAATGACAGAAGAGAGGATCAGTGTTTTCAAAATGCATACATTCTTTAACCTGTGAATCATAGCAGATGGCAGACCCTCTCACCATATGGAAAACATATCCCCCTCTTTCTTCACCCCTTCTAGACCTAATTGGTTCTGAAGTCCTGGAGTAATGCAGTTCTCAATTAGGCCTTCTCTCATTAAGGAATATTGCCATTAACATGAATCAATTTCTCATGGCTATGTCTAGGCATTGGCGCTGTCAGGCTGGAGTAGTCAGGGAATTCGAGTACAAACAGTGCAGGGAAGGGATGAAACACTGCAGATTACAGAACCACACATGATTACAGAGTCTGTCCAAATTGAAAATGCCATAAAAATAAACCTCCTGCTAGGCTCTTTAAAATGCCTAACATGGTGAGTGAATGCATACTGTTGTTCTAGCAACCACGGTTCCATTTTGTCTTTTGTCCCACTTTTTCCCCATCTGATTTCCTGTTTCCACTCTTAATATTTCCTTTAATACTACTTAAAATAATAGATTAAAAAAAGAATATAAATGTTGATTTCAACAGCGATTTGGTCACGGTGGATGGGTTTGATCCGGAGGCGGGGTCTGTCGATAGCACTCGTTCCCATGGCTCGGCATTGCTTGTGTGTACATTGCATCACTGTATTACTAATATTGTAGTAACCAAGTTTTTTGGTATAAATCTGCGTTTTAATGCATTTAACCATGGTGTTAGTATGTGATGATATGATGGTAATATAATAACTATGGTTCATTTTTGTGGTTACTGTAAATGCACACAAATACCATGGTGAAATCAAGGTTATTTGAGGTAGAGGTAGAGATTAATGCAGTGTGTTATGCATGATATTCATTGTCTGCTTTTATTATTATAGCAAAATAAATGCTTAATTACTAATTGGCATTGAATACTTCGTACAATAAGTCTATTGGAGTGGTGGTGGTGTAGTGTGTGCCTAATAGGCCAGTACACTTACAAAAAATGTATCATGGTATTACCATGGTATTTTAGCATGAACAATGGTACTGTAATAACTGTAGAAAAGTTGTTGTGAAAAGTGTAAAATGAGAGAGAAATATTTAAGAGTATGTACTATTTCTAGGTCAATAATCAAATGTAAGCAAATTTGACCATGTTAAATCCATTGTCCAAAGCACTGAACTGGTAAGCAGAATGTTGTTGGTTCGATTTGGTGTAAGTTGTCACAATGTTACCACCATTAAACTAGTGGTTTTAGCTTGATGTGAACATTTGGGGAAGGGCATGTCTACATGTCATCCAACTATCATCATCACCAAAGCAAATTCTAAAAATGTAAAAAGTAACTAGCTCCAGACTCCACTATATTCTAGCTTTACGCAGTCCAAACCCAGACTAGGATGAATACTAATGTCAAGTACTTTAAAATGTAAAGGAAAAACTCCAGATATTTGACTAAATTCACAAAATTTAGTCAAAAGCGATCATCTGTGTTCCGCAACTGCTTTCGGGTCCTTGAATAACATATAACGTACGAGTAAGGGCAGCCAGTGGACTTTCTGGTGCCTCCTAGGGTAAGATTGTGCCCCCCTAGGTCGTTGGTGCACTACGCAGACTGCGTAGTCTTCTTATAGTGAGTTGCGGTACTGCAATCAAGGTTCAAAACAATGTACCTTACCTTACCCCGATTCACTATGGTTAGCCTATAAAAATTATTTGGATTTTGAGCTGTCCGGTTCGATTTGGTGCAAAAATTACTGGCTTACAACATTCATCCTTGCATAATTAAGTAATTTCCGCACAAACAAGTGCCGCCTGTCTCATGTTCCGGCTGGAGAAACTAACTACTGTATGCTGTTTAAATATGCTGTTTAACAACTGATGGATGATTATCTGTTATCTGTTTGACGAAGTGGTTTACCTGCAATAATGCTTGGATATGTTTTCTGGAAGGGTTGTTGGAGCTTATATTGCTTGTCATGCATTTATGAATCGAACATTACTCGTGTGTTAACTGATCGCAATGTATCTACATTGTCCGGTGAAGTTACTGTGACATGTTTAATATCTATGACTTCTGAAATTGACTTTGTAATTGTTTTTGTTATATTGCATATTTAAGCATGCTATTTTTACGTTTAATAAAGTATATTTTATTCCCATCATTATTGAATCCTCGTTTTATATTTTTAGTTTATGGTGTTATTGTGTGCACTGGACTGACATGCTATTGTAGTAACTGAGGCTTGACAATGTAGTATAAAAATAATAAAGTCTTTTATTAATCTCATATCAGCCATATCACTACAATTGTAGTACAATTCAAACATTAATAGTAGATAAAACACTTGAATAATCATATTAAGATATGCAAGTGGTGGCTGGGGAGAGTCCCCTGCTCTCTATTTAAAAGTGCTTTGAATGTAGTGTCAGAAAAGCGATTTAAGTGAAAAATTCCTTCAAATATGTATATAAAAGTGTTGTTTATCTTCATCAAAGCAAGTAATATTTCTGTTTCAAATGTTTAATCGTATAACATAATATCAACATGAAAATAGCACGTTATGACTCCGGCTCCATTCATGATCATATAGGCAATGTCCAGGAAAGCTCAAATTGGGAGATTCATCCACCAGTAGAACAGTGCCGAAACACGACTGACGTAATGTATTCTTCCACAAATTGCTTGAAATTTAAATTTCAACCACAGATGTCGCTATAGAGTACAAAGTTACATAGTGCAGCTTTAAACTACCATTCCCCTTCTGTCGCTCTCTCCACGTTGTGTCGGAGAAGCGACACTAGGGGTCTCTCTTGAGCGGCGATATCCACCTCTGATCTATGAAAAAAGGCCAATGAGAGTTGGCAGCCGGTATTTGCATGTCCCGCCCCCGGACATACGGGTATTTAAGCGGCGCAAATACGGGAGTTCATTCAGAAAATTTCTTCGGAGCCGCGGTTGTCTGCAGTTTGCTGCGAGTTACACACCACTTTAAACGTTCCTGTTTCCTCTGACGATCTGCATGCTTTTGGATCTTGACGGCGCACAACAGCGGCTTTCTCCTTCACATTGCACGGCATGCATTGTTGCCCCTGAGCGCTTCGACAGCGCAGACACACACACTGTGTATTAAAAGAGTAAATTCCTATTAAAAGAGTAATATCTCTAAAAGAGCAAAACACAGCGGCGTTGAACGTCCTTTTCAGGACGCGTCTTTTTCAAGATGCCCTTCCGCCCCTGTGTTGTTCCTGGATGCGGTAGAGTGCTCTCCGCTTCAGACGGCCATAGGCGCTGTCTCGTGTGTTTGGGCCGCGATCACACCGAGGCGGCATTTGTGGATGGCTCATGTTCTCACTGCGAGAACATGACCATGACCACGTTGCGGTCGCGGCTTGCTTTCAACAGAAAGCAAGCCACCCCAGCTGCACCCTGCATTGCTCCTTCTTCCCACGGGATTGAGGACGATGCGGTTGGCGCTGGAGGCGATTTGAGGCGGCAGCGGGTGCAGTTTCGCCGGGTAGCCCCCCGCGAACCTCCCGTTCCCCGACACTCTCGCTGGTCCCCGTCTACGCTCGCTGCGATAGCGGCTCGCCTCACGGCCCGGCCGTATATCCTCCCGAGCCCGAAGCAGATGAGCTCGCCGTTGCATCGGAGAGTGTGATGTCTGATGCCGAGGACTCCCCTGGAGTGCCGCCTTCGGGCCAGCAGGCCCAGGCTGAGGCCGACGCTCAGATGTCTGACATGCTTTCCCGGGCCGCTGTGAGCGTGGGGTTGGATTGGAACCCTCCATCCTCCCCACAGCCTTCACGGTTGGATGACTGGTTCCTGGGGTCAGCGCGCCGTTCGCGGCCTCGCATCCCCCGGTCCCGTTTTTCCCGGAGGTGCATGACGAGCTGACGTCTACGTGGAGAGCCCCGCTCTCCGCCCGTCTAGGTGCCACCTGCTCCACTCTCACCACCCTCGACGGCGGAGAGCGCCACGGATACGGGGCGATTCCCCAGGTCGATAGGGCAGTTGCGTACCATCTATGCCCCGGTAGCCCTACCTCCTGGCGTGGCCGCCCCGTACTCCCATCCAAGCCCTGTAGGACAACATCCTCGCTCAACGAGAAGGACTACAGTGTGGCTGGACGTGCTGCCTCCGCCCTGCATGCAATTGCCCTCCTGCAAGTCCACCAGGCAAAAGCACTCAGAAACATGCACGGGGGTGGACCTGATCCTGATGTGCTGCAGGAACTGCGCTCAGCGACCGACCTCGCCCTGAGAGCGATGAAGGCCACAGCACAGGCACTCGGACAGGCGATGGCCACCCTAGTGGTCCAGGAACGCCATCTTTGGCTCAATCTGGTCGAGATGCGTGAGGCCGAAAAGAACCACTTCCTGGACGCACCTGTCTCTCAGATTGGCCTTTTCGGCGACACCGTCGAGGACTTCGCCCAACAGTTCTCCGCGGTGAAGAAGCAGAAGGAGGCCATCTCTCACTTCATGCCCCGCCGCAGACCTGCCACTACAGGCCCTGCCCCGTCTGCCTGCCGAGAGTGTCCCCCTGCGAAGAAACCAGCTCCTGCTCCGCCTCAACCCGGGCCCAGCTCTCAGCCCCAGCGTCGAGCACCCCGCAGGTGGCGCACACCCCCTGTCTCATGGACCCCCTCTAGGACCTGGAAGGCTCCCAAGCGTTCCTGAGACAGCCGACCCAGAGCCGAAGACGTTAGCTCCGGAGGTGGTAAGACCGCTCCGTCCCCCGGTGGAGGGCCGGTAGGAGAATCCTTTGTTTTTTCATTTGCCACACCCCCTGATGGGGGCTGTGGTACCCACATTCTCAATAAAAGAGCTATTTCCTTTGCCTCTGGGTCACCTGGCCCGCAAATGCCGTTCTCACGGCAATCTGCTTTCAGATCACGACAGTCCCGGTACACCAGACGCGTCGATCCCGCCTTCCGCCTGCCCACGACTGTCCACCGGCCGGCCGGTTCAGACAAGTCCAGAGGACGCCAGCATGAGACATCCTCCTCAGTCACGAACCCGCCCCCTGCCAGGTGCGCGGAACAAGGTAAGTGCTTTGAGTCTATTCTCAGCACCTCAGCCTCAGGCCGCAACGAAGCCGCCCGACGCTGCACTACCTGTTCCGCCCCGCTTCGAGGCCCCGCTGGGTACGTCCAAAATACTCGTCCCTGTGGTGCCCCAGCGCAGAGCTGGGAAGCGTAGCTTTCGCTTCCCAATGCATCACGCTGGCTGCACCGGACCATTCGACTCGGTTACGCAATTCAGTTTGCCCAGCTCCTGCCCCGCTTCAGGGGCGTCCGCTTTTCCGCAGTACACGGCGAGCATGCCAGTTCCCGGCGCACGGAAATCGTGACCCTCTTAGCCAAGGGCGCGGTAGAGCCCGTCCCTCCAACTGAAATTAGGACGGGTTTCTACAGCCCTTACTTCATTGTACCCAAGAAAGGCGGCGGCTTACGACCAATCCTGGACCTGCAAGTTTTCATTTGGGCCTTGTTAAAACTCCCGTTCAAAATGCTCACACAGAGAAATATTCTGGCTGGTGTTCAGCATCTAGATTGGTTCGCAGCGTTAGACCTGAAGGACGCGTACTTCCACGTCTCAATTCTGCCACGACACCGACCCTTCTTAGGGTTCGCGTTCGACGGCCAGGCGTTTCAGTACAAAGTCCTCCACTTCGGCCTGTCTCTGTCCCCTCGCGTCTTCATGAAGGTCGCAGAGGCGGCCCTTGCCCCGCTACGAGTAGCCGGCATCCGCACAGAGACCAGGTGCTCCGGCACCTCAGCCGCTTGGGGCTTCAGGTCAACTGGGAATAGAGCAAGCTCACTCCGGTTCAGAGCATCTCTTTTCTCGGGTTGGAGTTAGACTCAGTCTCAATAACAGCATGTCTCACGAGCGAGCGTGCTCAGTCGGTGCTGGACTGCCTCGCTTCCTTCAAGCCAGGCACAGTGGTCCCTCTAAAACATTTCCAGAGGCTCCTGGGGCATATGGCGTCCTCCGCGGCGGTCACGCCGCTGGGGTTGATGCATATGAGACCACTCCAGCACTGGCTCCAGACTCGAGTTCCCGAAACAAGCATGGCACCACGGCACGCATCGGGTAAGGATCACTCCGCCTGCCTCAAAACACTCCGACCCTGGACAGACCTCTGCTTTTTACGGGCAGGAGTGCCCCTGCAGCAGGTGTCCCGACGCGTTCTGGTCACAACCGACGCCTCCCGGTCCGGGTGGGGTGCCGTGTGCAGCGGGCACGCAGCAGCGGGCTGTTGGATAGGGGCCCCGCTGAGTTGGCACATCAATTACCTGGAGTTGCTGACTGTCCTTCTTGCTCTCAGGAAGTTCCTCCCGTTAGTTCGGGACAAACATGTCCTCGTGAGATCGGACAGCACCACAGTGGTGGCGTACATAAATCGCCAAGGCGGCGTACGCTCCCGCCACATGTCACAACTCGCCCGCCGTCTCCTCCTATGGACTCAGGTCGCTGCATGCCACTCACATCCCCAGCAAGCTCAACATCATAGCGGACGCGCTATCACGACAACGCCTGCCCGGCGGGGAGTGGAGGCTTCACCCCCAGTCGGTCCAGCTTATTTGGGAACGGTTTGACAAGGCCCAGGTAGACCTGTTTGCCTCCCAGGAAACCTCCCACTGCTCGCTCTGGTACGCCCTAACAGAGGCTCCCCTCGGGACAGACGCGCTGGCACACAGCTGGCCCTCGGGGCTGCGCAAGTACGCATTTCCCCCAGTGAGCCTTCTTGCACCGGTGCTGTGCAAGGTCAGGGAGGACGAGGAGCAAGTCACGTTAGTGGCCCCCTACTGGCCCACTCGGACTTGGTTCTCGGAACTCAGACTTCTCGCGACAGCTCCTCCCTGGCGAATTCCCATGAGAAAGGACCTCCTCTCTCAGGGACGGGGCACGCTCTGGCACCCGCGCCCAGACCTCTGGAACCTCCACGTCTGGTCCCTGTACGGGACGTGGAAGAGCTAGCCGGCTTACCGGCGACCGTTGTGAATACAATCAACCAAGCCAGAGCCCCTCTACCAGGCACCTTTACGCCCTAAAGTGGCGCTTGTTCGCAGATTGGTGTTCTTCCCGAACTGAAGACCCACAGAGATGCACGATCAAGTCAGTGCTCCTGTTCCTACAGGAGAGGCTGGACAGGAGGCTGTCCCCGTCCACCCTCAAGGTGTATGTTGCTGCCATTGCCGCCCACCACGATCCTGTAGACTGCAAGTCTTTGGGTAAGCACGACTTGATCCTCAGGTTCCTGAGAGGCTCCCGTAGGTTGAATCCCTCCCGGCCAGGCCTAGTTCCCTCCTGGGATCTCTCGGTAGTCTTGGCAGGACTACAGAGACCTCCCTTCGAGCCGCTTGAATCAATTGGACTCAGGGCCCTCTCTCTTAAGACGGCCCTGCTGATCGCGCTCGCCTCTATCAAGAGGGTCGGGGACCTGCAAGCATTCTCTGTCAGCGACACTTGCCTGGAGTTCGGTCCGGCGGATACGTCTGTGATCCTAAGACCGCGACCGGGCTATGTGCCCAAGGTTCCTACCACACCCTTCCGCGATCAGGTAGTGAACCTGCAAGCGCTGCCCCGGGAGGAGGCAGACCCAGCCCTTTCGTTGCTATGTCCAGTGCGCGCCCTGCGCATTTACCTGGACCGCACACAGAGCACCAGACGCTCTGAGCAGCTCTTTGTCTGCTTTGGGGGACGGCAGAAAGGGAATGCCGTCTCCAAACAGAGGCTCGCCCACTGGGTTGTCGACACCATCACACTGGCTTATCACACCCAGGCCGTGCCCCTACCCTTGCGGGTCCGAGCTCACTCAACAAGGGGTGTTGCGTCCTCGTGGGCACTGGCCAAGGGCACCTCCCTAGCAGACATCTGTAGAGCCGCGGGTTGGGCAACACCCAACACCTTTGCGAGGTTTTACAACCTCCGCGTCGAGTCGGTTGTGTCTCGTGTTTTGTCAGGTCCGAGCCCGTAGAACTCGGTAACACGTAGACCGACTGGCCGGGTGGATCGCTTGCGCCCAGTGCCCTTTTCCTGACGTCAAGGTAAAGTAGTGCGCCTTCTTCCCAGGGCGCCCCACTCCGAGTCGGGACCCTGGTCGATTCCTCCCCAGCCCTCCGGGTCCGCGGTTCAGCGGAGGAACTCGCCGACCCAAGCCACTGCGGGTACCCTGATGGCTACCCTGTACTGGTATAGGTGTTCCACAGGTAAGGCCTCCTGCTCGGACTCCCCCTGTGTGTAATTCCACGGTTCTGTCCCCTTACGAGCGGACCCCCGTGTCTCCCTTAGGCAGTTACAGCTGCCCCGGTCGCCGTGCTGTAGCAACTCCCCCCTTTCGAGGCTGGATCTACCACCACACCATACTTTCCACACGAGCACTAAGACGGCCGTGTGACGTGTCTACCACTTTTCCTCCCCAAGTAAAAGGGCAGGTGTGGTCTCCGCAGGGTCTGGGTAAGACCCCCTTCCCTATATGCGTGTAAGGGCCTCGGCCGTGATTGCTCTATGCGAGAAACACAGCGAGAAAAGAGGCCCAGCCAGGCTGGCCCGTTCCCATGTTGGCAAACATCGCCTTGTTCCCCTTCCAGGGTAACTAGAAGGATTCCGATGTTCTTATGGGGCACTGGGGAAGGGTACATGCAGCCAGGTACAGACGATGCGCGGCACTGGATGAAATCCCTGCCCGCCTCTGTATCAGCGGTTCACGTACACGGTTCAGCGCATGGCAAGATTGGAATGGGTCCCCTAGTGTCGCTTCTCCGACACAACGTGGAGAGAGCGACAGAAGGGGAACGTTTGGTTACGTATGTAACCTCCGTTCCCCAAGGGAGGGAACGACACGTTGTGTCTTTCTTCTGCCATGTCGCTGAACCGAGCCACTGTTGTGGCCGGACCATTTCCGGCTCCTCAGAAAAATCCTGAATGAACTCCCGTATTTGCGCCGCTTAAATACCCGTATGTCCGGGGGCAGGACATGCAAATACCGGCTGCCAACTCTCATTGGCCTTTTTTCATAGATCAGAGGTGGATATCGGCGCTCAAGAGAGACCCCTAGTGTCGCTTCTCCGACACAACGTGTCGTTCCCTCCCTCGGGGAACAGAGGTTACATACGTAACCAAACATTAGCTGAGATTAAAATAGAGCTGAAAAAGTATTGCTCATTGTTAAATCATGTTTACTAATGTATTTAACTAATGTTAACAAATACAACCATATTGTAAAGTCTTACTGTTATTTTTAATTAAGTAAAATTTGTACCTTTATATATTTAACTACTTTGTTTTAATTAGTGCTAAAACTTCTTAGTCTAATACATAATGGTTTCATGCTGTAAAATAATATATGAAAAAATAAATAAAATCCAAGGAAATTATTATGATTTATAGCCTATGTATATTTAGAAACCACTGATGGATATTTATTGACAATTGTTTTACCTGCCCCAAATAATACTCCTGCCCCTCCTATCCAACACTAACAGAAAGCCACAGGTATGTCTTAATAGGTTTCTTGTATAACAATACATTGTCTAGAAAGGTCACAGTCTCCCTCATAAACAGTCCTTGTTTGGGTCCCAGCTTCATACACTAAGGCCTGATGCCTGGAGCTTCTCTGACACTGATAGCACAGAGGTTAGTCCTCAGGTGGGTGATACCAACACTCCACTGTCACCATTACTTTGTTCCAGAGTGCATCTCCACCTTTCACCTGGGGGCCCTTTCACAGAGCTAGCCTTTTCACACCCTCTTTTTTCCTCTGCCTTTACAATACAACTCATGCCCCCCCAAGAGGTGTATATGCCTATACACCTCTTGTCTTTGTTACGGGTCTTTCTTTGCGAATGTACAGGTGACAAGCTGATCGATTGCGAATATTTAGGAGAGTTGCAGTAAAAGTGTATGTCCTGGAGGATGGCTTGATTATAAAAGGTGAGAGTGACAGCATAGTGTGGCAGTGCGTTTGCGTTACAATGCACACAAAATATTTAGTCTTCGTTTGTGTGGGATAATTACGAACAGACAATCCATTTCGATTGTATTAGTAAATATTGCACTTGCATTATAGTTACATGAGATGGCCATATGAAATCACGACAAAATGTCATCACATGTACTCCTATTATTTGAATGTGTTTGCATCATTTCTCCAAGAACAGTGGAATTATGTAATAGAATGATTGCTGGATGAAGAATGCATTCATGGTTTTGATTAAAATGTTGGAAAGTTGAAATATTGAAATCAGTCCCTCTATGTATTGAATATTTCTTTATCTCTGCCTTTTTGGACTTTAATTTGGGCTATAACTATTTTTAAGCAACATGATATGGAAGATCATGTTTACTCGCATCTCTTGTATGTAATAACATACACAGAGAGGATTTTGCTCTAAAGTTTGGATGCTTGGCTAAGCTCTGCTTTAGATGCTTTCATGTTGGCCTGCGTTTTGTTGTCTTCCTTGATTCGCTTACGTGGATCTGGCTTCCCTCTGTTTGCTCCTCTGGCTTAGGCAAAGTTTGTGATAACATTTCCGTTCTAAGTCCAATCACTAAAAGTCCTGTAAACACTGATGTGCTTTTATGTAATCACAAACTACACAGTGGGTACTGTCTAATAGTGCATATCAACTGCTATTGGCAAAAAGAGGGGAGATTACAATTTAGTCTCTAACAGGCCAAATAAACAGGATCATGTGAGTAATTAGGGCCAGATGTCTGCTCATGCATGTTTGTGTGTGTGAGTCAGAACATTCCAGAAAAGGCATCAGCATGCTAGCGTACCTGCTCAAGATCCATGATCATTAAGAGCTTGCTGTCTTTAATGGCTTTAACAGGCCGTGCTCAGAAAAAGGCAGAAGAGCTCAAACCATGTGAGAGAATTAGAACCATTTATGTTTCCTGAAAAGTTCAGGATGTCTCATTTACATGCACGATCTGACACAGATTCTGTTTAATAACCAGACAACATGTAAGGTCACGTAAATGACTATAAACTATGTTCTTTTATCATTAAAGTTCATTAAAATTAATAAAGCAAAACTCGACTGGCAAAGCTAGATTTTTGCCCATTACCCAGATTTTGCATTGCATGTAAATACCGTTGAATGTACATAATTTAAACATTTATTTCAAAAGAGTTTTCAAGCATGTTTTTCATATTTTCTTGAGTTCTCTAATTTTTTGAATAAGCTGATTTATGGTAGCGTATTGGTGTGCATGTAAAAACACTCACTCATAATGCATTTTTCTTTGGTCTGGATCGACTAAGTTATTCGAAAATACAATTCACACAAAGCAAAAAAATGCAATTCACACAAAGCAATTACTTGAATACGCCTCTTCTATGACAAACATATTTTCAATTACTGAATTAAAATTCAGTTTAATATTAGTTAAGAAAAATCTTTTATTATCACACACACACACACACACACACACACACACACACACACACACACACACACACACACACACACATGTTGTGTTTCCATGTTTTATGGGGACTTTCCATAGACATAATGGTTTTTATACTGTACAAACTTTATATTCTATCCCCTAAACCTAACCCTACCCCTAAACCTAACCCTCACAGAAAACTTTCTGCATTTTTACCTTTTCAAAAAACATAATTTAGTATGATTTATAAGCTGTTTTCCTCATGGGCACCGACAAAATGTCCCCACAAGGTCAAAAATTTCGGGTTTCACTATCCTTATGGGGACATTTGGTACCCACAAAGTGATAAATACGCGCTCACACACACACACACACACACACACACACACACACACACACACACACACACACGTTAGTGCAGCTATCATTATGAGGACTCTCCATAGACATAATGATTTTTATACTGTATGAACTATAGTTTCTATCCCCTAACCCTAACACTCACAAAAACGTTCTGCATTTTTACATTTTTCAAAGAACCACTTACTGCCCCCCCAAACAAAATAAAATAAACAGAGTGGACCCCTGTGTGTGAAGTAAAACTAACAAAAAAAAAAAACATTTTGAAATTTTTTTTCATGAGGTTTTAAATCACATGATTATTTTACATTTACATGCATTTGGCAGATGCTTTTATCCAAAGAGACTTACAGTGCATTCAACGTATTCAGTACATTGCATCAGTTTGTGTGTTCCCTGAGAATCGAACCCATGATCTTAGCATTGCTAGCACCATGCTCTTCCAGTTGAGCTACAGGAACACTACAGGAACATTTTCTGGTTTTGATGTAAAAACTTAAACAGTCATGTTTACTTGCGTACCACGAATGAGCCGGTAAGAACATGGGTAAAGGTGTTTAAATGCAACGTGAAATGTGACCAAATGGATAAAAATAGGCATGTGCCGATCAGTAATGACCTTACCCCAATAAAGGAAAACTGTTTAAGGTGTTTATATGCCCTTAAACATTGGTGGCTTATTAAGCATAATCTGTGTAAGATAATGCATATAAACATGTCAAGTTTTATAACGAGCTGATGTTTGATAGATATCAGTGTTATATTGTACATGTAAACATACTATCATCACTGATCAGATTGTACAATATTTGAGTTGAGCTACCTAAACTGACGTTTGCAATTACAGTGGTTGAAAATTAGAACGAAGTCAAACAAATGCACTGCAACAGTGTGTTATCCATTATATTGTTAGGAAAGAGCGCAAAATGTATTGACATACAAGAATCAAAGCAGACTGTATTGCTCCAGGGAGGCACTCTCAACCAATAGTTGAGAATCTCATTTGTGTTTTTGTAAATCAGTCTGATCCACAAAAAAATAGAACGAGGGCGAGGGCATGAACATGGAAATGTGTTGAGTGAACAAACGCACACTGTTGTTTTAAGCCATTTAAATGTTGTGCACCACGCCAAACAAACTTGACTGGATTTTGCTCCTTAATTAGAAGCGTTTGTAGAGTGGATAATGCAAAGACACACACGCAAACATGTACACACACGTGCACACACGCTCTCCTTGTAACCTCACTCTGCTGACAGTTATTCTCAACAGTCGCAAAACAATACAGGGCGGCACAGGAAATCGGAAGAGGGTCTATTCAAGGGAAATGTGTGTGTGTGTTGTTTGCAGATGTGAGTATTTGTGTCTATGTAATCCTGTAATTGGAAAACATCCCTTATTATTAGGTACATGAGGCCTGATAGGTCAGTACACTTACAAAAAATGTATCATGGTATTACCATGGTATTTGAGTCAGATTTCCTTCAATTGTAGCATACAATATGGTCATGGCAAAATTTTCATTAATTTATTTGAATTTGTCAAATAAACTAATTGTTAGGCTGAAAATATAATTTGTATTAACTTTCTATTAAAAAGGATTTCCACTGTGGTCTAAGATATTTGGACCCCCATATTAAAGTACCATAGTAATACCATATAATACCATCACTGTACCATGGTGCCACTTCAGAACATGGAAGGATATAACTATTTGCACTTGATGATTTTGTACTTTGAAACCTGCACAAACAGTTTCATTGGTTTATATACCCTTGCATGTATCCTAAAGTTCATGTTGCATTCTTTTAAATCCATCAACAGCTGATAAAGTCTTTGTCTACAGACTGCAACCATTAATTGATGTAGACATGTAAATGCAACTGCACATGGCAGCAGTTAAACCATTAGAGACCTCCTGGCTGCCGGTTGAGTGTGTGTGTGTGTGTGTGTGTGCGAGAGAGAGAGAGAGAGAGAGAGAGAGAGAGAGAGAGAGAGAGAAAGAGAAAGATGTAGTCTGTCTTTTATCGGTCTCCATTAGAGAGGACAACAGTCTGGCCTCTGATGGCTCATTTGTGTTTGCCACATTAATCTGTGTGAGTAAGCAGCAGCAGCAGGTGGGAATTTCTACTCACGCTAATCACATGACAACAGAGTCCATGCACCTGGACGTGAGTATGACACCTGGGGCTCAGCCTCCGGTGCTGCGCTTTCTCCCTTCCCTGTTTTATATATTTGTTTTATTATCTTTGAGTGTCTCCTCGATCTGATAGCTGCATCCCAAATCAAATACTTTTACATTATTCTATGCCATATAGAGTACTATGAATACCCCAACACATCTCATGTTGTCTAATGACAACTCATAGTAATTCGTTCGCCGTTGTGAAAGGTATGACTTTTAAAGCAACCAACTAACAAACATAGTTTCAAATCAAGAAAATATGGGAAATTCCAGCTCTAAGTGTGAGGCGATTTTTCTTTTGCCGTGCTTCTGCGCAAGATGGTGCACAATGGTTAAAGAGGTCCATCTAAAGCTTGTTACATAGGAAAACAATTGAAAAGCATCATGGATGGATGGAAAACTTGTCCGTGTGAACAGCCCCTAATACACTTAAAATGAAAAACGTTTTAATACAAGGACCAGTATGAACCAAATATTTCTGTCACAAGGAAAATGTTAGACAATCACATTAAGTGTTTTAACTAAATCTGTACTGTACTTTTGTACTAGCAGTCTCTCTCTCTCTTGCAGAATGAGCACTGTAATGTATTGTATTGTCATGAGTAGGTGTGTTTACTGGTGTTTTAGAATTACAATGGTGGGAAACAATTATCATGCAGTCGAATGCTATACTTTTGTCAAAAGTCTCATGCTTCTGACAGAAAACAGAAAAGAGGATTTGTGCTGATTGTCATGATCATTCTCACTGCCGCATCTGTCAAGTGTTGCGTCCGTGGCACGTGGCAACAGCTGTTCATTTGAAAGATACCACAAAAACTCACATGAAAAGGTGTGCTTTAAAGGCCATTTCTCTTGATTTGTGAAACATTCTCAGCAGTTTGAGTGTGAAATGGTAAAATACGGGACAAAAAGCAACCCTATTGGTTTAATACGGAACTCAGTTTTACTGGACAATTCCGTATTCTACAGGAAAATTCTGTATAATATGGGACGGTTGGCAACACCCTACACAGTGGAAGGGGCAGGGCTATCTAGCTGGGATGCATTCCTGACAAAGCTATTGTAATAAATGATGAATGTGGCAACTAGCGAAACTTAAAATAATAACTACAAATATTAATTAAATGCTTTACCATCACCCCACACAGTGTAAATATGTACGCCATTTGAGATACAAGTGCTGGACTGAGGTTAGCTAACGTGCTAAAGCTAGCGGCAATACGGTAATAGCGGTAATCGCATGTGTTTGAAATGTAAAAAAAATGGCGAATGCTTCTGTGTAATACATTTTTTTTTTTAAGCTTGAGACGAGTGATTTTAAAAATGAATTGTTGTACTGGTTTAACATCACCCGATTAAATTGTTTTCACAAATGTTGTTAAAACTTCATAGGTCAAAGAAGAATGCTAACATGGTGTATAGAATGTCTGGAAATGTATTTACATTTACCCATTTGGCAGAAGCTTTTATCCAAAGCGACTTACAAAAAAGGAAAACATAAGCGAATCAATTTTAAAATGCACACCTATATAGTTAAAGAACATATTTTATCAATGATTAAGCAGTTCTTTGTCAAATTCAGTAAATACTATGAAAGTGTTTGGAATTCAGATGCAGACTCTGTCACCTGATCTTTCTTCTTTCTGTCTCCATCATGGCCAGAAACAAAAATGACAGTGCAGTGCGACCATGTTTTATAAAAGAAAGGCCTGAATGGTCTGTTTATTGAAATGTATTTAAGTGCACGTGCTTATGTGTGCGCAGTAAGTGGAATGTTGGAGGATAAATGATTGCAACGTTTTAGAGACTCACTACTTTAGTAACTCAAGTCAACAATATTCAAAACTATGCAACTCTGTGTCTAGGATATCAGCAAGCAATCTGAAACAATGTGGCCTTTTGATTGAGAAAATCCATTTTGTAGACAGTAAAAATATAGGGATGACATTATTGTCTTGAAGGGCATCAACAATTCATCTCTCCAGGAGCCTTTAAACCCAGACTAGAATCTGGGATCAAATTCAGACCGTCTATTCTCCATGGTAATCATTACGGGTCAATCTGTGATCTCAGGCCAATCGCTGATGGTTTTTCAGAGAGCAAACCTAAAGCTCTCTAAAGTCCACAGGCTCATCTGGCAGATGAGGAGATGATTTGGGAAATAAGTTGTTGTGACGCTGGCCTGAAATCAGTCGGAATTGACCCAGCAGGAGTGAGACACGACCGGCATGCCACACGCCACGATCGCAGAGGGTCACCACCACTGAGCCTTGATCATTTGCCTAATTATTTGGAGTTCGGATGTCAATTCAAGTAAGGTCACCCATTCCACTATACCTCCCCTTTAGTGTTATTGCCATAGGGTGAAGTGGGGTGAGAAAAATACAGAAAAAGAGAGAAAGAAAATGAGTAAGAGAAAAGAAAGAGAGACACACTATGGTGTTTATTTTTGGCTAGAGGTGTTGTTGGCCCAAATCAAAGCTACCTAATCAGTAGTGGCAGTTCTCTGAGCTGGGGTCCCCAGAGGATCGGGCTGGTGGAGGAGCTGTGATCTTAGTAATGATTTCTTTATTTTGCAGGAAAAGCTTCTCGCCAGGGGTAAAACGCCACTTCCGGCCCAGAGGGAAATATAAGCTGCCCCAGACCAAGCACTCCAGTCCATGTC
This sequence comes from Xyrauchen texanus, assembly GCF_025860055.1. Classification (NCBI taxonomy): domain Eukaryota; kingdom Metazoa; phylum Chordata; class Actinopteri; order Cypriniformes; family Catostomidae; genus Xyrauchen; species Xyrauchen texanus. The sequence continues at coordinate 15,785,398 of NC_068317.1, read as the reverse complement.
TCAAGCTCCATCTTAAGGGACCGAAGTAGTGCTTTCATCTGGGCTCTCTCCCCTCTTAGCCATCAATATCACCTCTCTTATGGCAGCAATACAGACCCCAAGAGACTACTCTTTACTTTCCCTGAAAGAAAAAGAACAACTAATATTTTGATTCCATTCTTAAATGGGACAGGGTCCATTTGTTATTTTTTAGGAACACTTGCATATGATATGAGGACTAGCATATCTCGTCTAAAGATACATATCTCACAAGCCATGCACATGCATTTTTGTTCACCAAAAGTCTGTGATTTTGTACAATGCAACACCTTAGGGTAATTTTTTCAACACCTCATCTATCTGGAAGCAATTTCGGGTATTTTTTGGTGTAAAATATTTTTCATTTTTGACATGTTCATTGATCACAAAATAACCGCTTGGCATGGTATAAAAATGTCATTCATTTTACACTGTGTTGATTTGATTCTAACAGTACATTTACTTTTAAGGCATTTAGCAGATGCTCTTCTCCAGAGAAACTTACAAGTGACTTACAAATGAGACTATTGTGATCAACAGATTGCAAGTATGCAATTTCAACAGCTACCTGCTAAAAATGTAATTTTAATGGAAAAAAGGTAATTATGCTAGGGTAAAAACTGTTAATTGGTTATCTGGTTAAACTTACAATGTGCAGTGAAAAATTATATTTTCTTTAACAATGTGATATATGTAATTTTACAAATAAATATAATAAAAGTTGTGTTTTAAAATAAAAATTATGATTTAACTTAAACAGAAAATTTTCCATTATATTTAACAAGACAATATATGTACTTTTACGGGGTTCGCTGTCCTTTTTTGCATAACGCGGCGCCATTTTGTGGTCTGTTCTGCATGACGAGGCGGCTCATTTGAGCTTATCGCGGCCCATTTCGTGGCCGACTCGGTTCACCCGATGGCCAGTCTGAACCTGATTGGTCCCAAAGTGCGTCGTCCCACCGGGATAATGCCCGGTATGCCAGATAACCACTCCAGCCCTGACTATGATTGTTAACAGTATATTTAAAATTAAATTTAAAGCAGATTTTTGTCAAGTCTTACAGTATGAACTTTACGAGACAGAATTATGTGGTTGCTTCGGAATATTTGCTTTTCGTGTTAAATGTGCTTTTAAAATACTATCAGTTAGGTTAAAGCGTTGGTGAGGGTAAGGATGTCTGTTTTGTTCACCTCTAATTTATCTTTAGGACACTTTTGGTTAGGTTTAGGTTAAAGTTTTAGGTTAGGTCGGTACATTTTTCTCATTAAAACATCCATCTAAAAATTCAACTTACAAACCTAGTCTGATTATGACACAATTTCACTCACTTTTGGCGCCCCCCGCTGGACATTTCACTGAGAAACTGCAGTCAAATATTTTATACAGCTGTTATTTTTGTTTTCCAAAAATGTTGCCATGGTCATGTAAATTGAATAAAACTAGGCTGATTTTTGTTGTTCTAGTAGGCTGGTGTATTAACATTATATTATTTAATGATGTTCGTGAACTGTAAAAAAAATACAGGCATTCCGTAATGCCTGAAACCTGCTCACTATTAATTTTATGGTGATTTCTGGAAACCACAGCTGCCAATTTTTTCCCTTTTTTTTTAACAATGTTTTTTTAACAATGTACAATACAATACAGAATGCATCATAATTTCATACATTCCCATGACTTTGTGCTTGATTTATAAGTGTGTTTGTGAGTGCATTGTATATCAAATAACGTTTCCTAAAAGGATGAATAATATAGTCAGCAAGGCCTGGCTGAAATTGTGGGTTTGTGTAAGTTGGATAGTCTAGCCCCTTACTGTGCTAATATCCCCATTCTGAGTGAACCGCAGTGAAAACAAGGCACTTTGAAGGGTACCACAGGTCCAGTGGGCCCAACAAAACAGAAACAAGGCCTTGAACAAAAGCAAAAAAATAAATAAATGAATAAAGCTTGACCTAAATATAATCAAGACCAGCCTCTAATCACGAAACCCAAGTTGAGCACAAGTTATTGAATTTCCACTTGTCTCTCTGAGCAATTCTGATTGTTCTAGGAACAACAGATGGAAACTGTGAGCATAAACATGTAAATATTGCATTCATCACTGTAAGTCAACCAAGAGACCCATGTTTCACATAGCAGACATTGCAGGAAAAACAACTGAATATGATCATCAACCTATAAAAATAATAGAAAAAAAAAAAATCAAACTCACACAACAATTTATTTTATATGTAAAACATGAAATTTTCCAAATTCTGGAGAACATCCAATGTGACCACATTGAAAATGTGGGATTCAAAATCTAATTTGAACATGGCAATAAACAGAAAGTTGTAGGATTTTTAATTTAAACAAACATTATGATGTAAAATATAAGATTCTGCACAGTTGCAAGGTCACTAATAAAAAGCAAATTTTTGATACCGACCAAATTAACTCTTTTTTCAAAAGGTCAGATTTACTTGCTTCTATTAGGGCACACAAGATGCTCTCTAGAATCATTCTCAAATCATGCTGGAATAACATGCAACATCCGAGTTCACCAGCTTGAGTCCATACTTTAATTAAAGGAATATTTCACCCAAAAATGAAAATTCTCAGGAAGCACTTTTTAAAAAGTTAATAAAGTTTTAATTATTGATTTATTTTCACCTTTTCTACACAGATGTATCACTTTGCTTCAGAAGACTGAAGACTAGATCAACTGGAGTCACATGGATTACTTTTATGCTGCATAAATGATTTGACACTTGGACCGTCAAAGTGCTGGCACCTGTGCACTTGCATTATAAGGACCTGACAGAGCTCTATCTTCTATAAATCTTTATTTGCGTTCTGCTGAAGAAAGACAGTCATACACATCTGGGATGGCATCAGGGTAAGTGAATAATGAGAGAAGTTAAAATATTGGTTGAACTATTCCTTTAAAACTCAAATTAAAATGCTGTTAATTTAATTTGTAATATTTTTGTATTATTATTATTATTATTATTAAATTAGAATCCTTTGAAGGATTCACACTGGAAACATTTTCACGTGCATTCTCAAAAATAGAAGCACTTTTACTTTTATACAGTGGACCCCACTGAACGCCTTACATAGTTGTACTACTTCTCACAAATGCACCCAAGATGATGTAACATAATGTAATAACATTGAAGATTTTATAAGAACCTGCCAACAGCTTATGATGGTGGTACATGGGAATTTTAGTAATTGTGTGGAAACAGCTCAGCCTCCATTGATTTGATATAAAATCGTTAATTTAAGCTTCTCACATAGCTGGTTTCTATCTAAACAAAGAGACCGTACTCATCAGCCTCGTGGGATGAGTGATTGGCTTAAGGAACCAGTTCTTTGATTGTACGTAGTTAACAGCGAGGCCTTGCTGTAGGTGCATTTGAGCTCTGGCTAAAATCAGGCTCTATCGACTGCCCTGCTCTGACACCACCCAGGCCAAGTTTTCCCCTTCTGATTGCTGCAATATGACACAAACCATCATTATAATCACCCTCAGTAAATCTCAACAAACCTCATTTAGGCAAATCAGAGATGATTTTGGGAGACTGCAGCCTCTGGAGTTAGTGTAGAGTTCCATAGTGCTGCAAGGAAACAAATGCTAGATTCTCTTTGGCAAGATATTCACTTGCAGGAAAATAAATCAAATCTCTGATCATGGACTGATACGTACGTAATTCAAATGCTCATGGCTGTAAAAACCTGCTGGGAAACTGGTCATTGTAACTGAATTTCAAGAAATGGCAGTATACATATACTGTATGTTCAATGCTATCTGAGCTGCACCTACTGTAGAGCAGTGTAGGGCAAGCTATTCAAAAATATATATCTAGCTAAGCTTCCAACTTTAATTAAGCTAAACCGTAAGCCAGGGTTGCCAACTTTGGCATCCTGGTTGGAGTGTAATTTCAATGACATGGGCTGAATCAATCACACAAGCATTTTTTGTGTTAGTTGGCTTACAATCTTACATTTGTTACACCAAACACAACCTAATTAAACCCAACAATAAAATAAATGTTCAGATTTTGTGCACAGTTCCATCAATTAAACCTGGCATTGATCAATTCAAAAGACACAAATACACAATGGCACAACCAAGGTTTTTTCAGGGTCAGAAATGGTCTTCAGTGGTTGTTGACTTACGTATATGGTCATCCACATGCTCGAAGTTGGTTGATTAGATAACTGCAACTATAGTTAGAGTTGAACAAATTATGTTAAAAGATGAATGCTGATGTTGTATTTCAATATGTAATGTTAATTCAGCAGTATATATTCTGAGTTGTAAAGGATGTTGTTGTGAGGACTTTTATTATGACGGTGTGGATGGTAAAGGAGAGGAGACAAGAAAAATAAAGGAAACAAAGAGAGGAGAAAAAAGAACAGCAAAGAAGCTAAGAAAATCTCGTCCGTGTCCGAGGGTTTTATTTTAATATTCCTATAGTCTTTTAGGATTAAAGCCCCGAGAACACCTACAAGCAAGTGTTACACTATTTATAACTTAATTGCATGTTAACATTGGAAACACTGGAGTTATTTTTAGAACCATTTCTGTTACAATACCAATTTCGTGGACCCCATTGAATTTACTTTAGGATCTCTTTTTACTTCAAAGTGCTATGGGAAATCAAACTGTAATAATCAAACTACTTAATTTAATTAGCACTTTATTTTTAATTTTATAAGTAATCTCTGGGGCGGCTGTAGCTCAGGTGGTAGAGCGGGTTGGCTGCCAATCCACATGGCGAAGTGTCATTGGGCAAGACACTGAACCCCAAGTTACACCCAATGGTAGGCTAGCGCCTTGCATGGTAGCTCTGCCGCCATTGGTGTATGAGTGTGAGTGTGAGTGTGAGTGTGAGTGTGAGTGTGAATGGGTGATTGGGACACAGTGTAATGCGCTTTGGTAACCTCTAAGGTGAAGGAAGAAGATGAACATTTAAGTTTGGATGGATATTTAGTGCTAATAAACGATCGAATGCTAAATTAATGAAACTCAATTTGCTTTGCCGGTCTGAAATACAGAACGCAATGCCGACAGAAAAAAAGGAACATGAGAATATTTAGCTATTTTTATTTACTTTAAGTTGAATGACATTGTCTTGTCATTTCAGGTGAGATTTTCCTGGGTAGAGAGCGTGAGACAGAGCCCGAAAATGTGTGTCTCATGCCAAATGCGTGAGAGTTGGCAGAGTTGGCGAGAGTTGGCTGCTGGAGAATGTCTCGGTTACAAATGTAAATTTTGCTCCCTGAGAGGGAATGAGACGTTGTGATTATGATGCAATTGGGACTACGTCAGTGAGTCACATGGTCTGAAGCCTGTATACAATCATGCCAATTCATTGGCTGATGGTGCTTAGCGACGCCCATTGGGAACCGCATCACGGAACCCATGCAGGTGGCTGCTTTGGCACAATTTCACCAGATTTTTTGCTACATTTTCTCTCTACATTTTGCTGCACATTACTTATGCAGCAACTAGACAGTATGGCCAGCTACGCAATGTCTCGTTCCCTCTCAGGGAACCAAGGTTACGGTCGTAACCGAGATGTACCCTTTCAAGGAAATATTGACGTTGCATTGCGTAATGACGAGATACCATCACGCCATGTGAACAGAAGCTGACAACTCTCTAAGCCTGTGTGGCAAGCTTACAGCAGTGCACAAGGAAGCTAAAGAAACAGAAATCTCAAAAAATTACTACTGATCCAATAGAGAGAACTTGGGTAGCAGGAGACAAAACTTGTTACACAAATCTAACAAATGTATGTGGAGAGGACCATCCTGCTGCCATACAAATGTTTCCCAAGGACACACCTCTAGCCAATTCCTATAAGGATGTCATGCTCCTCGAATGGGCTCGAATACCCAGAGGCGAAGGCACACCGCTTACCTCGTAAGCACTCGAGATTGCATCCACAATCCAATGAGACAGTCTCTGCTTAAACACCGAAACACTTCTTTTGTGGCCACCAAAGAACACAAAAAACTGCTCTGACTTACGTCATTGGTTAGTACGGTCAGCATAAACCCCCAGAGCCTGCATAACCTGTGGCCTTCTATGCTCTTCCAACTCAAACGGTGGAGGAGAAAAGGACTGCTAAATAACAATCTGCAAGCAAAAGGACATAGAGATGACTTAAGGCAAATAGCCAAAACAAGGTCTCAGTACGACCATAGATAACCCTGGTGCAAATTCCTTACACAAAGGATTGATTGACAGGGCAGGCAAATCACCAACCCTCTTAAACGATGCCAATGCTAATCACAGGGTTGTTTTAAGAGTCAGAAATGTATCAGATACTGATGTTAAAGGCTTGAACGGAGCAGCCTAGAGAGACTCTAAAACCACAGATAAATCCTGTACAGGAATGCATATGGGCCAAAAAGGTCTACGCCTGTGCTCTCCGCACATAATACAAGAGAAAGTCTTCCAACAGAAACTCCATTCACCAGCACATGTTCAGCTGCTATAGCAGCCACATACACATTAAGCATTGCTGCGGTAACCCCAGCCCCAAAACACTCTTGCAAAAAATCCAGCACTGAACTAACCAGGCTGTAGACTGGATCCTCACTCCACGCTGCGCACCAAGAGGTGAAAATACACCATTTACATGCATATAACCTTCTTGTTGATGGAGCTCTAGCATTTAAGATTGTATAAACCACCAAAGGGGATAAACCATCATTCAAAAGGGGTTGAATGACAGTATATAAAATAAAACCCACAATTTTCATAACTGGTGCCAAGGGTACAAATTCTGCAACATGTCCATTCTGACTGGAATCTCCAAAGGCATTCTATCCATGAGAGAGACCCGAGTCAAAAACCATAACTGAGGTGGCCAATACACAAGAATGCGACATGCCAGCCTGAGCATGACGCGAAAGCGCACCCCTCCCTTATGGTTGATGTAAGCCACCACCATCCTGTTGTCTGACTGGATGATGACATGATTGCCCCGAAACCTCAAAGCCAACAGCACCACTAGCATCTCCAGACAGTTTATGTGCCAATTCATCCGCTAACCCATCTATACTCCTTCAACAGGATGGTTCTCGTTCACCACGCCCCAACCCACAGAGAAGGCATCTGTCGTTATCACTTTGCGGCAACACACCTGTCCTATCCACAGAAAGCCGTTCCACTTCCATTGTAACAGAGCTTGGTAGCACCCACAAATCAATCTGATGGGACGAAACCACTGATATATATATATATATATATATGATATATATATATTTTTTTTCAGTGCCAGCTGAACTGCACCTAAAGCAGTGCAGGGCATAGCTGTTCAAACAATTTAGCTTGCTAAGCTCAGTGCTAGCTCTAACCGCACTTAAAGTTGGGATTGCAGGAATACTGATTTTTAATAGTCCACTTGTCTAGCTATTATTCGAGTAGAATTAGACTAGTCGTACTGTCATTCAACCTGGGGTGGAACAGCAATTCCACTGCCATACCCATTGGATTTTACAGCATACAATACATACACTCACCTAAAGGATTATTAGGAACACCTGTTCAATTTCTCATTAATGCAATTATCTAATCAACCAATCACATGGCAGTTGCTTCAATGCATTTAGGGGTGTGGTCCTGGTCAAGACAATCTCCTGAACTCCAAACTGAATGTCAGAATGGGAAATAAGCAATTTTGATTTAAGCAATTTTGAGCGTGGCATGGTTGTTGGTGCCAGACGGGCTGGTCTGAGTATTTCACAATCTGCTCAGTTACTGGGATTTTCATGCACAACCATTTCTAGGGTTTACAAAGAATGGTGTGAAAAGGGAAAAACATCCAGTATGCGGCAGTCCTGTGGGCGAAAATGCCTTGTTGATGCTAGAGGTCAGAGGAGAATGGGCCGACTGATTCAAGCTGATAGAAGAGCAACTTTGCCTGAAATAACCACTCGTTACAACCGAGGTATGCAGCAAAGCATTTGTGAAGCCACAACACACACAACCTTGAGGCGGATGGGCTACAACAGCAGAAGACCCCACCGGGTACCACTCATCTCCACTACAAATAGGAAAAAGAGGCTACAATTTGCAAGAGCTCACCAAAATTGGACAGTTGAAGACTGGAAAAATGTTGCCTGGTCTGATGAGTCTTGATTTCTGTTGAGACATTCAGATGGTAGAGTCAGAATTTGGCGTAAACAGAATGAGAACATGGATCCATCATGCCTTGTTACCACTGTGCAGGCTGGTGGTGGTGGTGTAATGGTGTGGGGGATGTTTTCTTGGCACACTTTAGGCCCCTTAGTGCCAATTGGGCATCGTTTAAATGCCACGGCCTACCTGAGTATTGTTTCTGACCATGTCCATCCCTTTATGGCCACCATGTACCCATCCTCTGATGGCTACTTCCAGCAGGATAATGCACCATGTCACAAAGCTCGAATCATTTCAAATCGGTTTCTTGAACATGACAATGAGTTCACTGTACTAAAATGGCCCCCACAGTCACCAGATCTCAACCCAATAGAGCATCTTTGGGATGTGGTGGAACGAGAGCTTCTTGCCCTGGATGTGCATCCCACAAATCTCCATCAACTGCAAGATGCTATCCTATCAATATGGGCCAACATTTCTAAAGAATGCTTTCAGCACCTTGTTGAATCAATGCCACGTAGAATTAAGGCAGTTCTGAAGGCGAAAGGGGGTCAAACACAGTATTTGTATGGTGTTCCTAATAATCCTTTAGGTGAGTGTAGATCTACATTTACTACAGTTTAATGAGTTTTAGCTAGTTATATGTCATTTAAAAAAATAGCATCGTAGCTACATGTCATTCGGCATTAGATTGCCATCAAGGCTGTGCCTGGAATCCTGCAGGTTCTAATGGAAACGTGCATGTAGTTTGAGGGGAAAATTATGAGAGATGGTCTGAAGTTTTGCATGTGAATGGATAAGATGGAATAAACACCAACCATTATGTTCCTCATAGGCACCTTTTAATTAGAAATGTGCAAAAAACTGAAGGTCACTTTTAAATATTGGAGGTTACTGTAGTATTTGTATCATCTTTTTCCAAATATATTTTAGCCACCTCACTCTTTCAGAGCAGAGAAAAATCGGCTTCCACACCCGCTGTCAAGTTTCCAAATGTAGGATGGCAGGGGCAGAGTTATTTATATTTATGAGAAAAGTGATAACTGCTTGGATGATTCAGTAATATATATCAGAAAAGTGACCTGACTGGTCAGAGAAACTATAACCCAACCCCTAATCCTAACTCTAACAAATCAGGTAGAGCTTTACTCATTAATTTTTTTGAGTCTTCCCTTGACATCATACATTTAGAAATCTGCCACCAACTTTATTTCCTAAAGGTGAATTTAGTAAATCACTTGGAAAGCTAACAAAAAGCCCTAACAAAAAATCTTGAGTTCTGACAAACTTGCCGCAAATTTGAAACTCATTATTTTCACATGCAAATGAGCTTTGCGGCAAAGTCTTCATAATTGTCAAAGGTTTGCTGCAGGTTCACCATTATCAGCAAAGTGCAGCAAAACTTCAGGCAAACATTTGCTGCAAATAGAAAGCTCATTTGCATGTGACAATAATGAGTTTCAAATTTGCGGCAAGTTTGTCAGAACTCTAGATTTTATGTAACAGCAGGCTGATCGTGTCAACAACTCAGTGGCGGGCCATGCATTTTAAGTCTAGGCCTTCAGTGTGATTCATACCATTAAGAAAACAAAGTTTCACAATGAATAAGACACCCTATGCCTTAGGGCATCAAAACTAACTAGTAATACTAATTGACATCCACGCACGAAAGCCAGAACTTTTAACAACACTTAATGCTCAAGCAAGCCTAATTTTAACTGCAGCATGACTGTTTTGTGAAATGAATGTCTCCCTAACATATATTCAAAAAACATAATTTTTCATATGAATCTACCAGAGGTCTATAATACCTGGAAGACTCTATCTAATAATATTTGTGATCTAAATGTTGCTTGCAATACATTTCATTTAGTCAGAGTACACGGTTATGCTGTGTTCCATTCAAGTTGGATGTGAGATATTCCTACATGACATCTCCAAACATAAATGCATTCCATTCCACGATATTCTGAGCTCCCGTTAGCTTAGCAGGAGTTTGACTCTCATTAGAGATGTCTCCTAGCAACCCAACTGATAAACAATGCTGCAGTGCTAGCATTTGTGCTTCAGGTGTACGATTATCAAAAGAGATTATAATGTTTTATACACCCGTTTCTGCAGGCATTTGTTAAACAAGCTTTAATATCATGTAATGTGGAAACAAACTCATTTATAGATATTAATTAATAAAGTGAATGTTTATCACTTATATTTGTATATGAGTGTTGAGATGTTTGTGTAACATCATGCCCCTGCATCTCGGCGAAATCGGTGTTGAGATTTTCTGCCTTCAAGTTTTAATTCTTAATTAAAGATGCATTCCATTGCACTTTTCCTAGTAGGAAGTTGTAAAATCCGACTTTCCGAGTTGAATGGAACACAGCACTACTTTTCAAAACTTGATCCGACACTGAATGCTCCAGCAGCCTAATTTACTCTTAGACAACTCCTGATGTTGCTGTAACAATGCAAAAAGCACATACCAATTTACTTGAAGTGAAAATCTATCCTCCTTTCCTGTTGAATAAATTAAGCAATCACACTGTCATGCAAAACATCTCGTGTTTTTAAATCCATGAGGATCTCTTTCTCAATGGCGATAGTGGCAGTGATGATGATCTCGCACTCTTTGTTTTCAAATTACGTACATCACTTAAAGCGTTATTGTGTCACTCAAGGACAGCTAGAAGGCCTGGACTGGGACATATCCTAAAGACCACACCCACCAAGAACAAATAAATCAATCTGATTGGCTGATAAATCATTCATTTGCACTGTTGAGTGAATCTGTGGAAATTCTGAAGACCTGAGGGGCTGGAGCTCAAACTCACACGCTGCTTCGGGCATGCGATTTGTGAAATAGTTGTCAGACTTTGCTCGTAAGCATCAAAGAATAATTTCTGACTGGATAAACTTTTTGTTTTTCTCTATTTGTTTGTAGATTAATTAAGAGTGGAAAGCAGTTAAAAATATATACAGTGGGTACGGAAAATATTCAGACCCCCTTACATTTTTCACTCTTTGTTATATTGCAGCCATTTGCTAAAATCATTTAAGTTCATTTTTTTTCCTCATTATTGTACACACAGCACCCCATATTGACAGAAAAACACAGAATTGTTGACATTTTTGCACATTTATTAAAAAAGAAAAACTGAAATATCACATGGTCCTAAGTATTCAGACCCTTTGCTGTGACACTCATATATTTAACTCAGGTGCTGTCCATTTCTTCTGATCATCCTTGAGATGGTTCTACACCTTCAATTGAGTCCAGCTGTGTTTGATTATACTGATTGGACTTGATTAGGAAAGCCACACACCTGTCTATATAAGACCTTATAGCTCACAGTGCATGTCAGAGCAAATGAGAATCATGAGGTCAAAGGAACTGCCTGAAGATCTCAGAGACAGAATTGTGGCAAGGCACAGATCTGGCCAAGGTTACAAAAAAATTTCTGCTGCCCTTAAGGTTCATAAGAGCACAGCGGCCTCCATAATCCTTAAATGGAAGACGTTTGGGATGACCAGAACCCTTCCAAGAGCTGGCCGTCCGGCCAAACTGAGCTATCGGGGGAGAAGAGCCTTGGTGAGAGAGGTAAAGAAGAACCCAAAGATCACTGTGGCTGAGCTCCAGAGATGCAGTCGGGAGATGGGAGAAAGTTGTAGTAAGTCAACCATCACTGCAGCCATCCACCAGTCGGGGCTTTATGGCAGAGTGGCCCGACGGAAGCCTCTCCTCAGTGCAAGACACATGAAAGCCTGCATGGAGTTTGCTAAAAAACACCTGAAGGACTCCAAGATGATGATAAATAAGATTCTCTGGTCTGATGAGACCAAGATAGAACTTTTTGGCCTTAATTCTAAGCAGTATGTGTGGAGAAAACCAGGCACTGCTCATCACCTGTCCAATACAGTCTCCACAGTGAAGCATGGTGGTGGCAGCATCATGCTGTGGGGGTGTTTTTCAGCTGCAGGGACAGGACGACTGGTTGCAATCAAGGGAAAGATGAATGTGGCCAAATACAGGGATATCCTGGATGAAAACCTTCTCCAGAGTGCTCTGGACCTCAGACTGGGCCGAAGGTTCACCTTCCAACAAGACAATGACCCTAAGCACACCGCTAAAATAACGAAGGAGTGGCTTCACAACAACTCCGTGACTGTTCTTGAATGGCCCAGCCAGAGCCCTGACTTAAACCCAATTTAGCATCTCTGGAGAAACCTGAAAATGGCTGTCCATCAACGTTTGCCATCCAACCTGACAGAACTGGAGAGGATCTGCAAGGAGGAATGGCAGAGGATACCCAAATCCAGATGTGAAAAACTTGTTGCATCTTTCCCAAAAAGACTCATGGCTGTATTAGATCAAAAGGGTGCTTCTACTAAATACTGAACAAAGGGTCTGAATACTTAGGACGATGTGATATTTCAGTTTTTCTTTTTTAATAAATGTGCAAAAATGTCAACAATTCTGTGTTTTTCTGTCAATATGGGGTGCTGTGTGTACAATAATGAGGAAAAAAAATGAACTTAAATGATTTTAGCAAATGGCTGCAATATAACAAAGAGTGAAAAATTTAAGGGGGTCTGAATACTTTCCGTACCCACTGTAGGCAAAAAGAATGAAAGGATGAAAAATATGTATTTATTTGGCATGTTAGGCCAGCAGAGAAGTCTTTGCTGGCCCTGAGAAATCGCCACTGCAACAACTACTAGTCAACTAGTCCATGCAACCCCTAACTTTGATTAACCTAGTGTAGGGCAAATTACTCAAACAATTCAGCAATAGCTAAGCATCCAACTTAAGCCAAGTTAAACTGAAAGCTTTTATTGAAAAAAGCTGATGGAAAATTGTAAGACTGCAGTTCAACAAATTACAGTTAGGCTATATTTTCAGTGCTAGCTGAACCACATATAGAGTGGTGTAGGGCAGTAGTGTAGGCTACTAAATGTTGTAGCTAGTGTAACCGGTCCTGCCTGACCCACTCCGAAGGGAATTCGGGTACACCGAGGTGGGCGCACTAAACGAGGAGGCTAAAGGCTATAGCCTCTAGCATTAGTCACTAGTGTGCCTTTTGAGGCCAGGGTAGTGAGGTTTACACACTGCACAGCAATCACGTACCAGCTGACTCCCGTTACACTAGCATAGCTACCAACTGAAACTGTTAGTTGCTGCAAATCAACCATTAATTATTTTCGCATCCAAATGAGCTTACGATACGCCACAAATGTTTGCCAGAATTTTGCAGCTCTTCACCAGTAGTTGGTGAACCTGCAGCAAACCTTTGGCAACAATTAAGAGTTTGCTGCAAATCTCATTTGCATGTGAAAAATAATGAGTTTTTGTATGGCTTGTATTGAAAAGAAGAAACAGGATATTCTTCATAATTTTTCCATGTATCTATTGCAAAATAAATAAAATCATATGGGTATGGAGCAACATGAGTTAATATCATAACTAACTATTCATTTTTGGATGGACTATTCCTTTAATTATTGCTTTTCTATGCTGTAATTTGATCTATGGCATGTTTATTTGGGGAGGGGGGTACATCTGTTAAACTAATAGCCTCACTATTTGTAGCAATGCTACTGCCTAACACTGGCTGTAGCAGTTTGTGCTTTGCCCTCCATGACAGTACAGCTGCTGCTTTTTGAAGTCTTTATAGACATCCAAAGAGTGAATGACCTTCCAGTCAAAAAAAGAATAAAATAAATAAATATATAAATAAAACACAAAAACTGTCCAATGGCAAGTCCAACGACACTAAACACCTAGGACAGAAAGTTGCTGTGTAGCTGGGTTTAGCAGCATTTGGACTTAAGCCCAGATGGAAAAGAGAGTTAGAGAGAGAGAGAGAGAGAGAGTGTGTGTGTGTGTGGCTATGCTCTATAATTTTCTATTGGCAGGTGGGCGATGGCTCTGATTTAATCTGGGCCTTAGCTTCACCATCCACATTATTGTTACGGGATTCCCCCAGTCCCTCGCCTCCGGATCCTCTGTCACATTCTGTCATGCCAGCCTTGCACAGTGCCAGCTGGAGCGGGGGGCACCAGAGACTGCAGATTAAGCATTATCCCTTCCTCCCCCTGAAACGGCCACATATACACTGTGATTATTTCCGTGACTGTATTCTATCTATCAAGGCTGTGCATTGGCTGATGTACATTGGCTGAATGGGGTTTATGTGGTGGACAGTCTGAGAGTGGTAGTATTGGAACTTTGGAAGAGATTACTGCCTGATGTTCAGGGCCTGCATTGCTGGTATGTGCAGCATGGAAAAGTCACTTATACTCAAGAACATGGTGTTTAAGAATTGACAGATTTGTTTACCTTATCGAAACCATAAAGTGCAAAAACTGCTTGCATGCACTTCAACTATACATGAGGATTCAGTCTCTAACCTTCAGGATGATATCACTATACCATTACACTTTTTAAAATGTGCTGTTAAAGATGAAGTGTATAATTTTTTTGTTTCAATGCTTTCTCCTATCACTGCAGTGACAGTGTATAAGTAAGCAAACCATTAGTAGACTGATTCCACCCAAACGTGTAAACATTATGACTCTATGGCAGTTCCAAAACATCCTTTTTCCCATCACATAAGGGTTTGTTTAACCCTTAAATTTCGCCAAAAATTATTGCATATTCAGTTTGGCAACTGGCTATCAAACACATACTGAGCTACACATAACATATACTGTAAGTGACACGTAAGCTAGACATATGTATTATCTCAGGCACTTTTTATACACAGTCTTAATATAGATACTGTACATCTTACATAATTTAAGTAGTAGACTTCGACAACTCTGCAATGTCATTTTCAATGCCATTGCATGGCTAAACTACAGCAATGGTGACAGCATGATCCACAACATCTCTGAACCCACTGCAACCAAATAAGGTAAACATCCTTCAGACACAGCACGCAGAAAAAGACAAGGCTGAATTCGGCTTCTTAATCGCTAGCTTCTTAATCGCTAGCTTCTTATTCAGTAAAAGGATTGTGGTGCATCTTCCCCACTAAACAACACAATCTCTGATGAGAAAATGTGAATATTTACTAAAAGTGGCTAATAATAGACATACACCAATCAGCCACAGCATTAAAATCACCTGCCTAATATTGTGTTGGTCTTCCTTGTGTTGCCAAAACAGCTCCAATCTGCATCTCAGAATAGCATTCTGAGATTATATTCTTCTCACCACAATTTTACAGAGTGGTTATCTGAGTTACCGTAGACTTTGTTACCAGTCTGGCTATTCTGTGTTGACCTCTGTCATCAACAAGGCATTTTCATCTACAGAACTGCCGCTCACTGGATGTTTTTTGTTTGTGGCAAAATTCAGATTAAATTCTAGAGACTGTTGTGTGTGAAAATCCCAGGAGATCAGCAGTTACAGAAATACTCAAACCAGCCTGTTTGGCACCAACAATCATGCCGTGGTCCGATTCTGATGGTTGATGTGAACATTAACTGAAGCTCCTGACCTGTATCTGCATGATTTATGCACTGTACACTTCCACACAATTGGCTGATTAGATTATCGCATGGATGATTGTTGGTGCCAGACGGGCTAGTTTGAGTATTTATTTAACTGCTGAATTCTCAGCGTGCAGAATTCTAAGAAAGTCTCAGCGGGTTGGTGCTGTTTTGGCAGCATGTGGGGGCTTACTCAATATTAGGCAGGTGATTTTAATGTTGTGGCTGATCAGTGTATTTTAGTCAGTCACATATGCGAGTGATTTACTCGCAAAGTAGGGGGCTGGCAGTACATTTTAGCTGTATTTTCTCCTGAATTTAGTTTCTCTGCCGAGGAAAGGGCTTGGCACCGAAACTCTCTTCTATCCTGTTAATGCGATGGAAGAAATATGCACAGCTTATGCGCTGTTTTCGTGTGCGGTATGAAATAGGCCTGCTAACTCTAGCAATTACCAACCAAAATCTTTATTTTATTTACTGTAAATGCACACATTGTAAACCCCAAAATCTTATACTTTTCTTTTCAAGATCACCTCTAGTATTGGAGACAGTAAACCAAACTCCAGATCTGTTCGGTAGAGGGCCGGCATATGTTAAGCATACATCATCAAAACCATGGCTGCTTGTACTATAAGCAACATGCTGTGAACGTATCAATATTATGAAGCATGTCAGGGGCAATGTCACTTGATTGCTTACATTGTGATATGTCGTCCTGCGGCTGTCTCAACACAATGAGAAGTCTCTTTGCCTACATTTTTCTATTTCTGCCTATCGTTTTGTTGTAGGGGCAATACTTATTTTAAGCTGAATTTTTCTGTTTATTTTTGGGAGTGAATCAGTCTGAAGCAGCATATCATTAGGAGTTGGGTAAAAACTATGCATTATGTTGGCAAACGTCTTTCTGAATGTGTGGTAATGCACCACTGATGAGGTATTTATTTATGTTCATAACCACAGTGCTCATAACTCAAGAAAATGTCCTTTCCAAGTTTGTAATGCCAGTAAAAATTGTACACAAAGCACTCACTTACTCACTCGCACAGATATTGCAAACCATTAACAATAAACTCTCCATGTAAACCAAAAAAGCAGAGCTAGAAATTAAACTGAGCTCAATTAAAGAAACAAAGTCCAGCTATCCACTGAAAAGTCTGAGCTATCCCCAAAAAAGTTATGGTTATTTGTTCAGTCATTTTAAGATCCAGAGACCGCAAACATGAAGAGTGGCTTTTATCTGCTGCTTGTGAGTTGAATTGGACTGGTTATGGCTTTGAAGTGAGGCCAGCGAATTTTGGATGAGATTGAGAATGGTGATGAATGTGTCCTGGGATTCCTGCATCTTTCCCTGCCTGCTTGTCACCCGCTGAACCGCATCATTTCTTGTGGCCTTATTACTGAAGCTGTGGTGTGAAGACCCTGCCACAGGGTGGAGAGAGAGATTTTCCATCCCTCAGATTTTTGTATATTGGGAATGTGGGGTTTCAGATGCCCTCCAAACTGTGTGCACAGCTACAATATATGAGACGCAACACATGCCAAAACATACAGCAGTGGCCTAAGCGAGCAGCAAGGGGCCATGGCTGCTCTTTACACATCTGCCATTTGTCATGATTTTTATTAAATCATTTTTGAAGTAGTGATATACAAATTTTTCATTCTTCAGATGTTCTGATTTTGTAAAGGCAATAACGTTTTAAGCTGATGCCACAGTAGCAAACTTCAGCATCTCAGCTTTAGTGTCAGTGATCATTTTTTTCTGTTTGGAGAAATGTAACTATTGCTGATAAATGAATTTTAAATATTTTCTCTCTGAAATACTTTTTTTTTTTATGATGATGTTTTTGAGATTATGCATACATTCTCCAAAAGTTGCTTTATCTAAACTATTGACTCCTTATGCAGTAGAAAGGCTACTTTTGTCTTTTTTTTATTATTAAATTTAAATAATTGTTTTGGTACAGTTGAGGTCATCACAAGGAACTGAAGCCAATTTGAAAGGCTATGCAAATTTTATGTTGGCATTTTGTCATTCTTTTGATACATTTTTAAGAATGTTAAATTTGTACCTTATTACTACCTGTGCTTACCAGAAATGATATATGTTTCAAATAAGTTTTGCTTTCATTCATGGAATACTGCTGATTGTTAAAGAGTGTTTTGCGGTGGCATTGGTGTCGAACAAAGAAAATGACCACAATGACAAGAAATTTATAAAATGGACTATAAGCAACCAAAAAGGAGCCTATAATCTAAATCTCTTTAATAGGAAATTGTTACATTTCCTATTAATTGTCAAATGTATCTAGTTAATGTATCTAGTTAAGAGTCAGATAACCTAAAATGTGTTTCATGTGCTAAAAATATAATTTAATATGACTGAATCAATTTGGATGCATTAGGTTATGCCAACTAAAGTAATTTTTAAGGGTCAGATAAAGTAAAAACACCTCCTTAAAGAACAACTGCACATTTTAACTTTTGCAGTGCAGCAAATGCCACACCTGTAAACCTCACAAATGTCTTTATGTGACTAGCTAAAAATAACAGCTAGTGGTTTGCATGCTTCATTTGCCAGCTCTTTAACACATAATAACAGAAAAAAACACTTCTTCCCCCACATCAAAACAGTAACCTCCCACCAAGTTTACAGATACTGGAAAGCTTGCTGATGCTCATTTTTTGCATTGATTTTATGTTTACAGTAGCTAATTTCAAGCCTCTGGCTATTCTTTACTCAAAAAGAAATCAGTTTCTACTCTGAAATAATTGACAGAATAAATAAACGTTTTACTTGAACAGTCACTTACTGTATAATTAGAAGTGATGTCACATTAACCATCACATCCCAAAAATAATCTTAGGGGTTTGTTTTACATGGCTCCCGGATCATTTCCAACAACCTGATATTATTCTAAATTCATCAACAATCAAATTCTGATTTATTTAATTTATGAAAGCTCCCATTTGATTTCCTTTCATGTGCGGTTCGACCAAATCTCTGGTGGATGGGGTCTGACTCTCCCTTTAGTGTAACCACATTAAAAGGACCTCTATTATTTCTCTTTGTGCACTGGTAGACGCATCAGTTATCTTCCCTCTTCTCCGAAATGTCTGCTGTACCTTTTCCCCAATGTTTGTTTAAAGAAAAATCTAACTCTGGGGCAAGGATCCAATGAGGGGTGCAACTGACAGTAAGTCCTCTTCTAAGTCCAAGCAATCTGACAAGAAAAAATGCTGTATAAACTACCACCTTATGCACTTCAGAATGTCTAGCCAATAGCACAATGGCAATAACATGAAATCCAATTGGTCTCCTCACTCCAAACCATCTTTGCAGATGTCCAGTGTAATATGAAAGCTGCTCACCCACTCACCATAGCTAAGTCCATTATTTCACTGCCTCCTATGTTACTTTATAGCTTCAACAGGTATTAAGAAGAAGAAAAGCTATTTTATTTTCTTTACTTCTGTTCTAGTGAGCAAGTCCAACTACTGTGTAGGCCAAAATTCTTTTAAATTAAGGACTCATCCAAGCAGATGGTATTGGCATTAGATTTGTGGATGAAAAATGGCCAAAACTCTTAATAAACAACCCTTTCTTTATTCACAGAATATGTCACTTTGTATTTGGTGCTGTAGTGTCTCCATACACAAATAGACATAAGAAATGTCCCAGCACAGTAGGACCAATGGATACAGACATGCATGTGTGTTGTTAGCCACAGATGAGTAGATCAATTAAAAGGATTGTGGGGTGGTTTTGTTGGGGGTGGAGGGTGAGGCTTTTGTAAAATGGATGTCCTCCAAGAAAGCCAGGCAGAGTGCGTTTAAAGTGTGAATAATTTATCCTGAAACTCTATCACAGCCTTGTATCAGTTTCCATCATAAAACCTGGCAATGAGAGAGGGAAAATGCATCAGCATCTGTGTGACAAGCCTCTGGTGAAGAAGAGAAGGCTTTTTAGGTAGCAGTGGGAAAGTAAAAAAAAGTTCTAATAAATTAATTCAGCGCCAAGGCAAAGAGACTGAGGAATGACAGCATATGGCGAGGACCAGTGTGTCACCTCTGGTTGCACAGGGAGCAGACAGCACATGTTCCGAGCAGCGACACACACACACACACACACACACAATTGTCTGGGCTTGTGATCCAGCCTTTGCTTTTGCCAGCAAAGCAGAGAATAACATAAAAGTGTGGGGAAGGAGACAGTCAAAAAGACAAACAGACAGACTCTGTTAAAAAAATAGCTTAAACCAGCCAAAATAATGTAATATTCCCATGAATTAGTAAATACTTTGCTTGATTCTTTATTATTTATTGCAATAAAGCTTTTCTGTCCACAGAACTGCTGCTCACTGGATGTTTTTTTGGCACCATTCAGAGTAAATTCTAGAGACTGTTGTGTGTAAAAATCTCAGGAGATCAGCAACCCGTCTGGCACCAACAATCATCCATGCGTTTATCTAATCAGCCAATCGTGTGGCAGCAGTGCATAAAATAATTCAGATACGGGTCAGGAGCTTCAGTTAATGTTCACATCAACCATCAGAATGGGAAAAAACTATTTGATCTCAGTGATTTGGACTATGGCATGATTGTAGGTGCCAGATGGGCTGGAACTGAGTATTTCAATGTTGTGGCTGATCGATGTAAACTGCTAATTAATATCCTTAAAAAGAAGTCGTTTGGTTACGTAAGTAACCTCCGTTCCCCGAGGGAGGGAACGACACGTTGTGTCGGAGAAGTGACACTAGGGGTCTCTCTTGAGCGCCGATATTCACCTCTGACCTATTGAAAAGGGCCAATGAGAGTTGGCAGTCAGTATTTGTATACCCCGCCCCCGCATATGGGTATTTAAGCGGGGCAAATACAGAAGTTTAGTCAGGATTTTTCCGAGGAGCCGGAAATGGTCCGGCCACAACAGTGGCTCGGTTCAGCGACATGGCGGAGGAAAGACACAACGTGTCGTTCCCTCCCTCGGAGAATGGAGGTTACATACATAACCAAACGTTCCCCTTCTGTCGCTCTCTCCACGTTGTGTCGGAGAAGCGACACTAGGGGACCCATTCCAATCTTGCCATGCGCTGAACCGTGTACGTGAACCGCCGATACAGAGGCGGGCAGGGATTCCATCCAGTGCCACGCATCTTCCGTACCTGGCTGCACATACCCTTCCCCAATGCCCCATAAGAACATCGGAATCCTTTTGGTTACCCTGGGAGGGGAACAAGGCGATGTTTGCCAACATGGGAACGGGCCAGCCTGGCTGGGCCTCTTTTCTCTCTATGTTTCTCGCATAGAGCAATCACGGCCGGGGCCCTTACACGCATATAGGGAAGGGGGTCTTATCCCAGACCCTGCGGAGACCACACCTGCCCTTTTTCTTGTGGAGGAAAAGTGGCAAACACGTCACACGGCCGTCTTAGACCTCATGTGGAAAGTATGGTGCGGTGGTAGATCCAGCCTCGAAAGGGGGGAGTTGATACAGCACGGCGACCGAGGCAGCTGTAACTGCCTAAGGGAGACACGGGGGTCCGCTCGTAAGGGGACAGAACCGTGGAGTTACACACGGGGGAGTCCGAGCAGGAGGCCTTACCTGCAGAGCACCTATACCAGTACAGGGTAGCCATTAGGGTACCCGCAGTGGCTTGGGTCGGCGAGTTCCTCCGCTGAACCGTGGATCCGGAGGGCTGGGGAGGAATCGACCAGGGGCCCGACTCGGAGTGGGGCGCCCTGGGAAGAAGGCGCACTACTTTACCTTGACGTCAGGAAAAGGGTGCTGGGCGCAAGTGATCCACCCGGCCGGTCGGTCTACGTGTTACCGAGTTCTACGGGCTCGGACCTGACAAAACACGAGACGCAACCGACTCAACGTGGAGGTTGTAAAACCTCGCGAAGGTGTTGGGTGTTGCCCAACCCACGGCTCTGCAGATGTCTGCTAGGGAGGTGCCCCTGGCCAGTGCCCACGAGGACGCTACACCCCTTGTTGAGTGAGCTCGGACCCGCAAGGGTAGGGGCACGGCCTGGGTGTGATAAGCCAGTGTGATGGCGTCGACAACCCAGTGGGCGAGCCTCTGTTTGGAGACGGCATTCCCTTTCTGCCGTCCCCCAAAGCAGACAAAGAGCTGCTCAGAGCGTCTGGTGCTCTGTGTGCGGTCCAGGTAAATGCGCAGGGCGCGCACTGGACATAGCAACGAAAGGGCTGGGTCTGCCTCCTCCCGGGGCAGCGCTTGCAGGTTCACTACCTGATCTCAGAAGGGTGTGGTAGGAACCTTGGGCACATAGCCCGGTCGCGGTCTTAGGATCACAGACGTATCTGCCGGACCAAACTCAGGGCCGTCTTAAGGGAGAGGGCCCTGTGTCCAACTGATTCAAGCGGCTTGAAGGGAGGTCTCTGGAGTCCTGCCAAGACTACCGAGAGATCCCAGGAGGGAACTAGGCCTGGCCGGGAGGGATTCAACCTCCGGGCGCCTCTCAGGAACCTGAGGATCAGGTCGTGCTTACCCAGAGATTTGCCGTCTACAGGATCGTGGTGGGCAGCAATAGCGGCAACATACACCTTGAGGGTGGACGGGGACAGCCTCCTGTCCAGCCTCTCCTGTAGGAACAGAAGCACTGACCTAATCGCACATCTCTGCGGGTCTTCAGCTCGGGAAGAGCACCAGTCTGCGAACAAGTGCCACTTTAGGGCGTAAAGGTGCCTGGTAGAGGCGGCTCTGGCTTGGTTAATTGTATTCACAACGCTCGCCGGTAAGCCGGCTAGCTCTTCCGCGTCCCGTCCAGGGACCAGACGTGGAGGTTCCAGAGGTCTGGGCGCGGGTGCCAGAGCGTGCCCCGTCCCTGAGAGAGGAGGTCCTTTCTCAGAGGAATTCGCCAGGGAGGAGCTGTCGCGAGGAGCCTGAGTTCCGAGAACCAAGTCCGAGTGGGCCAGTAGGGGGCCACCAACGTGACTTGCTCCTCGTCCTCCCTGACCTTGCACAGCACCGGTGCAAGAAGGCTCACTGGGGGAAATGCGTACTTGCGCAGACCCGAGGGCCAGCTGTGTGCCAGCACATCTGTCCTGAGGGGAGCCTCTGTTAGTGCGTACCAGAGCGGGCAGTGGGAGGTTTCCTGGGCGTCAAATAGGTCTACCTGGGCCTTGCCAAACCGTTCCCAAATCAGCTGGACCGACTGGGGGTGAAGCCTCCACTCCCCGCCGGGCAGGCGTTGTCATGATAGCGCGTCCGCTACGACGTTGAGCTTGCCGGGGATGTGAGTGGCACGCAACGGCCTGAGTTGCTGCTGGCTCCATAGGAGGAGACTGCGGGCGAGTTGTGACATTTGGTGGGAGCGTACGCCGCCTTGGCGATTTTTGTACACCACCACCGCGGTGCTGTCCGATCTCACGAGGACATGTTTGTCCCGAACTAACGGGAGGAACTTCCTGAGAGCAAGAAGGACGGTCAGCAACTCCAGGCAGTTGATGTGCCAACACAGCGGGGCCCCTTTCCAACGGCCCGCTGCTGCGTGCCCGCTGCACACGGCACCCCACCCGGACCGGGAGGCATCGGTTGTGACCAGAACGCATCGGGACACCTGCTGCAGGGGCACTCCTGCCCGTAAAAAGCAGAGGTCTGTCCAGGGTCGGAGTTTTTTGAGGCAGGCGGGGGTGATCCTTACCCGATGCGTGCCGTGGTGCCATGCTTGTCTCGGGACTCAAGTCTGGAGCCAGTGCTGGAGTGGTCTCATATGCATCAACCCCAGCGGTGCGACCGCCGCTGAGGACGCCATATGCCCCAGGAGCCTCTGGAAAAGTTTTAGAGGGACCACTGTGCCTGGCTTGAATGAAGCGAGGCAGTCCAGCACTGACTGAGCATGCTCGCTCGTGAGACGTGCTGTCATTGAGACTGAGTCTAACTCCAGCCCGAGAAAAGAGATGCTCTGAACCGGAGTGAGCTTGCTCTTTTCCCAGTTGACCTGAAGCCCCAAGCGGCTGAGGTGCCGGAGCACCTGGTCTCTGTGTGTGCATAGTAACTCTCAAGAGTGTACTAGGATGAGCCAGTCGTCGAGGTAGTTGAGTATGCGGATGCCGGCTACTCGTAGCGGGGCAAGGGCCGCCTCTGCGACCTTCGTGAAGACGCGAGGGGACAGAGACAGGCCGAAGGGAGGACTTTGTACTGAAACGCCTGGCCGTCGAACGCGAACCGTAAGAAGGGTCGGTGTCATTGCAGAATTGAGACGTGGAAGTACGCGTCCTTCAGGTCTACCGCTGCGAACCAATCTAGATGCTGAACGCCAGCCAGAATATTTCTCTGCGTGAGCATTTTGAACGGGATTTTTAACAAGGCCCGATTGAAAACTCGCAGGTCCAGGATTGGTCGTAAGCCGCCGCCTTTCTTGGGTACAATGAAGTAAGGGCTGTAGAAACCCTTCCTCATTTCGGGTGGAGGGACGGGCTCTACCGCGCCCTTGGCTAAGAGGGTCGCGATTTCCGTGCACAGGGAACTGGCATGCTCGCCGTGTACTGCGGAAAAGCGGACGCCCCTGAAGGGGGGCGGGAGCCGGGCAAACTGAATTGCGTAACCGAGTCGAATGGTCCAGTGCAGCCAGCGTGATGCGTTGGGAAGCGAAAGCCACGCTTCCCAGCTCTGCGCTAGGGGTACCAAAGGGACGATTATTTTGGACGCACCTGGCGGGGCCTCGCAGCGGGGCGGAACAGGTAATGCAGCGTCGGGCGGCTTCGTTGCGGCCTGAGGCTGAGGTGCTGAGAATAGACTCAAAGCACTTACCTTGCTCCGCGCACCCGGCAGGGGGCGGGTTCGTGACTGAGGAGGAGGTCTGATGTTGGCGTCCTCTGGACTCGTCTGAACCGGCCAGCCGGGGGGCAGTCGAGGGCAAGCGGAAGGCGGGATCGCCGCGTCTGGTGTACCGGGACTGTCATGATCTGAAAGCAGATTGCCATGAGAACGGCATTTGCGGGCCAGGTGACCCGAGGCAAAGGAAATAGCTCTTTTATTGAGAATGTGGGTACCACAGCCCCCGTCAGGGGGTGTGGCAAATGAAAAAATGAAGGATTCTCCTCCCGGCCCTCCACCGGGAGATGGAGCGGTCTTACCACCTCCGGAGCTAACGTCTTCGGCTCTGGGTCGGCTGTCTCAGGAACGCTTGGGAGCCTTCCGGGTCCTAGAGGGGGTTCGTGAGACAGGGGGCGTACGCCGCCTGTGGGGTGCTCAACGCTGGGGCTGAGAGCTGGGCCCGGGTTGGGGCGGAGCAGGAGCTGGTTTCTTCGCCGCAGGGGGACGCCCTCGGCGAGCAGACGGGGCAGGGCCCATAGCGGCAGGTGTGCGGCAGGGCATGATGTGAGAGATGGCCTCCGTCTGCTTCTTCACCGCGGAGAACTGTTGGACGAAGTCCTCGACGGTGTCGCCGAAAAGGCCAATCTGGGAGATAGGTGCGTCCAGGAAGCGGTTCTTGTCAGCCTCACGCATCTCGACCAGATTGAGCCAGAGATGGCGTTCCTGGACCACTAGGGTGGCCATCGCCTGTCCGAGTGCCTGCGCTGTGGCCTTCGTCGCTCTCAGGGCGAGGTCGGTCGTTGAGCGCAGTTCCTGCAGCACATCAGGATCAGGTCCACCCCCGTGCATGCTTCTGAGTGCTTTGGCCTGGTGGACTTGCAGGAGGGCCATCGCATGCAGGGCGGAGGCAGCGCGTCCAGCCGAACTGTAGGCCTTCGCGTTGAGCGAGGATGTTGTCCTACAGGGCTTGGATGGGAGTACGGGGCGGCCACGCCAGGAGGTAGGGCTACCGGGGCATAGATGGTACGCAACTGCCCTATCGACCTGGGGAATCGCCCCGTATCCGTGGCGCTCTCCGCCGTCGAGGGTGGTGAGAGTGGAGCGGGTGGCACCTAGACAAGATGAGAGCGGGGCTCTCCACGTAGACGTCAGCTCGTCATGCACCTCCGGGAAAAGCAGGACCGGGGGGATGCGAGGCTGTGAACAGCGCGCTGCCCCCAGGAACCAGTCATCCAACCGTGAAGGCTGTGGGGAGGATGGAGGGTTCCAATCCAACCCCACGCTCACGGCGGCCTGGGAAAGCATGTCAGACATCTGAGCGTCGGCCTCAGCCTGGGCCTGCTGGCCCAAAGGCGGCAGTCCAGGGGAGTCCTTGGCATCAGACATCACACTCTCCGATGCAGCGGCGAGCTCATCTGCTTCGGGCTCGGGAGGATAGACAGCCGGGCCGTGAGGCGAGCCGCTATCGCCGCGAGCGTAGACGGGGACCAGCAAGCGTGTCGGGGAACGGGAGGTTCGCGGGGGGCTACCCGGCGAAACTGCACCCGCTGCCGCCCCCAAATCGCCCCCAGCGCCAACCGCATCGTCCTCAATCCCATGGGAAGAAGGAGCAATGCGGGGTGCAGCTGGGGTGGCTTGCTCTCTGTTGAAAGCAAGCCGCGACCGCAACGTGGTCATGGTCATGTTCTCGCAGTGAGAAATGTGATCGCGGCCCAAACACACGAGACAGCACCTGTGGCCGTCTGAAGCGGAGAGCACTCTACCGCATCCAGGAACAACACAGGGGCGGAAGGGCATCTTGAAAAAGACACGTCCTGAAAAGGACGTTCAACGCCGCTGTGTTTTGCTCTTTTAGAGAAATTACTCTTTTACAGGAAATTGCTCTTTTAATACACAGTGTGTGTGTGTGTGTGTGTCTGCGCTGTCGAAGCGCTCAGGGGCAACAATGCATGCCGTGCAAAGTACAGAGAAAGCCGCTGTTGTGCGCCGTCAGATCCAACAGCAAGCAGATCGTCAGAGATACAGGAACGTTCAGGGTGTGTATTCTCGCAGCAGACTGCAAACAGACCATCAGCTCCGAAGAAATTTTCTGACTAAACTTCCGTATTTGCCCCGCTTATATACCCGTATGCAGGGGCGGGGTATGCAAATACTGACTGCCAACTCTCATTGGCCCTTTTCAATAGGTCAGAGGTGAATATCGGCGCTCAAGAGAGACCCCTAGTGTCGCTTCTCCGACACAACGTGGAGAGAGCGACAGAAGGGGAACCATCAACATGCTATGTGTGTTTGCCTTTGCATTGCAGTATTCCATAAAGTCAAGCTGTACTCAGGGTGATGTGGCTGTGAGAACTATATCAGGAAATATGTACATTCTTTTCATTCAGCAGACTTGAACACAGTTAAAATCAGAAGGCTGCGTTTACATTTGTATATGTTTCCAAACTACGTAAAAAATTACAGACTTTGTATGGCCTACATGACTTCTGCATGCCAATATTTGCCTTTTTCCCTCTCTAGACACTCTCTGGAGGGCTTATGGGGGGTGGGAGAGGTTTCTAACATGAAGACTTCCATCTGTTGGTGGCTAATTGTGTCTGTGTTCAGTCTGTAGCTGTAATCACATCACCATCATTTCCATCTGCTGAGAGAGCTAACTCGGCTACCGCACGCTCTCAGTCGAACTTTAAAGTCATCTGCCAAAGGCCGAGACTCCCGAAGGAAGGTGTGATTTTCTTCAGAGTAAATGTCTTGTTTCAGCTCCAAAATTAAAAATACCAGATTGTTAGACTGTTTCTTTTGTGGAACAGGAATCCGTGGGACGTTAGAGGAAATCTAGTGTAATTATGACTGAGCCTTAAAAAATTCCCCCTGTCAGGGGTTAGATTCTTGTAATATGCTCAAGACAGGAACAAAGATAACCTGTGCAGCTCAACCCCAGTTAAGTATTTATGAGTGGACCCATGTGTTAATGGGAAGTTTTTATAGGCTTTCATCAACTTCCACTGAATGGTTTTTACATTGCGTACATTATAAATGACAGCTGCCTCAAACTGTTTTGATCTTACCACACTGTACTGCTGACAGCAATGGACATTTTGTTGCACTTTAGCCAAACTGACATACAACACATATAGCAGCAACCACTAAATGTGAGTTTAATTGGAAATCTAATCTAAATTTATTACAGAAGTAGGGATGGTCATGTCTGTTGTCCAACTAGTGACAACTCTTCCAACAACTAACTAGCCTGTTATTGAGGTTGACTAGTTTATCTACATTTTCATTTTTTATGTATTTTTTAACACGTCAACAGCTGTTGACAGTGCGCTGTACTTTAGTTGTTAAAAAATGAGTGCGATAAAACGTTTTTCTTTTTATCGTGCTAACTTTCTAAAATGTATTCATATTGTTTTCTAAATGTTTGAATATTTAATTAAAGTTTGGTCTGTTACAGTTTGACACTGTCATTTTGCAGATTATCGTCAACTGAAAGAAATTATTTTTGTTGACTAAATATATACATTTTCATCAGAGTAAAAGTGAATGAATATGACATGATGAAATCTTGACAAATTTGAAAGGACATTTTCATCAAAAGACTAAAGCTATGACTAAAACAAACAAACAAAAAACTGTAAAAAGTAACATTGACTCTATTCCTAGGAAAAGAAAAGCTGAAGACTCTTCTAAGTTCAACTACTCTTTATAACACATGAATTCCAACAGAGTGTCCATTTACTTTGCATCTATAAATAGAGAAGTTCAGTGTTTCTTTTGTTGAGGTGCTCACAGATCATATTTGCCTTGTTAAGGAGGTGCTAATCTGCTGCTGGCAAACATTCCCTTAAACAATACATGTTACAGTGAGGAACAAAAACAGCCAGCAAAATTAGATCACCTATCTGATGTAGCAGAGACACAGCTGTGTACACTATATTGAGTTAGAGTTATGTTTCATGAAGTTGAAAAATTAGCATGTAGCCTACTACACTCTTGTGTCTGTGTGACCAGGGAAACTTTTTACAGTTCATAACATTCAGTAAGATTTCTTTCACTTAAATATTGTATTAGTCCAACATTGAATATTTTTTTAAATATTCATAGCTATTATGATAGGTTTGTAATAAATAACAATCAATTAACATTTTCAAATGACTTTTTCAATTTTTTTTATTAAATCAAGACAAGCAGCTAAGATGATTTCTAAAGCCTATTTATATAATAAGATATTATTAGTGCATTTAAAAGCTATTCATAAATATACATTGTACTCCATTACACTTTAAACTGTAACCACAGTTAATATTCATTATATCTACTCATAGTTTTATCTTTAAGGGGTATAATGTGTTACAACACACGATTGTGTAATCTAATTACTTCTTTAGACAAAAAGTAGTTTAACGCATTAAAATGTAAACTCTTTTTAGTGCATTACTTGGGCTACACATATTTCTATTATAATATTTATGTAGAATACATTAAATACAAGAATTGTGTTCTTATACAAGGAAATATCAACATAATTTTTTATTCTATCTTTCAAACTTTTCTGAAAAAATTGTCTAAGAGACAAACTTAAAAGTAAAGTAATTAGTAATGTGATTATTTTCCCAGTGAAGTAATCTCATTACAATATTTAGAGGATTACTATTTTTGAGTAAATTGCTCAACATTGGTTGCATTATGTATAAATCTTTTTGAATAAATATTTCAATACATTATAGCTGTTAATACAACTATTTGAAACATACAACTCGTTATAAGGTGCATTGTTGTGCATAATCATTGAATCATAATGTATACAGGCATCAAAGAATGTGTTACCCAAAAGTTTATTACTGGTTAGATTGTTGCTGCAGGCAACACTCCATTATGAGTAAGTGCATTGTGAGTAACGTGCAAACACATTGTAAATAGTAAAAGCATGTGGATTTGTGCCACATGAAAACCTCAGTATATACTCATCAAAACATAATGCTTTATTGTTTTCAAACACATTTTTTATTTAATGCTCATTAAATTACTCACAGCTCCTTCATCACTTCAGACCACCTGTACAGAATGACTCAGCGTTGCCCTAACCTTTACCCGCATCAAAGCACGAAACCTGTGTAAACCAGAGCACTTCCCCAGGCCTTAAACAACCTGTCTGAGATACAGTACCGCTAACAGGTCAGGCTTCCTTCCGAAACACCTACCTCTACCAACAAAAAGTCCTAGGATGGTGCCAAAAACATAGAGAAGATGAGACAACTAATATTGCCTTGGCTACCTCTGCATAGCCTGCAGTCACAAGTCCATTGTTGCTGTGCTCTTTTGAAGCCTGGGAAAAATATCAAAGTGTTACAGCTTGACAGAGCTTTGAACACTTAGGTATTGGCCCGATGACAAAATAAAACTTTAGACAACAGAGAGAAGTGAGAGAAAAAGAGTGAGAGAAAAAGAGACATTTCTTTTCCCTCCAGCCCTTTATTTCCTCACGTCACACTGGCCCACAGCATTTCTCCAGTTTCAAGCCCTGACTTGATTTTTTCAGGGTTATGTGAATGGCCTGCTCTTAGCAGAGAGACGCTGGCTCGGCAGCCCCAGGTAAGGCTCTCCTGCAACATGACAGCTTGACAAGTGATCTTCCATTTACTCTCTCTCAGGAAGTGAGGACCAGAGTAGCGCACAAGTTCTGGCACATTAAGGCTGGACTCTCTCCTTTCTCTTCTCTCCATACAGTACGTCTGTCACCCAGACCCCCGTATTCCTTTTTTCCCCTTTCTTTTAGCTCCACACACACACACACACACACACACACACACACACACACACACACACATATCCACATAAGGAATTTCTGAGAATGTATTTTTTTTTTGCTGTCAGGGGATGGTCCCTCACTCTGTCTTCGTAGCACAAAGAAACAGGGCAATGCCAAATACGTCTAATCATGCCGTTTCCACATGGAATGAGCCTGTCAAATTGGTATCTTCAATCTGACATGCTGACAAGCAATGAGAGAAAGAGCGAGAAAAAGTGAGGGAGAGAGGAAATTAAGAAATAGGATCACACAAGTCTATGCCGTCTACCTCTTCAGTACACTTCTGAGTAATGTTGGCCGGCGTAACCAGGCCTTTCTCAATAAAAAATCGAATAAATATAAACTAAAATATATATTTTTTAAAAGCAGCACTGTCAGTAGTCTTTAAAGGGTTAGTTCACCCAAAAATGAAAACTCTCCCATCATTTCCCCCCCTCATGCCATCCCAGATGTGTATGACTTTCCTTTATCTGCTGAACACATACGAAGATTTTTAGAAGAATATCTCAGTAGGCCCATACAATGGAAGTGAATGGGTGCCAACATTTTTCAGCTCCAAAATCCACATAAGGGCAGCATATAAGTACTCCAGACGACTCTGGTGGTTAAATCCATGTCTTCTGAAGTGATATAATAGTTATTGGTGAGAAACAGATCAAAATGTATGTCATTTTTCCTTCACTTTCACTTTTTTAATTTTCTATTTCTTCTGTTTTTGCTGATTGACATTCTTTGTGCATATCACCCTCTACCGGGCAGGGAGGAGAATTTATGATAAAAAAGGACTTACTTATATTGATCTGTTTCTCACACACACCTATCATATTTTGACTAAACACATGGATTTAACCACTGGAGTCATATTGATTACTTTTATGATGCTTTTACGTGTATTTTGAAACTTAAACATTTTGCACCCAATCACTCGCATTGTTTGGACTGACAGAGCTGAAATATTCTTTTAACAATCTTCATTTGGGTTCTGCAGAAGAAAGAAAGTCATACATATCTGGGATGCCAGGATGGTGAGTAAATCAAAGAAAATTTTCTTTTTTGGGTGAACTGTTCCTTTAATATCTCTGCACACCTCATGGTTTCTGATAGATTTTTGAGAGTATTTCTGCAGTCAGCTTTTATTTAACTCATGGATTTACAGTTACACTAGACATTCTTTGAGGCTTGAGTAATTGTATTGACTGGATGTGCAGTCTCTTTCAGAGAATTAAGTAGCAAACTGTGAAATGACTGATTCACTCAATAAACAAGATATGAAGCGATGATACATCATCCGAAAAGCATTTAGCGATCTATATTTGCAATAAAAGGCTGTGAAGAAGGTGAGAACTTGGAGGGGTTGTTGAAAGAGCATTATTTTGCTGCAGCAGGGGTTCCGTCTGTAATATTGGAGCTTGATTATGTTTGGCCGTGTTCCATCTTCCTTGCAGTGAGCCAAACAATATCAGTGGATTTGTAAACTCCCCTTTATTTGAACATTGAGGGGAATTCCACAAAAATGGTTATACAAAAGCTGTCTTTTTTCTGGTTAAAACTGGCCCTTTTGTTGTTCGTTTTGCTGACATTTACAGACGTCCTTTTGTATATGACCTTGTATCGCCCATTAGAGTAATGTTCCCATAAATCTCCAGTCTGTTAAAAACACAGGGTACACTATAATTCATGAGAATATAAACCTACCCTTGGCATAGGTTGTATTTAGTGCTCTATATCAGAGTAACAGTAATCAGAGCACATGGTTTGGTACCCCACAGTTTTATAAGTCTAATAACAAACACAGTGTTTTACACCCTGGCAACAAATCAAACACCCCTAAAAAAAAAAAAAAAACGAAACCACATCCAGTAATTACATCAAAATGTGTGGCTCTTCCGTGACCTGGAAACGTCAAATTTTCACATCGTTATCCAAGTTATGGCTTTTGACGCATAATGGAGGGACTCTAACTTTCCAATCAGTTTTAGAGCAAAGTGCTTTTTTGAGTCTCTCTTTTCTAAAGAGCCTGAAATCTCATAAAGCCAGATCAAGTGCTGAAGGTGATGTAATATGCTCTTAACATCGGCAAGAGGGGTGGACTAGTGATTTACTGAGCAGAGAGGGAAGACATGACAGAGACTAATTGCTCTCATTTATCACGTTTGTGCGCATGTTCACAGGATAAACTAATTGAAATCCTCTTACCTGTCAGGCAGCCAGTGTGGAGGAGTGCTAGAGTGTAACTGCATGGGTGGATATAGGATGGAGAGAGACAGAGAAAGAGAGAGTGAAAGTCCAGAAATGAAGTTTTAACTCCAAATAAACCATGTCTTTGTCTAGACAAATCTCCCTGAGAATGGTAATGCTCTCTGAAAACGTGTTAATGTCATGTAAAGTCTTTCAGAGGAGGCAGACTCATGGCCAAAGCCCAGCACAAATGTGGCTCGCAAAGAAAGGCTCTCTTCCAGCCTAAAACACCAAATCAAATTATTCAGGCCAGCAACAGCTGCCACTGCCATCTGAGGGAGGCAGATTTTTACTCTAATACCTCTGTGTGACAGGAACCATTTAAAATCCCTTAACCAGAGCAACAGAGACATCAACATCACCACAGAAAACCTCATGATATGGAGCTATCAGCACTAAATTGTATTTAAATGTGTATTGTGTATAAATGGTATTGTATGTGTCATTTCTGTGGTACTATTGTCACTCAATTGCTGATTTTCAAACAGGTATCCTGAACAATTCCCTTATCTGCCATTGGCCGGAAAAATGGCCACCCCCAATAATCAAAACAAGTAAACCCCTAGGTCATGCTGAATGTGAGATATACATATGCATGGATTATACATACACCTTTAAAGGAAGAGAGAATGTTCACTGAATGTAAATGAGAATGGTGCGTTTATTATTTTAACATGTTTTGCAATTCAAGACTGCAAAATGTGGTAAATGCCAAAACTACTGTATATGCTTCAAACCAATGTGTGTTTGATAATAATAATGACTGATAATAATATGATGACATCTTTTGTCAGCCTGCAATTAAAAGCAGCACAACTTAGTATTTTTCTACTGCAAAAATAACTGTAAGTGGCTTGTACCAGAGGCAGAACACAACACTTTGCATTATATACTATACTACACTCTTCTGTACTATACTATACATTATACAATATATTATATTATATTATATTACTGAATCTTAATATAATAGTAATGATCACTGTTGATATTACTTCTGGTTCATTCGTCATTTGGAAAAGGAAGATCAGGTTGAGCATATTGCATTGTGGAATACACTATATGGTGCAGTGTGCCATGTTGTATACTGCACTGCACATTTTAGTAAATAGGTCATCCAGGTATTCCATCCATACAGAAAATGTGCATACTATGCACAGTATATATACTAGGCTAATATAATGCAAATATTAAAAGTAGCATAGTGGTATGTAATTCCAAACTACACCTAAGATTACTATCCAGCATTTTTTGCATGGCCCTTGTGCCAAGTGACCATGATTTGGCAGTATTCCACAGGGCTATTTTAAGTCTACACCCCCAGAGTTGTTATAAAGAATGGAAGAGGGGATCGGAAGGACTTTTATGCCAGGTAAACACCAGTGCTTAAAGGAAAGGTGCCGGGAAGAAGCATAAACATGTTAATCCCATTCCACCCTCTCCGTCATCCATCAAAAATGTCTTTTGTTTTCTGTCCAGGGCCATAATTACCCCAAAATTAGCAGGTGTACACATGAAAGCAAGAGAGGGGAGGAGGATAAGCATAGAAAAGAGAAAGGAAGAAAAAAAAATGGGAGAAAGAACTTAGTTGTGGGATTTACCCTCCTATGAAAAAATCCTCACACAAACAACACTGTTCAGAAAGTAATTTAAAAGGATAGGTTATTTGTTTTGCCAGGTTGTCAGTGCATGCCCGTGGCCCAGCAAGACATTCAGGAGATGCAGGGGACAAATTCAAAAGTGATTGCCGTGTGAAAAGAAATCCTCCTGCCTTGAGAGTGCAGATCAAATTACGAGGTCAGAGACAATTAGAGAGAGAGGATGGGACCTGGCCTCCGTTGTCATGGAGTCCGGACCGCTGCAGCTTAACTCCACACACACACACACACACACACACACACACACACACACACACACACACACACACACACACACACACACACACACACACTCAGCCAAGATGCCACTAAGTCATCCATCCTACACGCATATAAAAAAAAAACACAGACATTTGTGATCCCACCCTCTTGTGACCCCTCACGTAGAGGTGAACAGGCCTCGGGCGATGAGGTGAAGGTGTAATGCAAGGTACAGACATTAATATCTTCCCCCTGACAAATATTATCTGTTGATCTGGCAAGTGTTTGCTGCTTCTTGAACATCACTTGTCAGTGGTGTCTTGAGAGCCTGACTTTGGATGTTATCATGGGTTTGATCTTACTGGGTTACAGCATTTTTTTAAATGTAGTATTCCACGAGACAAGTCTGTATTCATGACGATTATTTTATTACATATATTTTTCACTTTTCACCAGCTTTCACTCTTTAGAGAAAGTGGAAAGTTACAATACAATCTACACAGACAAGAGGCTTACTACATTTAAACTACCTCAAATGTTTTGTAAACATAAAATCTTATGACAGGTGCAACATCTGTGGTGTAGGTTCACAAAACACAACACGGAGCACAAAAATATAAAATGCAAACTGTGTCACACAACAATAATCACTCCTAATAAAATCTATTTGTTTTACCTCAAAATGAAGCCGACAAAAGAATATTATGAAAGCCAAAATATGCGTTCCATATTAATTTGGCTACATGTGTGTACATATATTAGGTCTCCAACTAATGATTATTTTTATAATCGACTAATCTAACGATTATTAAAAGGATTATTCAACTATTTGGCGATTATTGCAGTGATTAATCATTAGCTCTTAACCACTATTCAGCTTGTTCCCTAACTTAAGAGGTTGTTTTAAACATGCTTGACCTCTAAATGACATTCACTGAATTAAAGGAAAAAATACTATAACAGATAAAGGATAGGCAAGGATGAGGCGGGAACCGGCAGAACAGTCAACATAAACTTTAATGCTAAACTCAACTTAAAACAATATAAAACATAAGACACACACAGTGGTTATGTCGTGTGTGTCTCTCTCCCCCAAACCAGAGTCTCCAGCTCCCCTTTAACTCGCTTTCCCACTGATCAGCTGACTCAGCGACAGCCGCGCACCCTCATGGCCCGGCC
The DNA here is from genome assembly GCF_025860055.1 of Xyrauchen texanus. Classification (NCBI taxonomy): domain Eukaryota; kingdom Metazoa; phylum Chordata; class Actinopteri; order Cypriniformes; family Catostomidae; genus Xyrauchen; species Xyrauchen texanus. The sequence goes on along the minus strand of NC_068317.1, from coordinate 15,749,874 downwards.
GCAACTTCATGTCACGGCCACACCCTCCTCCTCGTCACACTCCTCCCCCGCCTTATTCAGGCTGGGGCGCCATCCGGACTGTCCAACCCTCACCCCACCCCCAACCTAAAAGAAATAAAAGAAAGTCATACACATCTGGAATGGCATGAGAGTAAATGATAAGGTATTTTTTTGGGGGGGCGGGGGTGAACTATCCTTTTAATATGGAGTGAGGAGTGTAAAACAAACAGAATCAAGGTGCATTCTGACAAAATCAAACACATCTCTAAAACGCTTATTCACATGACAGCACTAATTGAAGTTTCTCAAAATTACCTTTCAAACTAATTTACTACTGTGGCTGTACCATGGTAGAGTGATGGTATCAGATGGTACACAATGGTACTGAAGGATAACCATATTCATGTAACAGGATCTTTACTTCAATATATGTACTTCAATTAAAACCGTGGTGGGCTACTACCATGGTGCATGTCTAATTTTTATATTTTGTGTACTGTTGGTGTGTTTTGAATGAAACTGCTCTGGTTCTAAAATATTATACCTGCAATGCAGAGTCGTTCACAGGCTGCACACCGAGGTGTCGAACATATGAAGACCTTCTTCACCACTGGCAAAATGATGAATGGATTTGCAGGTTTTGTTTCAAAGGATTGTCGGTAATTATTCCTCTTCATCCAGCACTGTTTGTTCTTCGTGCTCTATGAATGGGAGTGCCGTCGGAGTTACTCAGAATGAATCGCGAACCAATTCAGACCATTATGCTAAGCCATTTGAGTGATTCTTTGAATGAACCAATTCAAAGGAATGATTCAGAGTTCACTGTATCATTCAAAATGAATCACGGATCGATTCAGACAACTGTGCCAAGCCATTTAAGTGATGCATTTAAAAAAAACAATGAAAAAGAATGATTCAGAGCCGTTCTAATAATTTGAAATTCAGACCATTTTGCTAAGCTGCTTGAGTGATTAATTCGAAGAAGCATCTCAAAACAGTGATTCGGACATCACTACTTTGATTCTAAAATGTCGGTGAGAACACAACCCTTATAGCACATTTACATCACCCAGACTTGTGTTTACATCTGGAAGACGCATTGTTTTTAGGTTGTTCAATACAGTTATTAGGTTTTTAGGTTGTTCATCTGCAATACGTCTATAAGACGTGTCCTCTCGGATGTCAATAATACGTCTTTGAAGATGTCTTTGAGACGTTTATGATTTAAAATGTTTAAAATCTGATCTTTTTAAGATGTTTAGCTGATGTTAATTAGATTGTGGTGCTTTCCAGATGAAAAGATCTAAAACAGACATCTCGGAGATGTACGTGTGCTATCTGGGGTCTGTCAACACTTCAGATACCATATTTAATTTTAAGTAGCCTAAATGAAAATTATGAGAGTCATTGAGGTTCAATAGGTGAAACTGTCTTACGATCCAATGTCAGTTAATTTTTACAACCCATGTTTTCCACAGTTGTTTGCCATCTGGAATATTTTGCAAAGATTTTTTTCATTGTTTCGGTGGCTGAATGATCTACACAAAGTACTTAACAGTACAGCCCATTGAATGGACTTCTCTGTACTTCTATCCCTCACAGCATCATATGCCATCTTCACCATGGTCCATTAACAGACTGGTTTTCTGGGAACAAGGTGAAGTGATGACGCCAACGTTGCATCTACAGCTTCGCCCACCAGACACAGCTATCTAGCTTGCAATTCTCACAGTGTTCATCAAATGCGTAATCGTGAATTTTATTATGCAATACAAGAAAGACTGGACTAGGCAACAAGAGAGTCTTTCTGTAAAATGTACAGTTTAAATAGCCAGTCAGGGTTTGGATACACCAAGGGATACTGAGAAATCTACTGGGAGTTGCTGGCTGCCAAGCGTCAGGGTGAGCAAGGTAGTGTTTCTTTTGCAGAGTGAATTTGTGGTTTTAGACAGACATTTCCACAGACATGCAAGCACTTACCTGCTCAAAGAGAAGGAAGGAGAGAGCTTATGACAAAACATATTAGAAAAATGTTTACAGAATGAGTACAATGAAGGTTCAAGCATATCTGAAATTACTACAACAACTGAGGTGTATATTGTTGTTAAAGCAATATGAATCATTGCTTGACTATGACTGGAAACATCAGACTAATACTGAGATTTAATTTAGCTTTGCTGCAGCATTGTCCAAAGTGGGACAAGTTGAAACATTACAGTATCCTGTTATGTGGTAAGTTGTCACAATAGGAACCTGCCATTATAACATATAAATGATTACAACATATAAAACTTGTAACAACTTGCCCCAATAAAAAATGTGATAACTTGACCAGACTCGATATTTATGAAAAACACCCTTGTCCTTAACAGTTTTGCTTAAAATCTACCGTATGTAGTCAACCAACTGCTGGATTATATCCCAGTGTTTTCTTTTCTTTTTCACCCCAGAGTGATAACAAAATATGATGATATTAACATTTTTCTTTAGTGGACAGAATTCACTAAAAAATAAATAAAATGTGTATACTGTACCGTTCTAAGCTATAGGAACCACCATACAAAAGCACTGCACTGAATATATATATTTTGGGGGGTATTAATTATTATTCTTACATGTTTGTTAAAATGTACCTAAGGAAATAAGATCTTCAGTTTATCTAATCATTTTAAGTCGATTTACTTAAAGGGGTCATGAAATGTAAAATAAGAGTTTCCTTGATATTTAGACATATAAGAGGTAACTGTATTATAAAACATCCTGCAAATTTCAGAACTCAAAACATCCTCCCCAGTCTAGAAAGAGCATTTATAGTCTCCACCTTTTTGAAATGCCTTGTTTTGAAAAGTGTGTATTAGACATTGCTCAGTTGTATTTACACGGCCCACAACATGTGTCATCGCACCCTTGGCCCTGCCCACTGCCATTCTGTACGTATGGTAAACAGAGAGGGTGAGAGAACGGCCTAGTTTGACCAGCTATTTCTGAACATCAAACGAGACCCATCTGGACTATTTTGCATTTTTTATATATATATAACATTCGGCAGTCTTTTACCATTGTCATGTTTATTTCGCCACTTTTAAAAGACGCGGTGTCAAGTTACAACTCGGAAGAAGAAATTCACTCTTGTTGTATTGAACACAAACTGCTCAACATACTGTTCTTTTGCCCATTTGCGCTATTTTTAATTGTCGGTTTATGCTGGTGTTAACATGGACTAGCTGGACGTCTTTGATAGTTTGGATTTGTTTCCGGCAATATGCGCCTCAGTGCACCTATTTGTGTGTGTCTATTCTTCGTGATATGGACTATGTATGTGTGTGGACTGCTTGTGAACCAGACATAATTCAATTCAAGCTTTGCAAAGGAACTGTTATTGAAGAATGTGGCAGTTAAAAACACTTTTACTTGCCAAAAAAACGTGAGTAAACAGTTTCATTCATTAATATTGACTGTTGACATGACTGTTTGATGGTTATGGTGCTGATGTGCTTGAGTGAACAGTTTAAAATATTCAGCAATGTGTTGGAGGTGTGTTATCTGTTAACCCTGAAATGTAGCTTTATAAAGTTAATTCTCTTCTGACTGAGTTATATTCAATACGACTGTGTGTTCGAGGGGCTGCATGATGTTAGCCAATCAGAACAGTGGATATTTACTTTGAAGTTTGACGCTGAGACCAAAGCCATGCGTTTCAGACAGAGGGACAGAGACCGGGTAAAAAATGATCAACTATGACTGATTTAGAGCTAAAAACTTTACTAACATTATAAGCAGACCTCAGGGAAGATTATAAAATTATAAAAAAAAAATATCATTTCATGACCCGCTAAATAATTAGCATTTAAACATTTCTTTAATTAGAAGCAGTAAATTTCCTTTGATAAAATTACACACCATGTCCTCAAATAATTTAATTAAACTACCACATACAAAAGCCTCAAAAAATCTATTAAAATACATTTAATCTACGTACGTATGCGCACATGCACTATCGATGAGAGACGCAGCCAGTGACAGAAATAACAGACATCCAGTAGGATCGATAGAATGTAATTTGGACACAGAATTTAAGGTAAGACACGTATATTTTTAATCAACACACTCTCACGGTGAAATCGACAGGATTCGTACTACTTTTCTAAATTTGGCTTATTTGTATGATATTGTGCGACTGCACTCGTTTGAATTCCTAGGACTTTCAGCGTGAGCCTGCGCCCTCATGTATAGTGGGAAACACAAAACGAGTTGCGCAGGCCATTTGTATTCAACACAGAATTAGCTGTTATACACCCGTGTGATATGGAAATCTTTCTGTCTTCCTTTTACTATCATTTTGAGGACAATGAAGTACTGACTAAGCAGCAACAAGGCTCGTGAACTTTTTTTATGTATTAAAGTTTTAACCAATTGTTCATTCAATCATTGATCCAAAGATGATTCTCTGTGAAAGATTTTTGTTTTGCCAACCCATTTGTACACATGTTGGTCAGTAAATTTTATTAACAATTACTTTTGTGTTTCTTGTGAGTACCATAATTGAAATAGATTCAGTTTAGTTTTTGATATTGAAATAGATTCAGTTCAGTTTAGATTTTCTTAACCTATATGTTGCATGGTAAAATTGAGAAAATGTACTCAAAGGAAGTGGATGCAAATTGCTGCCTCATTTTTTGGGAGTAAAATAATTTTTTTTTTTAATCAGTGTGGTGAGTACTAGTAAAAAAAACTAGTATTTGTGCAACTGGAGTCAAAACCCTACAGTTACTGAGATACAGTTACAACTTCCCTGTATGTCAACAAGCCCCGGTCACCCTATAACATAAGAACAATGTTCCATTTTACTCAAATGTATAATCATGTAATACTGTAAACAAAAGAGATAATTAAATGTTTCAATCATGGTTTCTGTCACTTCCAGCACTGTTACAGTTATGATGTTCAGAGACTGTAGAATGAACTAATTGGGTAAATGTTTTGGAAACATGTCAGACACAGATGTGTTAAACTTCAGCTCTGTCTAAAACATGTCTTTGATAACTCTGGAATCTTAATCAAACGAAAAAAAAAAACTGTACAAAAGTTGGTGTCCCCTCGCACAGCTGAGAGAGTATTAATTTCAACTGCGAGCTCTGTTAATGCTTTAAGGTGATGGCTTGGTCAATTGAGAGATTGAGCGCATGAATTATTGAACAAGGGCAATGGATGGTCCCTGTGTTACCCAGATGGATTATAGCACTCATCCCAGACTCATTAGACAATAATGCAGGCACATTTTAGCACAGGATATTTCTGTAGAATTTCTAGATGCATATTATATTGCACAGTCAAATGATCATCAAGTTTAATATATTGACTTTTTATATGTACGTATAGCACTTGAAGTGAAATGCTTGTACCTGCTTTTAAATTGAAAGGGTTATTTCACCAAAATATTTAAAATTCTCCTTTACTCACCCTCATGTTTTTCTGAAACCATTCGATTTCACTATGTAACACAATTTTTGTTCCTGGGTAGAAAGTGTTATTTCCTAATTGCATATGCCTCAAAAGTATAGAAAATTGCTATTATTCACCACAAACTTTGCTTTTGTGACCAGGACAGTGATATTTTAAAATGTACCTGTTTCCAATAAGAAAACAGGTGAATTTGTGTCTTTTCGTTCACATTAATCCAGAAAAAACAACATATGAATCCAAATTAACATGTATTTATACTAAAGCAAAACAAAAATGACTACAAAAGATTTAGAAGTGAGTAGTTTTTCGAGATTTACGATTATACTGTAAATCCCTTTCATGAATCAGCCCCCAAAGTCACCTCCCATCAAGTTCTCGTTATACTGTCCTTGGTAGCGGCCTTCAAATTCCAGTATATCCTGATGGAAGCGCTCGTCTGAATCCTCGCTCCCATGTTCTCCTTGAATTTATCAAGATGAGCAAGAGATTCTTTATCTGTGGTCCAACGAAGACACCGGCTTTGACCTTTGCCTCAGACAGCTTAGGGAAGAAGTCTTGAAGGTACTTGAAGGCTGCCGACTCCTTATCTAGAGCTCTGACAAATTGTTCCACAAGGCTCAATTTGATGTGCAGTGGTGGCATCAGCACCTTCCGGGGGTCCAGCAGTGGCTCCCACTTGACGTTGTTCCTCCCCACAGAGAACTCGGTCTGCTGTAGCCAGTCCCACCTGTGATAGTGCACCTTGGTGTCCCTGCTGTCCCAAAGGCAAAGATAGCAGGGAAACTTGGTAAAACCGCCTTGGAGACCCATTAGGAATGCCACCATTTTTACGTCTCCTATGACCTCCCAGCCATACTGATCATACTTCAAGGCATCCAGCAAGGTCTTGATGCTGTTGTAATCCGCTTTGAGGTGCACTGAGTGAGCCAGGGGAAGAGACAGGTACTTGTTACCATTATGGAGTAGCACAGCTTTGAAGCTCCAGGATGAGCTGTCAATGAAGAGGTGCCAATCATTCTGGTTACAAGTTATTCTGATTGCCTCGAACAGACAGGTCACATTGTGGCAGAAGCAGATCCCATCTTGATGGGCGAAGAAGCTGGAAAAAGGTTGGTGACACTTCCTCTGATCTGCGACTTTCACACTTTCATCCAACAAGTTCCACTGCTTGAGCCTAGACGTCAAAAGCTTGGCATAGGACTTAGTGAGACCTTGATCTCTAATCAAGTCGTTGAGGTCTTTTTGGTTGGGGAAGTATGGGTTTCTCTCCTCAGCTCCACCTATGAAATTGTCATCTAGATCTACAATGTATTCCTCGGTCTCTGACTTGCTGTTCTCTTCTAAAGTCGGCTGCTCTCTCTCCGGAGGATTTGATAAGCGGAGCTCATGGCAGTGTAGCACTGGGGCGATGGATGAAGGAAGGTCCGGATATGTGAAAGCAGGTGCATTTTTGCCAGTCCAATGTTTGGAAGGGTCCACCATGCAGAAGTAGCAGTTGCTTGAGTGTCAGTGGTCAAATTCTTGGGATAGCGAACTTCATGGCTCTCTTTTCCCCTCTGTACTATCCTACAAAAATACATTTATTTCACCCATGACTAATGTGTAAGAGATGCAAAATGTTTCATATATGATATATTTTTTCAATTACATCGAAAATTGTAAAACAACTTAAAATTAAAAATGTGTACAATTTAAAAAATTTACAAATTTACAAGCCATGGTTAGTCCATAGCGTTCTGTCTAACATTTTGAGTTTCATGGAAAAAAAAAAGTCTTACAGAAGAATGAGTGTGAGTAAAAGATGACAGAATTTTACATTTTAAATCCCTTAAAAGCCAACACACTGGTCGATTGACTGATGTAAAGGTAGTCATTAATAACCTAAAGCCTTCTCGCTAATTATATTGAATTATAACATATGTCTGGGTGCTCCCTAACCTGTCTGTGATTAAATTTGCATGACTGTACACCCTGACCTGGCAGTGACTCTGCCAGCTTCCTGTGGCTTTGGGTTCGCTAAGTGGCAGGCAGGGGCCACTGGCGCAGAATGCCATACTGTAAGCACTCTCTGTTGCAGGGCCTTAGGGATGGAGGGATGAAGAGAAGAGAGGAGGGGGTTTGGGGGAAGGCTGTGATTTCCTGCTCCCTGAATGCTTAGCTCCTGTCTGAACGCAGGTATACAAAGCCTTCCTTCAGCTTACCAGTGGAGCAGCGGTCAGATGAAAAGAACTTGCTGATGACTAACAGATCTGTCCCCCAAGACCCCCTCCCCCACTCTCACAACACCGTGTTTGTTTACACTCTCCCAGAGCCTTTTTAGCATTTTCAGGCCAGGTCCAGGACTTGGCAGCCCTCCATGCTGCTGATTGCCATATTCCCAGACCAGAAATGTCACTTACCACTTTGCTTTCCTTCATCCGCCAGTTTAAAGCCTTTGTAATCCCCCGGCCGAGGGAGTCACAGAGGAACTGACATATTTCTGTCTGTTCGAAAAGGCTGATATGTTTTTTTCAGGGATGAAAAAAGAATAAGAAAAGTAGTTTAAAAACAAATTAATGAAGGTAGAAAATAAAGAAAGAAAGAAGGAGAGAAGGAAGGATGGAACAAGCAAAAAGTAAGAAAAAGACAGACAGAACAAGCAAAAGATAGGATTGAAGGAAAGAACAAAAAAGCAGCAAAAAAATGTAGCATAGAAAGAAAGAAAGAAATGAGGACAGAAGGAAGGAAGAAGCAAAAAGGAAGAGAAAGAACAATAAAGAAAGAAAGAAAGAAAGAAAGAAGGGAGGGAGGGAGGGAGGAAGGAAGGAAGCAAGGAAAAAGCAAAAAAGAAGAAAGAATGAAAGAAAGAAAGAATGGGGAAACAAACAGTGTGTGTACTTTGTGACATCATGTCTGACTTTGAGCTAATAACAGAGTCAGGATTTGGTAAAGAGAACAGGTGTGCAGTTCCCTTCCCTCAAATATGGCATGGGAAACATCACTGACCCCTTTATGTGCACATTACCTCAGCTGAAGCCTGAGTAAGTGTGGACGATCTGTCATCTACCCGTCATTGTAATCAGTCTGCGATAACCAGTATAAAAGAGTAAGCAGCATCTCAAACACGTCATTCAACAGACTAGAATAGAAAGTGTAGCGAATCAGCTCTATATTCTTCCACCATTAGGAAGCGAATCAGATCTATGAAATATTAATAATCAATCATAACTTGTTATAATCAATTATGAATATTTGGATCAGTTAATCGGGTTAACTTGATGTAGCTACATTAACATTACAACCAAATACTCGGTTCATCCCGTGAACACTCAATTTTGGTTATTAATTAATTAATTAATAGAAATGTACATTTCCGGGGCAAGGGAAATGTCTTTCTTACTAAGTATTAAGAGCAAGTAGTCAAAATCTATGATTAGTGACTTTAGATATGAGCTTGAGACACAGACAACTTTACATGTGACATGAACAAGACTTTATTAACTAGACTAAACATTTAAACTACTCTAACATACATATACATACATTCATACAGTTTACCAAGGGAAAGAGGGCTGAAGCAGAATACAGGAAGGCAAGAAGTTATAGCATTGTTTGAAGTTCAGCAGATCAACAGCCTGAGCAAACCATCATATTAGTTCTGACACGCCCTTTTTAGAAAGGGGTTAAGGATACTTAATGTATCAAATAATGAGACTAAGTTTGATACTTGCATGTCCCATTTGAATTAAACTGTCCTGATGCAATTTGTTGAGGCTCCAGTTGATCTTTGATGATGTTGTCTTGATGAGAGAGAGACCAGTGAGAGTCAGAGGATCTTGGTGAATGGGCAGTCGAGGCCGTAGCCTGGCACATGCTTGGGAGTCCTTGGGGCCTTCTAGTTTGGCATCATTCAGCGAGAGAGTGAGAGAGCACAAGGCTCAGAGAACCAGAAAGGCAGGAAGCCGGAGGAGCATAACAGAGCGAAGAGATAAGAGAGAGAGCTAAGAAGAGTTGGTAAGATAAGAGGATAAGAGGAAGTGGGCGCAGCAATTTTATACCCTCGGGAAACAGGTCCCACCTCTCATTGGCTCGACCAATGAGAAGGGTTTGGGTTCCAGGCGGGAATTTGGTTTATTGCTCTTTGTTGTAAAATTGCCCATTGCATGTGCAAGAAAGAAAATAGGAAACATACTGGTAATACTAATATGCTGTTGTTATCGACATATCATGTACACAGTCATTTCAATCTTCAAAATACCAAGTTATAGAGACCAAATATGCCACACATATGATTTTGGTTAACCATAGTATGCAAAGTCTGAAACATTAACCCATTAGTTTGCAAGAAAACATAGATCAAGCACATTTAAGGGAAAATGTGAGATGGCACATTAGATACATGTCAATATTTATCACATGGATATATAGAATATATATATAGGATTAACAGGGTTCATTTCTCTTTCTCAGTAAGAGAATGAAGGGAGGGTCAGCACTTCTCTGAACATTCCTTTGGAGGTCGTAAAGGCCTCCATTACTCTGGGCAGGAGAATGATTCCTTTGTTCCGTCACGGCTCATTTGCATGTTTCTGGCTGGGTTTATGACGGTAAGAGATTTTGGGCTGAATGACTCAAAAGATGGCAAAACATAACGTAATATCATTCTACGAAGATCTTATATTCGAATTTAGCTCGGACAAATCGTAAGGTTTAATTTGATACCAAGAAAGGTATATTTAGTACAATTAATAAGGGAATATACACTGAGGCTATTAAATATGAGGCCTCAGAGTTTAAAACACACAACGAAACAGTTCTAACGAGTTTGATATACCTCAGAAATACACAACATACAGGGATTACACGTATTTCATTAGCAATATGCAGTTCTGTGTTTAACTGAAAACACACACACACACACACATTTTTACGTTCAAAGTTTCCCCTTCCTGTCCACATGATAAGCACGTGGTGAGCATGCGGATGTCACATGCGGTTCTCTGTCAATAGTTCATTGTCTCTTTGTCAATACATTTATTGTGCTTGTGGAGGCTGGTTGGCGCTATTTCAGTAATTAGGGGGGTTTTTAACAGTAAGTTCTTGTTTGTTCGGGAATCTGTTAAGGCACTGATCCTCCGCCATACCTTACAGTCCCCCTTTTTCGCCAGGTGGTGTCCCTGTTGGAGACATCATCGGACGACAATCATCACAATGGCGGATGGCAGGTGAATCATGAGGGTTTTGTAGCAGGTAGTTGTTCCACGGTGGGTGATGTAGACAGTAGCCACATCCAGGTCTCTGCAGCAGGTGCAGAGGCAGCAGGTGCCTTGACAGTGTGTCACCTGTCATTATGAAGTCAGTTCGTTTGAGGCAGGTGCTTGTTTGTGGCTGCAGGGAGTGGTTATGGGCATTGTGTAGTGTGGAGAGAGTTTCAGACTGACCTAGTACTGGTAGCAAAAGGGCAGCAGGTGGCCGTTCGCCCTTGGTTCGGCACCCAGTCACCAGGTGTCTGAAGTCTGCAGTGTTACTCTGCTCTGGCAGCAGTGCTGACTTGAGCTTGCCTGAGTGGTGTTGGGCAAGAGTCAGAGGTTTGTTCTTCCCAGTACTCCTCAGGGGAGTTCTGTTCCAGGAGCTCTTTTGCTAGTGCTAGCAGCTCTTGTAACTCAGTAACAGGCGTTTCTAGCTGTCTTTGTGCAGCCTCTGTTTGGCACCTGTTTGAAAGGTGTACAGGAGGATGTTGTTGTAGACTGCTGTGGGACGTCCTGTGGTGTTTGCTGGGTGAGGCCTTGTGTTTGTTAAAGGCCTTCTGTGTCAGGTCACGCAGTTGTTGGATAGGCATTGTGTGGGGGCAGGCCATAATGCCTAAATGGTGACTTACCATAGGATGGAGGTTTCGGAGGAAAAGGCTCTTGAAGCTGGTGTCCTCCTCCATCCCAGGTATGTTGCGAGCTCCGAAGTAAGCTCGTCTGAGTCTGTGGTAGTAAACATAGGGAGATTCATGCCGACCCTGTTTGGTGTCTAGGGCAGCGATCAGTCCGTTTTTAGACTCTGAGAATTCCCTTATGATGGCTTGTTTCAGCTGCTGGTAGTTAGACTGGATGTTTTCTGGCTGTCGAGCCAGAAAGCGTCGCAACTCTGGGCTGGACGTGATCCAGATCAGATGGAGTCTATCTTGATGGTTCACACTCATCAAAGACTGCAGGTGAAAGTCAATGTCTCGCAGGTAAGCGTGGACGTCGTGGTCTCCTGCAAGCTCTGGTGTAAATGCAGGGATATGTCTGGCCATTCGGTTGAGGTCTTTGAGTGTCGCTACACGTGTCGTTTCAAGATTCGTCTGAATCAATCCTTTTCCTTCTGCGGCTGCAGAAGCTTTAAGGAAACTGTCCGATGACGTGTTAAGCAGTGGGGTTTGTCTCCCCCTTTGTAACTCTGTGCTTGGCTGGGGGAGGTTTCTCTGCTGATTGCAAGTGGGGGAGTGAGATGTCTCTCCTGCTGTGGTTCCTTTTGCAGCAGGTAAGAGTGTCTCAGTTCTCGTTGGACCATGTCAAGTTCATCTTTGGTGTTTTCCAGCTGCTGAGTCAGCACTTTAACTTCAGCTCTGGACACATTCAGTTGACCTTCACAGGCCATGATTCTGGCATCTTTGTCCAAGAGTTCAGAATTTGCTGTTTTTAACAGTGAATCTTTGTGAAAAAGTACCTTTTCCAGGTGCTCTCTAGCTGTCTTTTCCAACTGCTCTTGTTGTTTAGCAGCTGTCAGAGCCGTTTGAAGTCTGTGGATTACCTCCTGTGACTCCCTTCTGCCAGGGTCCTTGTGTCTGTCCTGAGCCTCCATCTCTAGCTGGTCTATGCGGTTTTTAGCATGTGTCAGCTCCGTTTGGGACTCAGTGATCTGGCGTTTGAGGTTGTTTACCTCCTGTTTCAAACCTGTGAGGTTGTGGGCCAGGACGATAACCTCAGTCAGATATTTGTGCTCATACCTCTGGTTTGAGTCGTCTGTCATTAGTTCTTTTCCCTCGTTTTCCAGTTGCTTTTTGTTCTGTTGCTGAAGGTCGTCAGCAGTCATGGATAAAAGGGTGTTCCTCAAAACACCTAGCCAGTCCTTTTGGCCTGCCATCTGGGCAGTTAGGCTGAGCATCTGCAACATTTTGGCACACTTCTGGTGAGAGTAAGGGCAAGAGACTAATGCAAGATCAAACAGGATTTGGAGCTAAAGGCAAAGTGAGACAGCAAGGTGTATAAGGTACAGCTAGGTTTTGCTAGGTGTGGTTAACAATTGAAATGTGTTCCTGATTATTACCATCTTAGCTGCAAATAGCAGGGTGCTCAGATTTGTGTGGATCTGAGTGGCTTTGCTAAAAGAGCGTAAGCCTAGATTTAATAAATGACTTAAGATGTTTCTTTGGGTCAAATTATTTATCAGCACTTACTGATAGCATACAACAGGCTTGATCTTTGAACACATGAAGAGGAGAAAGAAAGAGGAAGAAAAGAGCTTTCCTATTAGATTGTGTCTATTAGTGTTGCTCAAAATTATGCCATAGAAATCGTCTAGATTACTAGTGTAGCTGGCTCATAAAATGTAAGCAACTTGTTGCAAATAAACACACAATCGAGAAGAAAAGTATGTCTAGTTACTTTTGCAGTTTTATGGGGAAATAAAACCACACTAGACCAAGAGGGTTAAATGGGAAAATGAATAGCTGACTTCTATTATTAG